>NC_132929.1:15116617-15436040 GCF_047675955.1 Chlorocebus sabaeus
GTTTGTCAATTGGTCTATCGTGGGGGTATGGAGAAGTTCCTCCCGGTCACTTTGAGTATGAATAATGATGGCTGCAACTAAACTCTAGCCCAAGGAGAACATTCTTGAATATTCTTCAATGTACATTATGTCAGACCACTTAAAAAAAATAAAAACAGATATAAGATATAAAATACAGACAATTTTGTCCTCTGCTTTGACACACTACAAAATGTAAACAAATACAGAACCCCTCATTGCTAGGACAACCTCTAATGATCTATCCCTCTAAAGATCATGCCAAAGATACTCAAACCCTGAAGCACAGGAATTCATCTAGGGTCCAAAGTCAACACACAGATATGGTTGCATTTGAATCGGTGATCTAAAAATGCAAATTATCTGGAGCGGTTTTTCAAATAGTTTTTGATATACTCCCCAAGCTTATTTTTGGCTTTTGTGACAAGAGCTTAGGGAAGGGCCCACTGAGGGCTCAGGCATAAACAGATGCCTTGGAATATGCCTGCACAATGACAGAATTTCTGACAAGTCAGGATCTCTCACACTGGAAACAGGGTTCCTACTGATTCATTCACTCCCAATATAGCTCCAGGGGTTTCCCACAGGATCCCAAAGCCTCCCTCTCCCTCCACCGCACTGCAGAGTTTAAGGATATGCCCTCATAGCTACACAGCTCTGACCCCAAGCCCTTCCATGTGGAAAACACTAATCCAGCTCGTTGCTATGTTTCTCTCACTGGAATCTGATCCCATTTCTCCTATTGTCTAGTGTTCTAGAAGATACGAGAAGGGTACCTGTCTTTGCCCTGGGAGGAAGACATTTCTGTAAATGTCAAATGGACATTTGATAGCATAATTTATTTAAGGAATCTTGAAACATACGCAAAGGGGCATGTGGAGGGGGAAAGATGAAATCATTTACAAGATTTTAAAAGTGAACTAACTACCTGAATTATAAAGTTATTACAGCCAGACCTGGTCTTGGGAGAGGGACATAATCCTGCTTAAATGGAGAATGATCACCCATTTTCTTCCCACAGATTAACTGCAAATTTCTTGTGAATACGCAAAGCAGCTACTCCATGCTGCCTGTATGTCTAGCAGGGAACTGATCTCTGCTACTTTGAAGAGTCTATGTTCATCACAGTGATATGTGTACAACCTGAGTATACTCAGATATTGACCATCCCAGAGAGAAAAGAAAATACCTTTGATGTCTGTCCTAAGGTTCTCTGCTATTCCAGAATGAGCTTTATTCTGACCTATGAGATGTTCTTTAGTGGGCTCATGATTACTGAGCACCACGTATGAGGATCAAAGCATGGTTCAGCTAGTTCCCCGTGGTTATTGGTCCAGTGGTGGTAAAAGTGAATATTCAAATCGAATATTTGAAAAAGTATCTCTTTATTAGATCATCCAGAAATCAAAGAAATGTTATTTCAACAGAATAATTGTGTTGAATTCACAATATATAATTCAGCAGAGCACTGAATTATATTTATTTTGACATAAGTTATAATATATTGATATTACTATATTAATACTAATTATAAAAATTTAATTAATATTAATATATTAATAAATCGTATCATTTATTTTGACACAAATGTGGTCTCTTATATTTACCTAATTATCTCAAGTGTATTTTGATTTTATTAATTTTCTTTAACAACACTAACCATAGTACTTATCATAGTACAGGATGGTGTATTTATTTTTTAATCAATATTTGTAGAAACACATTAAGCTGGGGCACATTCTCAGGAGAAAGAAAGGGGTAGCACTTAACTGGGGCTCATTCTAGTGCCTAGATTTTATTTGGCTCTTACTTGCCTTTGGATTTTGCTCAAGAAGAACAGGGAAAAGAAGAGCTATGTCAGTAATTAATATTCCATAACCTAAGTAACTGAACTTTAGCAGAGAACTAAATCCCTGCTTAGAGGATTTATCTGAAGGTGCTTTATGGGCAGTTGGTGCCTTCTACATCAATCTTCATAAAATTAGAAGTACAGTGATTTCACCCCCTGGAATCCAGTTCACACTTTAAAATCAGACAAAGCAGGATTCTAATCCCAGCCCTGCACTTGCCAGCAGCGTAACATCACACAAGTTGCTAAAGCCTTTTAGAGCTCAATTTTCCTGCATGTAGAATGGGAAGAATAATGTTTCTACTTCTGGGGTGGCTTTGGAGGATTAAAAGAGATAGTACCTATAATACACTAAGCACCTATCACATAATAAATACTCAGTTGATATCATGATTATCCTTAAAGCCAGCTAAAGCCTTCAGTCCCAAACTTGATTGAGTTTACTGATCACAAGATGTCCAGGTGCTGACCTGGATCTGGCCTATAGGTAAGGATCTCATTGTTGATCTCATTCTCTCTCTCTCTCTCTCTCTCGACTAACAAAAGATCTTACAAAAGTGAAAAGTTACTAGTAATTATAATAAATGCAAGAGGCAATACAAATAAGTGTCCAGATCATAAAGGAAACACAGAAGCCTTGAAAGACTTAATTACAATAAAGCAAAAAGTTGTATTCAAAACTGAAATCTAAATTATTCCCTCATCTACTGGCTTCTCCACCTCCAAACATGACTATATTAATAAACATTGTGGACTGACCAATGAAGACATGAAAATATTAGCCTCCGCCTTCACTATTTATAACGTTTAATTGTTTTGTTAATGCACACAAATGGGACATTGATCCATGAGATTCTGTTTGATATTTGAGTATATCTGATGTTATAATCCAATCCCACAAGACATATCTGCTTTGCCCCTGAGGGTATACTACCATGTAAAAATACCCAGTATTCACTCCTCACTTTATCTTCCCAAGATTTCCCCCAAGGTGGGCAGGGCTGCCCTTATGAATATGCCCAAACAAAACTCTAAAGGAGACTGTTTTTCTCTTGACAAACCAGCCGGGTTTCCATATTCCTCTCACCTCACGCTTGGCGTCTGCCCACCCTCAGGTGTGTCCTTCCAGGAGAATGGCTTGGAAAACTACAGAAAGTAAATGCCTTTGGTAGAATTATCAGCCAACACAATCTGAATTTCACATCTGGAATACCTTTTTCAGACCCACCTTTCCTACATACCACAAGGAATAATAACTGTGTCTGAGTTGTGCAAAGAGAGTAATAATGTGTGAAATTTTTTTAAAATTTCATAAGCAGGAGGATTTATTCACGGATGAATGTATTTTCAGTCTTCCCCTCCTTCCCAAGGGTTGTTCTTTTTTCCACTGGCGCTCTCTTTACTCCACTTCATTCTACCTGTCATAAGTCAATTGGCCCCAATCCATGGACAATAATACAAAAAAATGTTTCTTATATTACATTTTCATAATGTGAAAAAAATGCTTTTTAAAAAACATTCTTTTTTTTTTTTTTTTTTTTTTTTTTTTTTTTTTTTTTTTTTTGAGACGGTGCCTTGCTCTTGTCCCCCAGGCTGGAGTGCAGTGGCGCAATCTCGGCTCACTACAACCTTGGCCTCCCGGGTTCAAGTGATTCTCCTGCCTCAGCCTCCCAAGTAGCTGGGATTACAGATACCCACCACCACGCCCGGCTAAGTTTTTTTTGTTTGTTTTGTGTTTTTTTGTATTTTTAGTAGAGACAGGGTTTCACCATGTTGACCAGGCTGGTCTCAAACTCCTGACCTCAGGTGATCTACCTGCCTCGGCCTCCCAAAGTGCTGGCATTACAGATGTGAGCCACCATGCCTGGCCCATAAGTAATTTTTAAAAGCATATGTAGTCTTGATTTTCCCTTTGACATTTGCATGCCTCCCCCGTTCCCCTTCGCATCTCATTGGTACCATTCTTAAGCTCCATCAAAGGCTGCCATCCTATGTCCCATGTACCTCCTTCCCCAACAGAGGGGCAACGCCTCTTTTCCTGGACCTCACACTGAGTTTCTTCTGTGAGCTTCAAGAAAGAATTAGATCAAATTCAGTTAAAAATATTACCATCTCCTTTGAAGCTCTTTTGTTTAAAAAACAAACAACAAAAAAAAGTTGTTTAAAAACTTACAATCACCACCCTGAAATTATACTTTTTGAATTCTTCTCAAGGTCTGCCTGTACCTTGATGGATTTCTCTCAAATGGTGTCTTATGCTCTCTTCTCACATTCCACATTATTTAGAAGGAACTCAAGTGTTTCAAGAGAAGAGAAGGGCTCATAAGAGAATGGGATTGAGGAAAGCACAGCTATATGTTTACCATCGTCACCCAAACCCCCACATTGATGAGGTAATCTGTCAGACTTAGCTCATCCATTATTGCTACATGTTGGGTGTTTTTATCTCCAGCCCCAGGACACCAGGTTGTAATGGAAGTACCTCTGCCAAGAGATACTGATAGACAGAAAAGAGGCAGGACCAGGCAAGCAAAGCCCCTATCTGATGAGGCAAAGTACATTTTTGGCTCTAATGTTATTGTATGTAAAGTAGGTCAAGAAAGTTATGTGAACTTTAAGACAGAAAAGGAGATATGTTTACACTGGTTTATGACATGGCTACCAAGTGCAACTTGTTCCTGTGGAAGGGAAAAGAAGAACAACCATTTCTCAGTTTAAATATTTGACTGGTTCCTCCAAAAGCTGTTAAGATGACAAAGAACTAGGAGAGCGCAGAGGGAAAAGACTAAGAGAATTCTATAAACTTACTCCAGACTTGGAAACAAGCATTTAATGCAGGCAGGACAAAAGCATCTCAGCTTGCAGCAGTAATTCATTCTTTCTCACAGGCTCTCTCCTCACTTCCCCATCATCAGGCATTGTGTACACGTTTTTCCTGTGCCCCATCTGAGAGTCCCCTTATGGTTAAGTCACTGGATTTGACAATATTGTTACCTGGACAACTGAGGTATGGAAAACAGAGTTGCAGTTCAGATAAAGCTCCAACAGAGGTTCTCATTGTTCTCCCAGTTAATGTCCACCACCATACACACTGTAGTTCAGATTACATACAGATTTCCATTCTAAATGAGCTACTAATTAAAAATAAAACCCTCCCTCCATCTGCTCATAACTCTCACAAACCTTTTTTCCCTTTGAGCTCAACCTCTCAAGCTCTGTCTGTGCCCAAATGCAGATTACACTGTAGAGTCTGCAGTGCTTTGGCATGAGGTAAGAGTGACAGAATGTATTCTTTTTTAACTTGATTCTTTAAAAAAAAAATACAGTCTGTGAAAATAAATAAGGTGAAAATAACTTCAGATGCTACCTGCATACTTGGCATGTTACTAGTTCCGAAGGACAGCTCTTTGTCCAAAAACTCCGTCCAACAGGAAGGCTCAAAGCTGATTTTGACACACATGTTATCTATTAAATTTGTAATTGCCAAATGGCCATCATGACTCGAAAGTGTGAAAAGGTCATTGCCCAATCATGTGGTGTTGCAGCTTGTATCTGATGGGGAGACAGGGGTATGTGTGAAAATTATGAAGCAACTCAAAACGGTTTAGGCAGAAGCAGCTTTTGTCCCATACATAGAGAGAAGAGCTTTGTATATACCCCCTTGAAATTGCAGAAATTTCACTTTGCTCAATACCACAGTGACAACACTTGGACGTAGGGATTTCCCCTTTTCGTCTGTGCAATTGGCTAACTTTCTATGCATTTTGTTTAAAATGAAATATTAAAAACTCCCTTTAAAATATGATTTCTAAGATCTTCTACTTCAGTCCTCTGCTCCCCTCCAGGACCCATCCCTTCATCCAAAAGGACAAGTCAAGACCAACATTCACAGGAAAGGTAACTTCCCTTGTGGACACATAACATGATGCCCATAAGCATAGAGCAACTCTGGCTGCTGGAAGCACTTCCACAGCATTGCAAAGACCTGCTTCTTTTTTCATACTTCTCTCCCAAAGTTCAACTATGTCTTCTTTTTCAAGTGGTCCTCCTAGGAAAATCCTACATGTTTTGAGGATCTGGCAGCCAGCTTTTTATGCACTTATTTCACAACTGTTATTCTTAGGGTAAACTATGAGGGTAGTCCTCCCAGGAATGGGACTGCATACAGTCCCCTTAACTCAGTCCCTCAGACTCTCCGGTGCAGGGCTGTACTCAGCATTTGAGTTAGTCTTAGAACTAAAGCAATCCTGTGTGATGGCTCAGCTGGTACCACTGTCAGGCATCCTCACCTGTGCTGTCTTGGGAAGGCCTTTCTGGAGGCCAGACTGTACTCTGGCTTCCTGGGAGCATGACCATTGACTTAGGGCAAACAGTGACAAGTGACACAGGGCTTGTGCCTTCCTCCAATAGGGCTAAAATGCCAATCAGTTGAGGTCAGCCTAATCTTGGCCCACAAGACTTTGAAAGTGAGTACAGAAGATATAGTCTTCTTTTCTGAGGACTCAGAATCCCTATTCCTTGTGTTCTTTCATTCTCCAGCATTGCTGATCAAGAATAGAGTCACTGCATCTTCAAAAGAATAACTTGCAAGCACAAAGCAACTTTTGAAAAATAAATTGCCCTCCCCCCATTGAATTCTTAGATTGATGTTATTTTCTTGGAGAAGAAGTTGGCAAAGTTTTTATTCCATGAGACCTCAACTCGTCCAAACCTCACTCAAGGACAGTATGAGTGTTTCTTCCGTCACCGAAACCTGCCCATCCAGACAGGTTCTATGCCAGGCACAGTGAATGCCACCATGAGAGTTAATGTGACAACCAGGACTTCTTGGGATATGCCTACTTGTGAAAGACAGTGCAAAGGCATATAGCACAGAATCATAGATTTATAAAACCAGAAACAAACAGCAATGGCCACCCAGAAGAGTCCTTTTCAGTCATTCCATCATGGCAACAAATTTTGAAAGGTCTGTGTGGAAAACAGAGCTTGTCATTGATTGGGCTGGGATAAACCCGTGTGTGGTGGGGAAGCTGTTCTACAGAAACATTTTAAAAATGGAGTTTATATTTACCTGCATCGTATTTTAATTCAAATAAAAGAAATATAAGCACCAACTATCAAATGCAATCTCCGGGTTTGCTTATCCACCTGCCCTGTTGTTCCTAAGCTCCCAAAAGCCCTTTCAGCTTTTCTCAACACGTACCTCAGTCTGGCTATGACCACCCAGTAACACACTATACCCTTTGCTGACTCTGAGCTTCGGTACACCCAGTATCATATTCCAAGACCCTCTTCTCCAAACAAAACACATCCCATTCTAAAAAAATCCAGTTCAAGTTCCCTTCTTGCAAGACGACTTTCTTAACTTCATAAGGTACAGATCAAATGACGGTTACATGTCTCTCCTGCCATTTGATTTCCAAAACAGATTTCCCATGAATCCCCAGCAAATCATATGGTCCATTAAGAACTTATTTCACATATAAACTGTGTTAATAAGCAACTCATTCTAGTTGAGATTAATGGCTTAGAAGCAAAGGCATGAAATCTTGCTTTTCTTTCCTTAGCATCTGTGGATGTAAATATGGTTACTGTGAATGGAAGATGGGATGAAAAAAGGCAACAGACTGAAACTCTGTGCTTGCTTATCTGTGTCCTGGGATTAACTAGTTATTTGGCCTTGGATGGTCACTTCCTCTCTGTGAGCTTCCATTTCTTCATTTGTTATGCTGTGAAGACTGAGGTATATGATGGATGTATGATGGCTAAGTCCCTAACAAAGTTCTATGAAGAAACTCTTTCATTCATTCATTTATTCCAGAAGCGTTTTCTGAACACCTATGGTGTGTTTACTTCTATGCTTGGTTCTTGGAACACAGCTTGGAAAAGACAATTAGAGAATTCACTCTGATTTTATGTGGCTTACAGTCTAGCAGACATCTAATAGTCCATTAACATACCCTGTCTTAGTCCATTTTGTGTTGCTACAACAGAATATCTGAGGCTGAGTAATTTATTAAAAAAAAAAAAAAAGGTTTGTTTGGCTCACAGTTCTGCTGGCTAAAATGTCTAAGATTGGACAGCTGTATCTAGTGAGGGTCTCATGCTGCTTCTTGCTTTTTGTTTGCTTTTGCTTTCTTGAGACAAGGTCTCGCTTTGTCACCAAGACTGGAATGCAGTGGTGCATTCATGATGCACTGCAACTTCAACTTCCCAGCCTTAGGCGATCCTACCACCTCAGGCTCCCAAGTAGCTGGGACTACAGGCACAGACCACCACACCCAGCTAATTTTGTTTTTGTGTTTTGCATAGCGACAGGGTCCTACTATGTTGCCCAGGCTGGTCTCAAACTCCTGGGCTCAAGCAATCCTCCTGCCTCAGCCTCCCAAAGTGCTGGGATTACAGGCATGAGCCACTGTCCCCAGACTCATGCTGCTTCAACTCATGGTAGAAAGTGGAAAGGGAGGGGGCACATGCAGAGAGATCACATGGTGAGAGGGGAAAGCAGAGAGAAAAAGTGAGGATACCCCAGACTCTTTTTAACAACCTGCTCTTGTGGGAACTAATCCGATCTCTCTAGAGGAAGAATTCCCTCACCCACATGGGAAAGCACAAATCTAGCCATGAGGGATCCATACGATGACCCACTGCCTCCCATTAGACCTCACCTCTCCACATGGCCACACTGCGGATTTCAGTGTGAGTTTTGGCAGGACGAACCACATCCAAATCACAGCACAGATCAAAACAGAAAATGACTCAAATGCGCTATCAGTTCATTTCACTCATGTAAAGTACAGGGGTTTCTGAGCAAACAGAAAACTCTCCCCAGGTATTAATGCAGGAATTCATCGTCCTTCCATCTTGGTGGTCTGCTGTATGCAACACCTGGCTTTTAACATCGCCATGATTATCTGCATCAAGCTACTGGGTAAGGAACTACAGGGCTGGGAAGCCTGCACGTAGGAGGCAGTTGATGTTAGTCCAGGCGAACTCCACTGGTCAGTCATATGGTCTTCCCTAGCTGCAGGGAGAAGGCTGGGGGGTCTCATCCAGTTATATGCCTAGGAAGAAGAATAAACTGTTTTCATGAACAACTAAACTAGTCTGTGCCAGAGAGTCAAGAGAACAGAAGAGATGTGAAAAAGAAAAGGAGATTCTAAAGAACAGAATTTAGGGAAGGCAGAACTCACATAAAGGCAGAGAGGATGAAAGAGGAAACAGAAACCAGGGCAATCCAGCAGTGTTCAAAGCAACAGAATTCAGTGATTTTTGCAGGCATCTTGTAAAGTTCTCTCCACATGCACAGCAATAAATAAGGTGAATCTTCCAGAGAATAATGGATCATCAGAGAGTACACAGCGACCCATGGTAGCTAAGGCCATCAGCACCACAGGAGATAAACTGATAACACAGTAGCTAAAAGCCCCCAAAATTAGGCCCAACAATGTCAGTTCAGCTAAGATATTCATCAAAAAGTCTGCATTCCTGGTGCAAATCAGTTTTATAAACTGGTGGCTGCGAGCTGCATTCAGAAGTAGGTTGGATGGTTTTTGGCCAACAGCATGATTTAAACATTGGGAAAAGTCACATAAGAAATGTGGATTTTTATGTTCTCTTGAATAATCAAAAGAGCAGGCAACATTGTCCTCATTCTTGAATAGCAGTAATCAGAAAATATTGCATAGCCACTAGCCTCCTTAGAGTAGGCGTGCTCTCTCAAATATATCATAGTCCCACTGTTTATTTCATACATATTTTCTGCCTGAATCACATAGACATTTGAATTTGCAACCCCTGATGTAAATGTATAAATTCTTACCAATCAGAAACACAACAAGAACTAATTCAGGGACTTGGTCCTTATCAGGGTATGACAGCAATCCCTATACAACACTCATACACACTCACACACATATGCAATGTGAGATGTCGCTTTGCTTTATGTTTACTCAAGCATCTGTTTTCTGTAATGAATTATGAATTATTTTGAAAGCAGGGCTCAGAGCACTTGGCCCATAGTAGGTGCTCAGTTAAGGCAATCATAGCAAGTTTATAACAAAAGGAATCACCTGAAATGATAATAAAGAGAATACTGCAAAAGGTATTGAAATAACACCCCTGACTCAAATCAGATCCTACCAACTGTCTAGATCCAGAGCCCAGGTAGAAACTGATACCCCTGAGTGTGTCAGGGTCCATGCTTACCAACACAGCAGAGAGAGAAAGAAAGACATGAGGACAGGAGACAATACATGAAAGATAAATGGTGACAAAAAGGACTACTAAAAAAGATTTAAGAGGTCATTGGCAAAGGTAACCTCGCCTGGGTGGTGTCCTGCCTGAAATGGTCACTCTGGAAGCCATGGGTGAATAAGCCATTCCAGCATCACTCCTCCCCAACCCCATCAAAAACCTCCAAAGATCTAGAGACCTGTGCAGCAACACTTAGAGGTTCCCAAAGAGACCAGAAAACACCAATGCCACCTATTAGAGGAAATTCCTTAAGTGGCTTAGGGAATGGTTTCATTAACCACTACTTATCTACATTGTAGTTAAGCAAAGATTGATTGTGTGGAATGGAATTGAAAGGAACTGAATTGACTTTACTGAGAGCAACTTAGGTAGCAGATATCCTAACCTTCCATAAGCTCTATGCAAAGGACTTGCCCCTGCAGAAGGCACCAAGAATTATCAAAACCAATCAAGTACATAAACAAGTCCCATGGGATGATTAATCCTTGTTGAGAAGATGCCAGGGGATAAATGATGTGCCAACAATTCTACAGTACCTCTAATAGTTAACCATACAGGGAGATGGAGGCTCTGACCCGGGCTGCCAGACCAGGCAGAGCGGGAAATGCTGGCAGGTAGCTGGTAGGACCAGGCATGTCTGGGCTGAGCACAAAGGTGTTAGCTTAGCCTACTGATATTTTTCTTGGACAATAACAAAACTCTTGCTGGATGTATCTTTCTATTCCCTGTCATGCTAACTCTCCTTTTGACTCTCCTAGTTTTCCAAGAGGAAGAGAGGCAAAGCTGTTGTTTTCTCACCTTTTCTGGGAACACTAATGCAGAGTCCTGGGCATTTTCAGGATCTGACAATAGTCTCACTCATTGATTCGATCACGGTCTATCTATTGACAATCTACAGCAATGTAAGTGTTAGATGTAAAGTAATAATAAAGATGTGGTATTAATTCTCATAGAGCTTACTCTTTATTTTGGGAGAAAGACAGTAAATAAGTACACATATATCTTTACTAATTGTCGTAAGTGTTTTGCAGAAAATGAGTATGATGTGTGTGTAGAAAATTACAAACCATGCTGGTAGCTTAAAGCCTTTTAGAAAAACACTGAGACCTGAAGGAAAGAGGGATATGGCCAGAAGAAGAGTAGCTAGGAAGATTGTTCCAGGCAGGGAAGCAGCCTGAGAAATCCTCAGGAGTCTGGGAGTCCACCAGGAGAAAACACCAAGAGCCTGACCCCAGAGGAGATGTGCACACTCAAGGGTTGCACAGCCTGGCCTGAAAGTGAACTGGAAGAAAAGGAAAGAAAATTAATTGGAGGTATGTTTGTAACTCTCAGGCGTTAGGGTCTTCATGGGTTTCTGGGTACGGCAGAATGGCACAGAGCCAACCAGAACCCAAGATCGGTTCACCCTCACATAGAAAGGCCACTGTGGCTGCTCAACTGAACACACAAAGCATCCTTCTCATGCCCAGAGGAGAAACATGGGCCAGAACCAGCCCTGCTGGAGGCAGCTGGGAGGATTTTTGTCTTGTTCCTCACACAGCAGCCAGTCACGAGGTGTTCAAACGGAATTTAAAGGGTGCTGGCTGAGCCCTGGAACAAATGCTCATGGCTAGAATCAGCAGCAGGGGTAGGCGACTGGCAGAAGCGCACCTGCCCACGGCTGGCCCAGGTGAAAGGTTTACGATAGGAAATGGATTTGAGAGCCAGGTAGTTTATTATTGGGTCACAAGTTCACATATGAAAAATATAAACAGACATCCAGACCGGGAGGCTTTCAACAATGGACAAGGTTCATCCTTTCGGTCTGGCAACCTTCAGAGGCATTGTTCTGAGCCATTTCCTTTACAGTCCAAGGAGACTGAAGGGAGAGATTCATTTTCATTGCTCCGGTTATCTCCTACGTAGATGCCCCTCAGGCACTGGATATATTTTAGTTTTGTTCTATTAGAAGTAAATAAATTTGTTTAAGGGTAATATAGCAAGTCAAAGTGTCACCTATGTGGTAATTTCAGGCCAATAGGATCAGGTTCCTTTGAAAAAATGTTAAGGAAGTCCTTTCTAAAGGGTAAGAGATTGGGGGATACCTTGCAAAACCCTATATCAAGAGCTTATTTAGTTTGGCATTTGCTAAAAAGCACTGATTGTCTCTGGCAAAATTTGGACATAAATTCAGTGTTATTCATGTATAGATTGAGCCCAGTCACTAAACTCAGACCCAGAGCTTTCCATTCTCCCTGATTCAGGTTTTGTTGCAGAAATAGAGGCTCATAACACGAGTCAGGGTGCACACACATATCCAGCCCATGTCATCTTGCATATGAGTTAAATCCACCAGAATCCAGTGGAAGGTCTGCTTGGCTAGGTCAGAATGAACTTTGATCAAGCCTGTATCTCACCATCTGTTCAGATTTGTGTGATATTTATTTATTTGTAGGAGTTATTTCTGCATAAGGAGACCTTTCAACAAAATTTCTGTATCTGTCAGGGATTATGCTCCCCATTTCCACCTGCATATTTATCAATATGTGTCTGTCTGTCTGTGTGTGTGTGTCTGTGTCTCTGTGTGCCTGTGTATCTGAATGTGTCTCTCTGTGTGTGTGTGTGTGTGTGTGTGTACTGAAACCGCAAAACACATCCCCACTCAGGTCCAGCAGTGATGAGGTTTTGAAGCAGGCATCTTTCATTTCATCAACAGTCTACAAACAGACTGAGGCAGAAATTTACCAAATGTTTGGCTTGGTCCCTCTGAGGTGATGAAAACATAATTTTTTATGAACTTTAAGAGCAGTGGAACGCTTTCCACAGAGTGATAACATAACCCCAAACATGTCGGCATATGCAGTTTTTCAAGTCCTGACATCTCTTCTCTGCAATTCTAGACAGGAATATAGCGTGGCAGCAGGACGACTCCTGCAGTGAACACAAAGGGCATTGAATTTATAATGCTTTTCCCCAGTGGCAAGCAGCAATGGAGAAGTCAGGGTTCCATCCTCTCTGCCCATAGCCTTCTAGCTCAAGAAAATATTTAGATCAAAGACCCATTTGTCACATTTTGAGATACTGCAAGTTATCCTCACTTGCCTAACTAAGCATGCCTAACTCTGGAGACGGGGAAGACAGTGATGGGGAAGGTAATGATGAGCCACTAAAATAGCTGAAAGATTGGACCGATTGTTTTTTATTTTTTTTGAAATGGAGTCTCACTCTATTGCCCAGGCTGGAGTGCAGTGGCATGATCTTGGCTAACTGCAACCTCTGCCTCCTGGGTTCAAGCAATTCTCCTGCCTCAGCTTCCCAAGTAGCTGGGATTACAGGCACCTGCCACTATGTCCAGCTAATTTTTTGTATTTTTAGTAGAGACAGGGTTTCACCATGTTGGCCAAGCTGGTCTCGAACTCCTGACCTCAGGTGATCCACCCACCTCAGCCTCCCAAAGTGCTGGGATTACAGGCATGAGCCACCATGCCCAGCCTGAATTTTATGTTTGAGATTTGTCATGATAAGACCTGCCAAGACAAGGGAAAGATTGTTATGTATTCCCTTTCTCTCACAAAACGACTCTTCAGTGAGTCCCACGTGGTCACTCATTTCATCAACAAACACTCATTATGTGTCAGGCACTGAGGATGAATAGAACAGAATTTGCAATGTCAGAAACAGGGATATTGGTCAGGGTGGCTTTTGAGCAGTCCCGGGAGTCAAGATTCCTCACAGTTCTTTACTTTTAATATTTCCCCACGTCAGCCACACTAGACTAACACAAAAGTTGGGACACCAGCCTACAGGGAGGAACTGTACCATCTGTTCAACTGCAAGTTCAGTACAAGACATAGCACAGTAGACTATGTCATCACTGGTAGACTGTTTCATCACTATGTGCAAAGTTCCTTGGGATGGAGGTGCTGCCATCTCATTCCCACCACTCTTCCTCACGGCCCCTCACCTCTCCCAGCCCCCCCAACCTGCCATCCTCATCCATCCCCAAGCTGGCTCCTGCCACTCATCTTTATGTATTCAATCTGTTTCCAAAACCTCCCTCCAAGAAGCTACACATCCAATTGCATTTCCCTTTTCTGCAAAAAGTTAAGTACACAGCAATTGCTACATGCTTTAGAGGTTTGCTTTGCCAGGAAAGTGCTGCAAACTGGCCCCCAGTAAGGAAATCAGAGTGAGTCACTTGGAGCTCTTGGCCTTTGCATTTCAGGCCATTAAATCCAAAATCCTAAGGAGTCCAATCAAGGTCCAAGCAGAGGAGCTTGAGGAGGTCCTTCCTAAATGTTAGGGCACCTAGAAACATTAGCCAAACAGATCAAACAGAACCCCATGCTTTTTGTTGGTAGAATTTGGAAAATTACCACACACTGACAGGATGAAGCGTAAAGCCTACCACACCTTATTTGACTGTAGCAGAAAATTTAACAGTTCTTAGAGAAATTATTTCAGCTCCTCTGCCTTGGCAAGTACATGAGAAAAGTAAAAAGAAAAGATAAACATTGATAGCCCTCATAATTATTTTTTTATTTTTTTTTCTTTTTGAGACAGAGTCTTGCTCCGTCACCCAGGCTGGAGTACAGTGGCATGATCTCGGCTCACTGCAACCTATGCCTCCCAGGTTCAACCAAGTCTCCTGTCTTAGCCCCCTGAGTAGCTGGGACTACAGGTGCACACCGCCATGCCCAGGAAAGTTTTTTTTGTATTTTAGGAGAGACGGGGTTTCACGTGTTGCCCTGGCTGGTCTTGAACTCCTGAGCTCAGGCAATCCACCCACCTCGGCCTCCCAAACTGCTAGGATTACAGGCGTGAGCCACCGCGCCTGGCCCATAATCTATAATATCACAACTCAGGACACAGTGACGTGACCTAGACACATGTGATGGGATTGAGAATTTGGAAGTTGAGCAAGAAACCAACTACAGTTGCCATCAGCAATCAAAAAGTGACTACAGGAGAGGAAAGAAGGTGAAATGTCTGTTCTCTTGCTCACCTATCATGTTTTAAATACAGCCTTCGGTGACAGAAGCAAGAGTAAAGTAATGGAGGTGATACTGGGCTCTCGGAGAAAGAGACTTGACTTTTCAGCCTTCACTAATGGCTGTGATTCTGTGAAGACACTGTCTCCTCTCTATTCCTCAATCCCCCACAGAAGCACCCCCTGCTCCATGAAGCCCTCTTAAGTTTCTCCAGCCCACACCCATATCCCCTCTTCTGAATTTCTAGAATACCTACTTTTATGCCTCACGATGTGAAGCTTTTTCAGATTTTTTTTCAGGTGTATTTGCCTCTATTTCTTGACTGAATTTTGATGCCCCTAAAACAAAAACTGTAATCGCTTTTTCTTTGGACTCTCCTGCACAGCCAAGTTCAGAGCTGAATATTTCATAAATATCTAGGGTGTACCTTGGTGGATAATTTGACATGAGTTTTCCCAAGAGCCACTGTCCATACAGGGGAGTTGATGGTGTATCTGTATTCAGTTATTTGGGGCCTTGGTTTACATATGTCTGCTTAGACTCAAGGACACCTGTTTCCAGTTTCAAGATGAAGCCTTGAATAATGTATCAAACTAGGCATTTCCTGATGTTTCTCTGTCTCTTTTGTCTTCACCCATGACCAAAGCCCATATTCCAAGGTCACATGCACAGCAAATGAAGAACATCCAATAGCGATAGAGCCCATTCTCGTCGAGCTCATAGCTTCAAACTTCCGCACCAAAATGGTTTGTCCATTTTTCATCAAAGCTGAAGCTCACTGGGCTACTTTTAGGTATAAACATGGCCCATTAGGGGGCAAAGTTGGCCAGCCTGGTCCAAGTAAAACCATGTGTTTTGAACACACAGCAGGGTTGCTGAGCAACCTGCAGATGACAGTGCTCTTCCCATGCACAGATGCCTCAACGGGAAAGATTTGATCCTCTGGTAAAAAGTAAAAAAAGATTATGTATGCAGTAAGTTCACAGCAGGAAGATTTGAGATATACAGGGTAATTCACTGTACCAGTTTGCCTGAGATGGGGCCTTTCCATGCTAAAATCAGGAAAGTCCTCAGCACCCTGGGACTAGACAGTGCCTAGACACAGACTGGCAGAGTCTAAAAGTCAACATTCACCCTTTTACACAGGCCTCCCTCTCTCTACTCACCTCAACTGCATCATTGGATGCAAAGTCAGGAGCTGCTGGCACCCAGGGGATTCCCAGATCACTATGCCTGTTTCCTTTGGACTGCTGTCAGTGCCCCCTCACTGCCCAGTTTCTCTCTAAAGTCTGTCTGCAGGCAATCTCATCATTGCCTATGGCTTCCCTTTACTTTCATAAATTTCACCCCCAAATCTATAGCTTGGTCGTGACCTTCACCTTCAGCTCTAATCTTTCTCTCTAACTGTCCATCTCATGTCCGTATCCTCCTTCCTGTTGGCTTCTTAAGCTCAGGAAAACTAAACTAAACCCAATGTTCCCTCTTTACCTATTCTTTTTTACCAGTTCTATGCTAATGGCTCTGTTATCCTCCCTCCTCTGCCCACTTCTCCGCAGCCTGCCTTCCAAGTCTACTCACATTCCAGAGGCTGTGAACAGACAATTCTCTTGCTGACCGCCACCTTTCTAGGCCTTCAGTCATCACGGCCCCAAACAATAGAATTGTATCCCCTTGCCCAAATTTCCCTCACCTCTCGTCCTGAACTCACCCAGCACACCACTGTCACAGCTCTGATTAGATCATTCTCTGCTAAACACTTGTGATAAATCGTTTCTTCTTTATCTTCTTGTGTTGAAGTTCTACATGCCCTTCAAACCCCAAATTGTACCTTCCCCATGAAACAGTGTCTACCCCTGTAGAAAATAATCTCTTTTTCTAAATTCCCTAAGTACTTTACTATTCTACTTATTATTGTTATTTCTGCACATTTTTATCTTCTCTTTGAAGCCAAAATAAGGGAAACCATTGTATGCCATTCACCTTTTTATCCCCGCTTAAAATAATGAAGGAATCAATAACATTCTAGTAAGATTTAACCTCGTGGCATACTGCTTTGCACAGGTGCTATTGTTTCATTTTGACCTATGCCTTCCATCCACTTCACCCCATGCTGGTGAATCACAGTCAAAGCCCTGAAAGCTGGGGCCCCTCACTGACCTTAACGTGTGCCTTACCACTGCACAATTCTCAAATGCCACGGCAGGCCAGCAGGGCTGAGGGAAAGGGACTTTGCTTCTTGGAATTGTGAAATAGAGATTCCCTTGATGAGCAATCAAATTCCTTCCCTGCCTCTGTCTTCTATGCCGTCACAATTAGCACACTTCCCCATCATGGGCCCAGCACCATCCTTTATTTTCCCATCTTCAGCACCCCCTGGGTAGCAAGGGCTCCAGGTTTACCCTGTCTCATGAAACAAGAAAAAAGTATTCATTTCTTGTCTCAACATTTAATTATTTTACACAGGAAAAGAAAAGGGCTGGCCTAAGGTGGAAACAGAAGACACAGTGAGTGCTTCTGTACTCTCGCCAACCATATTTCTCCTTATTTCTATCAACCCATCCATCGTAGAGCAAATGTTCAGAGGTTCAGAGAAGGAGAGAATATGGACTTGTTTGGGGGTTGTTTTTCCCCAATTGCCACATTTTCTAGTTTGGATCCCAGGTCTCAAATCCCAACCATCACAAGAATGGCACACTCAGTCAGAAGAAAGGCCTCTGGTGAAGAAACTCCCTGGGCACTTGGGAATAAAGGATCAAGGCTGCAGCCCAGGCCACAGCTGGAGGGCAAGCTGAGCCCCACTCTGAAACCACATCTGAGTTTCCTTTCAGTGAGCATCCTCCTCATCCAATAAATGTTTATCAAGTGACATTACCAAACACTTGCCATGTGATGTTCAAAATAGTTCAGAACAGCAAGACACGGGCATGGCACGGGCGCCAGTCGAGGTGCTGCAGCAGGCTTTCGAAGAGCCCTGCTGTGCCATGTATTGCACCTTTTGTTCCTGAATTGTGTGTGGGGAGGGTGTGGGCACAGTTTTCAGGTGGGCAGCTGGGGTGGCAGAAGGGGAACTCAGGGTATATAGGAGTCAGTTATTTGCCTACTCATATGGAATTGTGTCAGTTTAGTAACTGGCAGGGCCAGGCCAGTGTAAACCAACTGAATAGGAGTCCTTGATACAATAATGCACAAAACAGAAGGAGGTCCTTTACCTCCTGGACCCCATAGTACAGTGCAGGAGATATATATTAATTGAATAATCACACGAGATTTTGTAAGGTCTCAGTGGGGATAAAGATTACCAAACATACAAAGAAAGGCATTCATTGCAAGGAGAGAATGCGATATTAGATTTGACCCTATTAGATGGCTCAGGAAAGGCTTCCCAAGAAGCGAGGTTTAGGTTAAGCAAAGCTGAGATGACTGGGAGTTAGCAAGTCACTGAGGGAATAACAGTATTCTGAACAGAAGGAAAAACATGCAAATGTCTTGTGTCAGCAAGAACTGAAAGAAGAGGGGTGTGGCTGGAGAGGAGACATGAGAAAGAAAGTAACTTGAGAGGAAGTAGGAAGGTGCATAGGGCCAATGTGGAGCCCTTGTGGAGTTCTGTTCGTCTCAAAAACAATGTGCCGTCACTCCAAGATTCAAAGCAGTGTGGTGGCATCACCAGATCGACATTTTGCAAAGGCCATACTGACCGCTATATGGAGAAGGGCCCATCATGGAGGAGGAGGCTGGAGGCAAACACTTCACTGGTCAGCACCATGAGGTCCTGTATGTGTAGCGTGTTACTTAGGGAAGAAAGGGTTCCCTTCCATTAGGCAGGACTCTGACAGGTTCTCATATCAATGAAAATAAAGTGGTTATGGAGTGGAAAGGAAAGTGCATACTGGTTTCAAAAAAAAGTATATGCTATCAACTTATGTCTTAATAAACTATAATTTATTTAGCCCATACCCTAAGTGCCAGTGCCTGACTAAACGTTCCCAATGATTGCCTCTTTAATATTCAGAACAACTTAGAAAGGCAGGCATTACTATCTCCAGTTTACAGATGAGGACATCAACATGCAGAGAATTAACTAGCCAAGAAATCCACAGCCCAGGATTAAAGCCCAGGCCTTTCTGATTCCTGCACTCCTGCTTGTAACCCAGTAATTGTTATATGCGAACCTGGTGCTGGCTCTATATACCTGCTGGGCCTTCAGGACTCAGTAAGATGCTGTCTTGCCCAGAAGGAAGACAGTCTGATGAAAGAGAGAGAGAGAGAGAGAGACACACACACACATTTTTGCAAACAAGTATATGCCAAAGTGGCATGAGCTTTGAGGACACACCATAAAACTTGGTATAATATTTTTCTTCATGAAAAATTTATATTTAGTATTGCGTTCGGCTCAGTGTCTCTATTAGGTAGAAATGGACAAAATTGAGAGCCAATGTCGGTGAGAAGCTTATGTGTGCCAAGTATTATGTTAAGTGCTCTAAATATATTAATTTAGTTTAATCCTCAAAGCAAATTAGGAAAATGGCAATGTTGTCTACATTCCATAGATGGAGAAATTGAGGATCATATAGGTAAAGAATAAAACCATATATTAAAAAACAGGATTACGAGTAGGAACCAAGAGAGGACAAATTACTTGAGAAAGAAAATCAAAGTAATATGAAAGATCGGTAACATTAAATCCATATGAAACTGGTGATATGCTCTGAAATGGAAAATTAAACCCCATGTGGATGCAAGACACAGCGCATTAAAACTGACCCCAATCACCAAACCACAGGAGTGTGACTGCAAAATACGTTAGCTTCCCAGAGCCAGGCTCTATGGGCAAGCTGTTTCTACTTCTTAGAGTTGTTTTGACATTAAAATGTGAAAGTTCGTAAAATAAGGAGGGAGGTGGAGGCTCCAAGGAATGTTAAAATAATTTGTGGCAAAACAGAGAAAGCTAAATACTCATTAAGGGGCTTTCATTTCAAATGATCGTTTTTCCATATCAGTGGCTAAATTGGGGAGCAGGAAGAAGAGGATGAAACTCTTACTTAATCCCTTTTCTGAATTTGCCACAGAGAATGCAGAGAGGAGCCCAGGGACATTTCAGCCTCTCCCGTGTAAGCTGGGGTCTGAGATCCTGCACAGGTCTTCCTGGCTGCTCATCCCGGCACGGGTGCCAAGCTGGCTTTGCCAAGAGCCAGCGTGCCGGCCCCTGCCTTCTCCAGCACTTACCCAGGGATCTTTTGCATCTATTTTTCTCCCAGAGGCAGAGCTTTGTTCTGAATTATAGCTTCATTATTTTTCCTTTAAATCCAAAGGACAAATGTTGGACTCCAAAATCCTAGGAAATATCTAACATCCAACCCAGCAAATCTCCATAAATTATGTCCTGCCTCATAGACAAGTTGTCATTTCCAAAAGTCAGGCGCGTGTGTCTGTTCAGGGAGCAGTCTGGAGTGAATGCCCTCCCCTCTCTGGTTTTGGATCTAACTGACTGGCAGGAGGGAGCTATTTTAGCTCAGTTGGGCTGGGGGCACTGGTAGCCTTGCTGCTAGAATTAATCCTCTCACTCACTGCCTTCAGAGCAGACTTTTTGCTGGTTTCCTAGGAGGAAAGTCTACATGCTCAAAGGCCTGCCGCCTGCCTGCCCTCATTCATTTACTCATTCGTATTTTTAATCATGAATTCTTTGTGTCTTCCTTGAACACCTATGAGCCAGGCATGGAGCTAGACACTGAGGATACTATATCAGTGAGAGTGAGAGTGTGAATCGCTGAGTGAGTGAGTGAGTGAGAGAGAGAGAGAGAGAGAGAGAGAGAGAGACGGAGACAGAGACAGAAACAGAGAGAGACTTACCAGGACACAATAGGCCAGGACAAACCAGGGACACCTGATGGCATTGTTGCATGGAAGGTGGTATCAAAGAATCCTAGATGGCAAAAGAGAAATGAGGAGGAGCTGAAGCATCCCGAAAACAAAATGCACATGCCCCAGAAAGTTTGCATGGGTAGGCCAGATCTCTCACTCACTCATAAGCACCAGCTGAGGAATCACAGGACACCATGCTGGGCACTGAAAGTTACAAAATACCAAAAGGGTGAGCTTCCCATACTCAGGATGCTCACCACAAAGGGCACCACCAGACTCACACAGACACAGGGAATTCTAGGAAAAGTGATCCATTAAAGTCATTTCTCTCTTGATGTTCTGCAATCATCTCCTCATGTTCCTTCTTGCATGAGATTCCTCCCTGTACCCCCTTTTCCTCCTCTCTTTCAGTTCATCTTCCACACCCTTGTGAGGGTTATCTCTAAAATACCAGCCTGGAAAAACACCTGCAAGGGTAGTTCCCAAACTGCTCTTCAGCAGCCATTGAGGTCTAATTTTGCTGAGTCTCCAGATTCATCAAATCAGAATCTCTGTGGATAGGGCCTTGGAATCTGCACATTCAACACATTTTAGAATAACTTTCAGGCATATTCCAATTTGAAAAGCAGCTTATGAGTAGAAAAGTTTGCCAACAAGGATGAAGCCCCATAACAAAGTGGGAACCTTCCATCCCACTTTGTCTCACCAATCTCATTCTATTATTATTTGAGTTTACACACATATACATACTTCTTGAGGTTCTCAAGGCTATGGGCCGTATCCTATTCATCTCTAAATTCCAAATGCCCAAAACTTGGTAAGCATCCTATCAATATGATAGTTGAACTTGGGATATTCAAATTGCACAGATAAAGCATGTAACATCTTTCCTTTACCCTTCTCTTTTAAAAAAAAAAAAAAAAAAAACTTATTTTTTCTCTCACCCTCAAGAAAGGCATATATAACTGGGGAAATACATAAGTGATTGAGTCTTTCAATTCATGAACAAATTATTTCCTCCCATATATTTAGGTCTCTAATTTCTCTGTACGTTTCTAAGTATTCTGGTTAGAGGTTTTACATTTCTTTTATTCCATTTGTCCCTAGATATTTACTGGTTTTGGCGTGGTATTAATTACTTTATGTTTCAGATTCTAGTTGTTTGTTGTAGATACATAGAAATACACTAACTGTTATATATTCACCTTGTATTCAGTGACCTTGTTAAAATCACTTGGTCATTTTAATAGTTTATCTGCAGATTCTTTAAATTCTCTGCATACACATATAGTAACAGCTTATTTTTCCCTTTTCACTCTTTATACATTTTATTTTTCTTGCTTTATTGCACTGGTGACTTCTAGTACAATGTTAAATCGACATAGTGACAATTTACATCATTCTCTCATTCCCAATTTCAGGTAGAATATCTATTATTTCACAATTAACCACAATTAACGTTTCCTATAGATTTTTTAAAAGCTAAGAGTTTTTTTTAATTTTAGCCATTTCCATGGGTATTGAATTTTATCAAATATTTTCTGCATCCACTAATAGGATCATATGGTTCTTTTCTTTTGTAATACATGCTTATGTAATAAATTACATCAATTTTTAAATGTTAAACCAACCTTGCATTCCTAAGATAAACTCAAGTTGTTCATGACACAACATCATTTTCAAATGTCACAGTTTCATTTTGCTAATATTTTATTCAGTATTTTTATGAATGAGAGAAGTTAGCCTGGGACTTTTTTTAGCATATTTGTAAAATTTTTATATCAAAGTTTGCTGAAATCCATTTTAATACTCCATATTTATAAAAAGGTTGACAAGAGTTTTGCCTTTTTTACTTTGGAAAGACTGTGATTCAATCCTCCCCATTTTACACAGAAATGGAGATGTTCCTTCCTTTTCTTTTCTCATACACACCTTACCTTTCAGAGGAAACACATTGATCTATAAGAGGATAAGGTGGCTGAGATAAAACCAACTTCACGGATTTGGAACACTCTCAAAAACTTAATTTAGTAATATGTCCACCAGCTTTGCATTATAAGCCTCACATGCATGTTATTTAATCTGTGATTGTATGTGTGTGCATGCTTTGTCCTTAATAGTAACACGTGAATAGACTTAAAATATAACACTATTTTATTGCAAATTGTCTTTGCATTTTCATACCTATTAACTCCATTGACCAGTATACCTACCCTTGAGTTATATAGGATATGCTCAAAATATCTAATCCTGCTCTGCTGTATTCAAGCAGACCTTCAACACAGATTGATGGTATTCTGACTATATAGAGAATCATTTTATGTTTTTACCCAAAGAACTTATTTCAATATAAATGCAGGCTAATACTCCATTTTCTACACTCTGTTTTTGTGAAAATTAAATATTTCAGGTAGTGTTGCCATTGTTAATTTGCTTGATAAGTTTGCCTTGCTGGTTCTCTTCTGTTAAAGCAAAGTGAAGTTTAGAATACAGTTATTTACAGTATTTGGCAATTAGTAAATGCCCAATAAACACTTGTTAAGTTAATGAATAAGTCAACAATGAATAAATGGAAAGTTACCCATCCTCTAACACAAAAGTTGGCAAACTATACCCTGTGGGCCAAATCCAGCTCACTCGTTAATTGTGTAAGTAAATATGCATTGAACACAGACTGGTTCATTTGTTTACAAATCATCTCTTTCAGAGTTCAATGTCTGCTGCTTTCAGAATTGAAGAGTTGCAACAGGGACTGTATGGCTCACAAACCAAAAATATTTGCTGTCCAGTCATTTACAGGAAGTGTGCCAACCCCTGCTCTAAAACACAAAGTTTGATAAATAGTTAGAGAGTAGCCAGAAGGTACCCACACCGAGTATGCAAATGAAATCTCTTCAAGTTTGTTGTTGAAGGAACAGGATGATACCAGGGGCATCAGGTAACAAAAACAACTATTTTGTTTTGTTTCATGAGGAAACACGGTCAAGTCTATAGTCAAAGGTCCTAACGAGAGGGCTCAACTCTCCAGAGCTGACACTCTTTTCTAAATCACCTTGTGTTCTCCATTTTTTTCCCGTCTCCCAGAGGCTTTGGTTAAATCTTTTCCTAAATTTCAGTGCTTTCATTGCCTCTTTTTTTAATAACAGAAGTTTACTGAACTCACACAAAACAGTGATTTAGCCAAGTGGATTGTGACAATTCAGCAGATGCTTAGGCCATAACAAAGAGTCTCTCACGTAAAGCTCTCCTAATGTCTTTGTTCTCAAAAGAAAGCATCCCTAACTCTTGAGCCGAATTGGTCAAAAATCCAATGTGCCCCTAAGTGGAAATTCTACAATGTTGTAAAATGCCTAAGCAACATTTGTTTTCAATTGCCATTATGCTTTCTCCCCATTAAGGAGGAAATTCTTGTTAGAAAGAATTCTAGTGTCAGTATGTTTCATAACACCAAAGGATAAAGTAATTTGGAGAAAACCAAAACTTACTTTTTAAACACATAAATATGCTGCTTTCATACTGCTATTCATTTTTTCTGCATGACATAGTACACAAAGAATATCAACATGCCATGAGAAACAAATGGTAAAATCTGCATCTATTCCAAGAAAAAAAAAAAAAGATAACACCACAAATGATACTGGATCAGTCTTTCGCTAGTCAACAAAACTTAGTAATTAGTGAATCCCTCTTATGTGGCAAATGGTGGGGTTTTTCTGGTCTTTCAATATGATATCTAACCATTATTTTAAATTAAAAGACAGATTTTTCTTAATGCACTATATAGTCCCAAAAGTTAAATATATGTAAGAGCAAAAGAATAGAGAATAATTAACCATAAAATAATCTAGGGAGTCAGACAATGTTTAATAAGCACCCATTTTTTTCTAAGGACTATATTGGGAACATTAGAAAAATGCACAAAGAAAAAACATTTTAAGTGACATACATATTATAATTCAGATTTGCACTACAAGTAAAATAGGGAGTTTTTTCTTTGGAAAATATTTCTTTCCAAAAAGATTTACTAGAGTCTTTGTTTAGAAAAACGAGCAACCCTGATAGCTTTTTTATTCAATTCATAAAATTTGCATTTACTTTCAACCTTTTAGGACATTTTGCGCATTAAGAAAAGCATACCTTAAGCCAGGCACAGTGGCTCATGCCTGTAATCCCAGCACTTTGGGAGGCTGGGGCAGGTGGATCACCTGAGGTCAGGAGTTCAAGACCAGCCTGGCCAACATGGTAAAACACTGTCTGCACTAAAATACAAAAATTAGCTGGTCATGGTGGCAAGCGTCTGTAATCCTAGCTACTCTGGAAGCTGAGGCTAGAGAATTGCTGGAACCCAGGAGGTGGAGGTTGCAGTGAGCCAAAATCGCACCATTACATTCTAGCCTGGGTGACAGAGGGAGACTCTGTCTCAAAAATAAAAAAAGAAAAGTATACCTTAAAATATAATATGTTAAAGTCACAACTTAGGGGAAAGATGAAGAAAATAACTAGGAAATAATATTTTCTTTCCTTTCGCATGCTTCAGGCAAGTCTAATCCCAAACACAAAAGGAAAAGGGCATGGAACACAGGCACAGAAGAAAGAATTCCTGAATCCTTGGTCTGCTGACCGTCAACAAATCAATGAGCATTTAATCCTCAAGTACTCGATCTGGGTAAAAAGAACTTAAATACAGGGCCCTGTTTGTTTCCAAGGACTCTTGTGAGGAAAATATGACATAAAATAGGTTAAGTGGATTTTATTAATTGAAAACCATCAAATATTTATTAGACAATATTGGTAGAAAACACCAATAAGATATTAAGAAAAAAGTACCAAGTATGTCTTCTGAGCCTCTCAAATCAAACTATGGACAGCTATTTATTCTATTTTTCATGCTTGCAGCTAATTAGAGTTGGCTGTTCATATTTGCAGGTTTGGTATTTGTGGATTCAACTATGGATTAAAAATATTTGAAAATGGCTGGGCATGGTGGCTCACGCCTGTAGTCCCAGCACTTTGGGAGGCCAAAGCAGACGGATCACCTGAGGTCAGGAGTTCCAGATCAGCCTAGCCAACACAGCAAAACTCCATCTCTACTAAAAATAGAACAGTAGCCAGGCATGGTGGTGCATGCCTATAATTCTAGCTGCTCAGGAGGCTCAGGCGGGAGAATCACTTGAACCTGAGAGGCAGAGGTTGGAATGAGCTGAGATCGTGCCATTGCACTCCAGCCAGGATAACAAGAGAGAAACTCCACATCAAAAAAAAAAAAAAAAAAAAATTGAAAATGAAATGTAGAAAGTAACAATGCAAAATAATACAAATTAGAAGTATATTATGGTATAACAACTATTTACATGGCATTTACATTGTATTAGGTATTATAAGTAATCTAGAGATGATTTAAAATATACAGAAGGATGTGCGTAGGTTACATGCAAACACTATGGCCATTTTACATGAGGGACATGAGAATCCGTGAATTTTGGTATCCACAGGGGTCCCCTACAGTTATCTGGGAAGGGCTGTATGGTCTTAGGTCAAATGTCTAACTTTTTTTTAATGGAAATATTCTGCTATTTGGCAATATTAATGCTTATTCTACTAAGATAAAGTTTCATATAGAAACTTCGTTGTTCAGCTTCTTTGTGTTGTAAATTTGTCCAGTGGTGCAAAGAAACAGATTTCATACTTCAGTAGGAACTGATGGAGTATAAATGGGTAATCATAGTATCCATGAAAATTTGAAATGTCCTCATTTCTGTACTCAAACATTACACTTTGGGGAATTTATCCTATAATAACGCTTGCATAGGTACACTATTTTCACTTTCCCTTGGTCATCTTAATAAGTATAAAAATATTAATTATAGCATTATTTTAATAGCCTGTATTGTAAACAATATAAATGCTCTTCAATACATTAACACATACATTTATTAATTGGTTAAATTATATGTATTCAAATAACAGAATGCTCTTATAGCTTTGAAAACAACAAAGCAGCACTGTGTAAACCTACTAATGATAGCCCCTAAGATACCGGAAAGTAAAAACAAAGCAAAACCAAAAACAAACAGAATATTGCATAATATACTATTTAAAGGAAAATAAAGAGATGATATGTGTGTTTGTGTTTCTGTGTGTGTGCGTGCACATTAGGACCATCTCTGAAAGAATTATACAAGTGGTAACAATGGTGGGGCAGGGAACTAGGAAACCGGAGGATGGGATGTGACAAGACTTACATTTTATTTTATACTCTTTTATTCATTTTGAATTTTTATTCATAAACATAATTCAAAAATAATTTTCTATAAGCAAAATTGACAAATGAGATTTCCTATCACAACTTTAGGTTACTTCACTGATGGATAATGACTGGAACATTCAGGAAAATTCACAACTAATTTAAAAAATTACATTACACCTTCTTTTTCAGAAAATCTAAAACATAATAGTTTTTTGTTTCCATGATGATTTCCTTTGTTTCTATTCTGGAAAGTTGACATCCTTGGAACAGTCAAGCTTCCAAATTAGATTGCCATCTCATTTGTGACAAGCACTGGGGAATTTTCAGATGATAATTGAGAGTCAAAAAGGCCACAACATTTTGCAAAGGTTTCCAGGCTGTGTGGGAACATCATGAAAAGGTGGTTCTTCTCAAAAGCTACTGAGATGACTACCAAATTTAAAAAAGGAAGAAGATAAAATAATCCAGATAGATTCACAGAATCCTAGTGGGGACTCATTTCTCTAGGACCAGAGAAAGGTCATGCCAAGAATCGTGTATTCTCTATTTTGCCCCCTACCTTGGAGGTAAGAGAGCAGTTCAACTGGGGCCGGAAGGAAAAGATACGAGGAAAAACCAGGGCAGGTCTGAAATGTGGACGTGAACATCAATGGGGCAAGGGACAGGGTGCAGTAAGGCAGGCAGATCATATCGGTGTGTCCCAGCATTTGCGTCCAGTCCATCTGGTCTGGGGTGAAAAGAACAACAGAAGAAATATCCAGGCCGTGGTGAAATACAGGTGTCTGGAATTGGCACAGTCTGAGAATTTGTGGGGAGAGAGTTTTAATCCAATTTAAATTAGAAGTCTAGTTATAGCTAAGTGACCCTGGGCTAGGGTCTAGCTGTTGGGAAGAAAAGCCTAGAAAACACTAGCTGAGGTTCAGCTACTTGTGTGTAAACCTGGGTAGAGGCTGAAGCCCCAGCATAGAATAAACAACATTGAAAGATATAGGAGGTGAGGATGAACTTGGTGAGCAACCAGGAGAAGACCTCACCCTAGACATATGGGACCAAGAAGTCCAGCAGCAAGGCTAAATCCAGAACCCAATCATTGGGAGAAAAGTGTGAGTAATTTCTAAGTCATGAGCCTTAATTCCCTGCTTTTTTATAGTCTTATTTTTCTTTCTCGCAGAACTCAGTCTGATGTATTCCATTATTATTACTTGACTAATTACTCCAAATGAGTATCTCGCAGCCGTTGCTTGTTTGCTTTGTTCTCTAACTACAAACTAGACACTTCCTCTGGGATGTTCCACCATCATTTTAAACTCAACATGTCTTCTTAAGCCAAATCCAACACCTTCCTTTCCCTTCTGTCTTAGTCCATTTCTGCTGCTACAACAAACTACCTTAAACTGGGTAATTTATAAATAACAGAAATTTCTCATAGTTTTGGAGGCTGGGAATTCCAAGATCAAGGTCCAGCAGATTCAGTGTCCAGCGAAGGCCCGTCCCTCATAGATGGTACAATCTAGGGGTCCTCATATGGCAGAAGGGGTGGAAGGGCAGAAGAGTGCTCCTCTTCAACCTCTTTTATAAGGTCTTATTCCCATCTGTGACAACTCTGCTCCCACAAGTTAATCACCTCCTAAAGGCTCTATCTCAATATTATCACATGGACAATTAAGTGTCAACATATGAATTTTGGCAGACACATTCAGACCACAGCATATTCCTTTCTTCCCACTCCCCTTCCTCTCTCCCAGCTTCTTTATTCTGTTACTGGTATCTCCATTCTGTCACCCAAGTTCAAAATCATGTAGTTGTATTTTTGCCACCTTCTTAAAATAACCCAGAGTCACAAAGTTCAGCATTCATTCATTCAAATATTATATCGAATGCAAACTTAGACAAAACCTCATTTCAGGTACTATCCCTTCTTAGAAATGCACCTTCTTTCTGTTCATACCTACTTATTCCCACCACTATACACTCAAGGTCTTCATGTATCCAATTATTGCAAAAGCTTCATATCAGGCCTCCATGGTTCTGATTTCTATACCTTCTAATTCATTCATTTCTTTACATTAATTTTGAGGTACATTTTCATGTAGGCACTGCATTGCGATTCTCTGGTACTTAACTGCCCCCCTCTCTAAACTCTATGCTCTTTAAGAGAAGGCCCACAATAATCTCTCCTACCATCATATCCCAGAACCTATGTCAGTATATGAAATATAATAGCTTCCAAGAAAATTCATTTAATAAATTCTTGAGAATGTTCAACATCGCCCTATAACTTATTGCATCAAACCTCTACATCTCTGCTTAGTTCCCGTGTGGCCACAGATTGTCTGTTGACCCATACTTCTCATTTCTTCACCACCTTCTTCCTCCGTATTCCTCAGGCTCATTTCCTCACTCTAATTCCCATCCTCACAAACTTATCCCCACTGTCCTATTGCCTGAAATGCCTGTCTTTTCCCGCCCATCCAGAGGGCCTTGACTCTGCACTCGGCTGCAGCAGCTTTTCCAACTAGAGAAAGAGGGCAGTTGCAGAATGACAGCCATCCCTCTCCCCGCCTTCTCAGAGAAGCCTCCATTGCCCCCTCCCTTCTCACAGTGTCAGAGAAAGGACGTGCTCTCTCCATCCTAAGGTTCTGGCAACTGAATGCAAGTCTGTCAATGATGCAAACAGAGCCAAAGGGCAGAAAGCAAAACCTGTCAGAGGCCACAAAGAGGTCCTTCGTCCAGCACCACCCCACAACACCCAAGTTCAGCAGGGCAGGAGGGGAAAAGGGCAAGGAGGCTCACAGACTCTGCTATGCCAGAGGTTAGCAAAAGGACACCAGCATGCATTCACTGCCTAATTCCCCAGCCAACCTGCTTCTTGGGTAAAAATTGTGAATTTGGCAAACCTATATTTTGTCAACAATGGTTCTTCAATCCTCTCAGCATTATTACCATCTGAAAGCTAAGAAGCTGGAACAGCTTTTCAGGGATGCTACAGCCAATGTGTTTGAGGCTAGAGGCAACTGATCATTTCAGAAACCCTTCACCTATGGGTTAAGGAGGCAGGAGCCACATCCCAAACATCCACCCCATCCTTCACAACTGCCATAAAGCATAAGTTTAATTAAAACATTTTGTTACATGACTTCTCAAGCACCAAACTCTGCGAGAGATTCTAAGTATAGAGAGGTGAAGAAGAAGTGGCCTCTGGTGTCACAGCAGCCCTGGCATCCCAGCACATCCACCCACGAACTCAGTTACAAGCCCACAGAAGGCTTCCCATCACCACATTTATCCTTCTGGGGATAAACTCCCTCTAGAACCCACTTTCTTTGCCTCTCTGACCTTACTTCTGTAGAGTTCTAGAGGCTTTGTTTTGTTTTGTTTTGTTTAAAGACAGTGTCTGGTTCTGTCACCCAGGCTGGAGCACAGTGGTGTGATCTTCACTCATTGTGACCTCTGCCTCCTAGGCTCAGGTGATCCTCCTCCCTTCTCAGCCTCCCGAGTAGCTGGGATTACAGGCATGCATGACCACACCTGGCCAAATTATATATTTTTAGTAGAGATGGGATTTTCACCATGTTGCCCAGGCCACCGGTCTCGAATTCCTGACCTCAAATGATCCACCCACCTCAACCTCCCAAAGTCCTAGGATTATAGGCATGAACCATGGTGCCCACCCCAAGATCTAGATTTTCTTATGCACTGCCCATCTTACTGACTTAATGTTTTGCATTGTTCACTTCTTCCTTAATTCCAAAAGCTCTCTTTTGACCTTGCACTCTGATTCCCCTTTGCCTCCAGCTTCTCCCATACAAATTCTTTTTTTTTTTTTTTCTTTCGAGATGGAGTCTCACTGTGTTGCCTGGGCTGGAGTGCAGTGGCCGGATCTCAGCTCACTGCAAGCTCTGCCTCCTGGGTTTACGCCATTCTCCTGCCTCAGCCTCCCAAGTATCTGGGACTACAGGCGCCCGCCACATCGCCCAGCTAGTTTTTTTGTATTTTTTAGTAGAGACGGGGTTTCACCATGTTAGCCAGGATGGTCTTGATCTCCTGACCTCGTGATCCGCCTGTCTCGGCCTCCCAAAGTGCTGGGATTACAGGCTTGAGCCACCGCGCCCAGCCTCCCATACAAATTCTTACAGGTCTTATTCTTCCATACAGATTCTTACAGGTCCGGCTATCAGAGTCTTAGGTCAGGTGATGGCTGTACAATATGGTTGTACTTAATGCCACTGAGTTGGACACTTAAAAATGGTTAAATGATAAATTTTATGCTTCTTATCACAATACTATATACATATATATCCATCCCCCAAGCCTAGCCAGAGCCCCTAGACCTGGCCCTGGCAGCAGAAGCAGTCACCTGTGGTGAAGGAACTCAGACTCAAACAGGAGAAACACAATTTAACATTCATTAATTTGGGGAGAACTTACTGCCCATCTACTACATGTTAAACACTGAGAATTCAGGGAAGACCATGAAAATATACACTACTGTCATTATGAAGTTTAATCTAGTCTGGGACATAGTCATCAAGCAAACAGGCACAGAATTAAGTAATTCATTAAAATACTGATAAATGCAATGAAGGGAAGTACAGGGTCCTACGAAAGCACAGAGCTGGAGGATGGGACTTCAGAGGAGACTTCCCTGAGAAAGTCACCTTGACACTGAGAAGTGAAGGACAAGCCATCATTTCCCAGGCAAAAGGGGTGTGGTGGGAATTGTGAGGGTAGGGCATTCAGGCAGGGAGAACACCATGTATAAAATAAAGGACCTGTCAGCCGGGCGCGGTGACTCAAGCCTGTAATCCCAGCACTTTGGGAGGCCGAGATGGGCGGATCACGAGGTCAGGAGATCGAGACAATCCTGGCGAACACAGTGAAACCCCATTTCTACTAAAAAAATCCAAAAAAAAAAAAAACAAACTAGCCTGGCGCGGTGGCAGTGCCTGTAGTCCCAGCTACTCAGGAGGCCGAGGCAGGAGAATGGTGTGAACCCAGGAGGTGGAGCTTGCAGTGAGCTGAGATCCGGCCACTGCACTCCAGCCTGGGCGACAGAGCGAGACTCCGTCTCAAAAAAATAAAATAAAATAAAATAAATAAAATAAAATAAAATAAAATAAATAAATAAATAAATAAAGGACCTGTCACAAAAGGTAGGAATTAATGTGATTCTTTTGCAGGACTGCTAGAAGACAGCACAGGGCCCAAGCAGAGAGGCGAAAGACATCAGGCCAGCTGCTTGACACAAGCTCCAATAGCCTGAAGCACTAAACCTCCAAGAAAAGTTAATATTTTGGCCGGGCACAGTGGTTCACTTCTGTAATCCCAGCACTTTGGGAGGCCAAGGTGGGCAGATCACCTGAGGTCAGGAGTTCGAGACCAACCTAGCCAGCATGGTGAAACCCCTCTCTACTAAAAATACAAAACTTAGCTGGGCATGGTGGCACATGCCTATAATTGGGAACTACTTGGGAGGCTGAGTTAGAAGAATCGCTTGAACCCAGGAGGTGGAGGTTGCAGTGAGCTGAGATCATGCCACTGCACTCCGGTCTGGGCGACAGAGTGAGACTCTGTCTCAAAACAAAAAAATAACAAAGAAAGAGTTAAAATTTGGAGGGAATCAGAGACTTTGAAAGCAGAGGAAGAAATTCCAGGCATTCCAGGCACAGAGGCTACCCTAAGCAAAGGTTCTAACGTGGGAAATGCCAAGGGAATTTGGGGATAGGAAGTCATCCTGTTTTAATGAAGCACGCACAGAAAGGATAGGGAGAGGAAGATGGCGGATGTGAAAGATAAGAAGGAAAGTTAAATAGAGTCCTTCATCAGGATGGTTGGTTCTAGAACCACAGGTAGGAATGGCCTCCCTGCCTCCCACTGCTTTCTCCCACTGCTGAGGGATGACCCTGCAAATCAAAACACCAGCTCTCAATCACTTTTAGAAAATCAACACCACAACCCAGAAGGACTCAGCTCTCCAAGGCCTCAGGAGAGAGCACTGGAGGGAGCCCTCTCCTCTAGTTAAACAGTTTGAAAGCAGTAACAAAATTAGCAGAAGAGTTCAAATGATGGCAGGCTCGGGGGCCTTGGGACCAGCACAGCACCAGAGTCTTTGATACCAATAGGTCACTTTGAGCCTTTGCTGTGATGCAAGCGGTCGAAAGAATTGAGCTGAGAAACCGTGAGATCCTCAGCTTGGTAGGTGGAAGCATTCCTGGCTGCATCTGTTAGCCCCAGATTTGACAATGGAATTCTGAAAAGCTTTGCCTTTTGCCATTTTGTGTTCACCTCAGGCTCCAAAAGACTCTTTTGTCTCAGTGGACTGTAAACACTCTCAGCAAGCTGGATCACTTATCCAGATGGGGGCCAAGTATGAACACATGAGGATATCATTAGCCTCTTTTTCCTGATAACAATGAAGACTGTTCTCCAGAAAAAGTACTGCCCCAGAGGCTGGCCTGCTAGGACACAAGCATCCTTCAGACAACAGTCATATCTGCAGTAGGAATCCAGCTCCACTTTCATGGGATACCTCCTCCTCACAGGCCCTCAGAGGAATCCGTCCTGCTGGCTGGGAGCTGCCAAGACCAGAGTGTACTCTCCACAGAAGTATACTAAGGGGGCGCTCAGGGAACCGGACCTGCAGAAACATGGAGCCGGGTAGCGGGGGAGGGGTCTCCATTTCCACCACCATAAATTATGATGCTGGAAAGATCTGTAAAGTTTTTCAATTCAGCTCCTCTGCTCCTCCGATGAGGAAATTAGTCCAGGAAAGAGGACTTGACCTGCCTGTGCAGAGGCCATGTCTCCCATCACTGTCCTGGCTACTTCATGGTTCAAATTTCCATCAGAAAAGTTCATCAGAACCAGCACATTTGTAAAATTGAAGTTTGTACCCATTTTAATAATTAAAGATCTAGTATTATTTTATAAACAAATAACAAACTTTATAGTAAGATCTCTGGTTAATTTTTGAAAATGGAAGTTGTAGAGAAATTACATTAGAGGCATTTTTCTAGCTTCGGAGTATAAGTTAAAAATTATAGATCCTTTTCTAAGGATTAAATGGCCTTGAAGAGTATTACAAAATAAAAGAGAAGAATTCTCCTGAGCCATGTAGAGACTAGGCTGCTGACTCTTTGGGGGTGACATTTTGCCCAAAAACCATACTCATAGAGCAAGTCCTTTGGATAAAAGCAGCCACTTCAGGGACCCAAGTGTCATCTCCCCACCTTCGTTTCTACACACATCTTCCTAATAGAGTTTTATCATCATTATTATTATGACCATGTAAACATAGTTCATTGCTGAGCTTTTTTGAGCTTTTTGATTTCTTAGACTTCCCCTCCCAGAATTAACTCTTTCCCCCCACCTTATTTGGCTATTTGAATCACATACAAAGTCTTCCTATACCCTAAAACTGTTTTGTAAAGTGCTTCTCAATATCATTTTCTGCTTGGATAAATTAAATAAACAATTGATTCTATTTTTTCTCTACAAGCATCCCTTGGGGAGCATTTTAGATCATACTTGGCGGCAACTTGAATTCCCCTGATTATAAAGGTAAAGACCTGTAAACCTGTTTCCCAGGCCTTGCATCAGAAGTCTGTTTTATAGAAAAAGAATGTCATGATGCACAAATGCTAGCGATACTTATTCTCCAGCCTGGAAAATAAATGTGGAAGAAATAAGGATTATCTAGTGGCTTAGAGCTCATTTGGCCTGAGACCTTGTAGAGTCCCCTGACCTGTGTGCCCATAGAGCTGTAACAGAGAGTATAGATGACTTCATGTCTGAAGGCTGGATTTGAATCCTGCCTCTGCCACTTACAACCTATGCCAGGAAGGACTCATCACTGAGCCTCTTTGCTCTTTGATATAGTTTATTATCCCCACCCAAATCTCATGTTGAAATGTAATTCCCAGTGCCAGAGGAGGGGCCTGGTGGGAGGTGTTTGAATCATGGGGGTGGATCCCTCATGACTTACTGCAGTCTTCACAGTAGTGAGGGAGTTCTCAGAAGATCTGCTTGTCTAAAAGTACATGGCACCTCCCCACCAACTCTCTCTCTTGCTCCTGCTTTCACCATGTGATATGCCTGTTCCTGCTATGCCTTTTGCCACAAGTAAAAGTTCCTGGAGGCCTCCCCAAAAGTCTAGCAATGTTGGTGCCAGGCTCGTACAGCCTGCAGAACTGTGAACTAATTAAACCTCTTTTCTGTATGAATTACCCAGTCTCAGGTATTTCTTTATAGCAACACAAGAATGGCCTAATACATTCTTACTCTATGAAATGGAAGCAGTGATATCATTCAAAATACCAACAAGAAATGAGAAAATGAAATATCAAATCACCGAACAGAGATCCAGACATAGAACTGATACTGAATTCCTGTTTACTGAATTGAAAAGCATTAACTTACTCCTCCTGGCCAGCTCTCTGGCAAGACAACTCTGAGATGCCTTAACATTCGTACAACCCTCTTCAAAATATGAATGCAGACTCCTCGGATACATGGAACCAATTTGTCAGCCTTCTGAAATCTTGTCTTCTAAAAAGTACCCCATAGCAAGCAAAATGATTTTAGGGGACTTGAATGTCAGGGTTGGTGATGACTCTACCAAAGCTTTAAACACAGGAAATTTGAAAAAAAGATTGCTGCTTCTTCCCTGTTTCTGTGAGAGCCATTTATCCAAAATCAGCTACTGGATCAAAAAGAAAAATAATTGTCCAATTTTATTTATCATCAGTATCCATCAATATGAAACCATAGCCCATGGAATAAGTATTTGGGAAATTTCATTTGTAATACCACACAATAGGCCAACATTAGTTTTTAATCACCCAATCATTCATCTATTACTTCCATATTTAAGATGTGCTAGGCCAAATTGAAGATAATTTTGTCTCCATTAAGCCTCTTCTGATCCTCAAAAATATCTGTTTCTGAGTCTATTTCTGAGTTTCAAATGGACTTTGAGATTATGGAGCTAGGGAGTGTATCATGGAATGAGGCTCGTTCTAATCCCCAAATAAACCTTCTCGAAGTGGAATCATGTGGAGCTCTCTTCTCACATTCCGTTCTGAGCCGTGTTCCTGCCAACTATACCAACAAGCCAGAGATGAGCTAAACCCAGCCTGACCACTCTGCTTAGCCAGGAACTGGCCACTCTGCCACGGTTGGATGAAGTTTAACAGAAAGTCAAATGAATTCTCACAAAACTGACAAGAAACAATCTTAAATGAATCTCAGAAGATGCCCCCTAAAACCTACTAAATTTACATAATTAATCGAGCAATGATTTTCAACATGTAAGGTCACCAAACCTTAGAATTTACTCATTCAGCCTAGAACACTGAGAAAATTCCTCCCAAATGCATACTCTTTGCCCCCTAGCCACAGGTGTAGCAGAAGAAAAATTAATTAGGGATCTCCCTCAACTTCCAGCAGAGGATTTGGATATGGTAATTTTCTATAAAGCTGGATGTTAACATTCTTTTGTTAACACAGTTGTAATGGAAAATTGAACAAAATGCAGAACCACAAATAACATTTCACATAGCAGACAATCAGATGCGTGGCACAGTAGAACAGTGAACTTAGATTCAAGGCCTGCTCGGCCATTTTCTAGCTCTGTGGCTTTAGACAAGGAACTTTACATCCCTGTGCTTCAGTTTCTTTGTCTGAGAAAGGTTAATACCTCCCCAACACAGACTTGTTTTAAAAATGTAAGAAGATACTAGAAGTGAAAGCAACTTTTGAAAAGGAAAAACTTTATCCTAATATCCTATTTGTATTGAGTCCAAATGAATATACTGCGTAGTTGGCATATATCCATTTTCTATTTGAGATGGGATAAGTTAGGAAGGTGAACATTTAAATAGTGTTTGTCTCTAAATTCTTTTGAGGCTCTCCAGACCACACCATTGCATTAAGATGACACTCAGTGAAGCTGCACACAATGGGTACCTGAGACTTCATAAGTAAGGTCTCAGGATCTCACTAGAAAAGGTCGTTTCCCTGTAATCTTGTGTATTACACAACCACAACAAACCTTACTTCCCTCCACACCCCATTCCACTTGCTTAGAACAGGGGACAGCCCTTTCTATAATGTCTACATTTTTAGTACAGCTGACACATGGATGATCTTTATTTTAGGTTTATATTTGTACTTCGATGATGACCAGGCAATTTTTCTCTCACCTAGTTCAGTCTTCTAATTTTTAACTGAATTCTCAAGAGTAATCTGTTTTTATTCCCATCTCTTATTTTTTTGGTCTCCCTATCCTTCAGTGTCATAATTTAGATCCTAAGCCTTCCAGTGAAATTTTTGACTTAGCATCTGAGCCACAATTCACATGTGACACCCTGCACTTCTTCCCAGGCACGTTTCAACTGCAGGCTCTGTATTATTATGGTTGGTGTGTTATCTGTACATAGACACTCACGGCAAAAAAAATTACTCACTGGTGGAAAGAGATGCCAAACCCTTAATTTAAAAACACCAAATGAGTAATTCTCAAAGCATATTTTTCTCCTTCAACCAGGACATTTTAATTATCTTGAAGTAAACAAGGAGCCTTACAAGGGTTACTCAAATTGTTCTTTCAAAATTTTCCCTCCCCTATACCTAAGGTTTTCCACCTGCCCTAAAGTTCTTTATGAAGTGAGCCTTTGTTTACCACCCATGTGATAAAAATCCCATAAAAATGGGGAAGTAAACTTCGCATCCATTTCTAGTCATAAATTGGCCTGAAGACTCAAGAGAGCCCAGAAATAAGCAATGACCCATCTCTTTGGCTAAGTGTGCACTAACTTGGCCCAAATGGTCAGGCTTCCTGCCTGTAGCTACATAGTTAGTTGTGATAAGGAGCAAAGAAAACCAAACAGCTTCAAGGACTAAAGCATACTTTCTACTGAATGATTTGTGCTGTTAGTGTTGCAGTCTGATAAGCAAAACACATTTCCCTTGCCAGAGGAGGCCTATTACCAGAGCAGAGGCACAGGGAGCTGAAAACATTTCACACACAGTAGCAAGGAGGAAAGACCTGGAGGTGGGTGGTTTCAAACACGCATCTAGCCTAACTCTGAACTACAGTTGCCAACAAAAGGCTTTTACCTCCCCTCAGTGAGTGGTGATACAGTCAAGTCACTACAGAGCCACTGCTGCTAGGAAGCGGCTGAGTACTGAAAACCAGTCATGGACTGTTTACCAACCAGACAAGTAGAACTGAGAATATAATCTTTGTACCATACATAATTCTCTTTAATGAGCCAATGCCCTAAGATTAAATAGAATTTACTCAACCCAATTAAACAGGCCAGGGTCAGGGGATCATTAGGAATTTGGGCCCTTCATATTTTCAGCAATGAATCATGAATCGTTTAAAGTTTCATTTATAAGGATGCAATTTTCCAATCAAAAGATTAACATCTTTCTTTACTTCTAGAAACTTTTCAGGTTATCTCTCAATATATTTTTACTCTTTATTTTTCTCTTCTCTGGGATTTTAAAAATATAATTTGGAGCTTTCTTCCAGATCTCTCAGCTGCTCTTTTCATTTTTAAACCTCTTTATCTGCTATTCCAGTCATTCCTTTAGTTTTATCTTGAGTTTATAATTTTCCCTTCCACCATGTCAACCAGGGCTGGGACAAGGGTAAGACAAGCAAGGTACTCAGAGTATACAATGTAAGAAGTCACTCACTGTTGGGCTTGCACTAGTTCAGGGTTGGCAGCAACAGTGAGTGCCTTCTTACATTTTGCACCCTGGATACCTTCCTTGCCTCACCCTAGACTGGCCCAGATGTCTAGTCCACAGTTCATCTTATCACTTACAATTTCTATTTCAATGACTATACTTTTCACTTCCAAGGTTTCTGTATTTTAATCCCTATCTATTCTTAAGAATTCTTTGTTCCCCTTCCCTCTTTTAACTTATTTGATGATTCAAGAATTCTTAACATTTTTTTTATATTGCACCATTATGTCTGGTTCTTCATGCATGGAGTCCACAGATTCTTGGGTCTGTTGACTATCCTCATGCCAGAAAATATTCTTGTGTGCGTTGCAATTTTTCTTGAAAGCTTCCCTTGTTTGGGAGTTTTGTTTGTTTTGTTTCTTTTTGGTAGACTCCCCTCCCTGTCAAGTCGCCTTTGGATTGGTTGCCTTACCCTGGCACTCCAGGTTTGTGTCCCCAAGCCAAGATGTAGTGTCTTATTCCCAGCCAACACTGACAGTGCCACATTGAGGCTGGTGGCTGCATGCAGCAGGGCCTGGCTCCGATTCCTGTGCAGATATCTCTTCTCCATCCCAGAACCACAAGCAATCAGGCCCAATAATGGGTAGTGAGTGAAGCTTTTCATGTTCAATTTACTGTTAGAAGCTGTGAACACTGATTTCAGCTTTCTCTGAGAAGTCCATCACAGATGTTCTGCCTTTTGTGGAATAAGCAATGCCTTCATCAGCAAATGGTCTTAGAAGCTGTCTCCAATGTTTTGGAGTCTGCGTGCGTGTATGTGTGTGTGTGTGTACACTTAGTATATGTGTATGTATATGTCCTGTGTGTACACACATTTAGTATGTGTGTGTGGATATGTTCTGTATGTTTCTTATGAGCTAATTGCCTTTAGCCTCTGTTCACTACTATAGGTTTCTGTTCCAGGTCATGAATTAACGAATAAAATTAGAATTCAGGAGTCCAATAGATAAGCAGGGCAAAAAAAAGTTCTTTCCTACAGCAGAATTCCACCTAAAAAGTACAGAAGGATGGCGGAGTTGAAAGATCATTCATAGATGCTAAACCCAGCAGGCAAAGTTTTATGAGAAACAGGATATTTACACAGTATCAAAGTATTTCCCCCACAAATTACTTATTAATTACAGGGGAAGATAGTAACTTTGCAGCGGAGAAAACTGGCAGACACCACCTTAAGCACATGATCAAAGTCAACATCACCAGTAATGGGACACACTGACATCATGTGTCTCCCGATGTGCCGAGAAAGACATAACGTCATTTTAATGGCATTTTCACCAAAAATGTATAACCTGAATCTAATCCAGACAAAATGCTAGACAAACCCAAATTGAGGGGCATTCTACAGAATATTCTGTACTCTTTTAAAATGTCAAGATCAAGAAAGACTGAGGAAATATTCTACAATAAAAGAGACTAAAGAGACACAACAACTCACTGCCGTATGCATCCTGGATTGAATCCTGGCTGAGAAAAACATAGCCATAAAGGGCATTATTGGGACAATGGACAGAATTTGAATATGGACTGTGGGTTCAATAATAATACTATGTCAATACTATGTCCCTGTTCAATTTCTTGATTTTGATATTTGTATTTTGGTTATGTAAGCAGCAGCTCTTGTTCTTAGAAAATAAATACTGAAATATTTAGGGAAAAGTACACTATGTCTCCAACTTACTCTCAAGTGATACAGGAAAATTAGAGGGTAAACATCGGCTCTCGGGGGCAGAAATTTCTTAGATATTACAATGGTTTGTGGCTCCCCAAAAGGCCATACTGTACAAACAGATACACAATATGTCTGTGGTCTTGAACTTCAATGGGGTAATTAGGAAAAAAATGTCTAAAATGCCTCCTTGAGGAAGCAATAATGAAAAAAAGAGACTGAAAAACACACGCAGAGAAAGAGACAGAGACAAGAGAGAACAAACTCAAATAAAATGGTGATAACCTGGGGAGAGGAAGAGTATATAGGAATTTCCTCTTTTAAGTTTGACATTTTTCAAATTAAAAAGGTACAAGAAAATTAAAAACTAACTTTTAAAAGTTAAAAGGTTGCTATATGCAAGGTTAGGAACTCAGTATTATTTAGAAGGAAAGCATCAACAGGAAAACACACTGGTCGAGGAAATATCCACATAGTCATGCACGTGTTTTTCATTGTTACTTCTCTAGAATATGCTGTGCATATGTGTATGTGTATGTGTCTGTGTGTCATTAATGTGGTTTTGTGACTCATGTATAGTGGGTCTTCTCACTGTCTGAGGACAGCAGTGGCTCACTTGGACCATTTACTTCCTTAGGAGACCACTTTATGTGGAAGATGGAGACATTCAGTTTCATGAAGGACAGAACAAAACAAAAGTTTTGAATAACAGCAGGTAGGATGTAGGTTAAAATGCAAAATGAATGCTTTAAGAATATAAGCATTGGGAGTAGAAGTTACTGAGTTGGCTATAAAATATTCTCTCAAAGATATTTTTAAGATATTTTAACCGGGCCGGGCGTGGTGGCTCATGCCTGTAACCCCAGCACTTTGGGAGGCTGAGGCAGGCAGATCACGAGGTCAGGGGTTCGAGACCAGCCTGGCCAATACAGTAAACCCCGTCTCTACTAAACACACACAAAAAATTAGCCAGGCGTGGTGGCAGCTACTAGTGAGGCTGAGGCAGGAGAATCACTTGAATCTGGGAGGCAGAGGTTGCAGTGAGCCGAGATAGTGCCACTACACTCCAGCCTGGGTGACAGAGACTGTCTTTAAAAAAAAAAAAAAGGTAGTTTAACCACTAGATGCACACCTGTAAAAGGACAATTCAAGGACCAGGAGACGAATGAGAAGAGTTTCAATGATTTATTCATGCTTTCAGTGTGCTAGGCACTGTTGGCTCAAAGCTGAGCAGGACGTGACCTCTATCTACAGTGAACTTGCCAAACTAGTAGAAAGATTAAGATTTATCTCTCGGTATCAATATTGTCATCTTATTTCACAGTCTTGGTCTTATGATTTCTCTCTAACATTTAACTATTACCCTAACTGCTGTCATCATAATTAACATGTAAATATTTCTTAGTGCCATTGTCACTGTACAGCTACCTTCGCAAAATATTTTCTAACCACCAGTGACAGCACAATGCAAAAACAGGTAAGGTCTGCATTCTACAATCTTGCAACCAGGTGTGTTGAAATGGCAGACAGCCCCCTGGGCAGCCGCACAAGATTCAGATTACTAGAATCACTTGAGGTCCTGCTTCCAAGTCCAAAGTGGAAAACTGACTCTGTTACTGCCATTGGATTCCCTCACTTGATTAATTAACTCAAAATTGCCTCTCAGTGGCAATCCAAAGTTCTGTTTCTAATTTCCTTCTGTGCTGGAAAGTAAATAGGTCTAACCACATTTTCATGCCCCTGTGCGTGGGTCTTTTGTGCTTATAGCAGACCAGTATCCACTGGAAGACGTCTGGGCCACTGCCAAGTTGAGTATTCAATTTCTTTGTTGTTTTTCAGGATAACCTAGCTAACCGCAATCCCTTTCCACCATTCCTCTGCGATGTGCTTGAAATAGAGCCAAGATCCTATCCTACAAAATGCACAAGAAAAACAAAAAGGGAGGAAATAAATAAAGAAGGGGTCATGGAAAAAATTAGGGTTTGTGAATATTGCCCCATACATATTTTCTTTTTACATTTTTCTCTCATGACTTCTCAAAAACATTCAGGCCCCAAATGCCTGGTCATATTCAGGAATAACTCCAATGGCTTCCCATTCTCTCCTCCCCACCCAAGAAGATTATAGGATTATACGCATGAGGTAAATTCCTGTGATCCTATTCCTTGGGGCACATGCCCAAGCTTTTGGCTTTGGGAGGTGGGGTGTGGGGTGGCAAATGCCTAAAAGGTTTTGAATGACTATCCAAAGAGAAGCAGATGGCTTTAGCAGACCTGTGCCCAACACGTGATGTGTGACTCCTGCCCTCTCAACACCATCTCCGTGCCGCTCCCTTTCTCCCACACCCCAGACAAATAAGAAGAAAAATGAGTCTCTGCACACTCAAAAGGTGAATTTTCAAGGACAAGTCTTCCCATATGGAAAGGATAATGGCATCATGCCACAGCATGTGCAGTAAAGAAGGACTCAGGGTGTTACACATTTTCTCTTCCAATGGGTTCCAAATGTTCTGATGGACAATCTTATTCTTCCCCAGCAAACCTTCTGCTCTACACCCCGCTGTAGCTGTTAATACACTTTTCAATTTTCCTCAGGTCCCCAATAGCATGAACATCAGCATGAAGGCAAGAAAATATAGGCATGTACTGGGGAGAGCAAATAGTTCAGTTGGAGAAAGGGCACATAAGGAGCAGCAGTAGCAAATAAGAATGACCGGGAGTTTGGGATCAGACACATGGGACCATGAGTACCAGGTCAAAAAGTTCAAACTTTATTTGATGATGAAGCAACATTAAATACTAAAGGTCAAGCTTCAGGAATGTAACTAATTCAGAAGAAACACAATGACCCATAAAAAAAGAGAGCGAGCCAAACACAGATTAGCAAAATAGGAATGCTTCACCTCAGCGATGGATTCTTATGACTGCCCACTGGGAGCCAGGCATTAAAGGACAAACGGGAAGCCTATATAAATCATTATCTGACAGAAAGAAGCTCATTTATTCTTGAAAAGAGAACAAACGTTCTAGGAGAAATCATGTGGACTCTTTTAAGTGCCATTAAATGACACAATGGGAAAAATCTTCAACAATATTTTTATCACAAACAGAGATGCAAAGTCACATGGTTGCACAGTTCTCTCGTTCTGACATTTAATACAGGCTCCAAGCAGGAAAGTATCATCTAAGAAGACAGCTAATGTGATTCATTTATGTGGATTTCTGATCTTTCCTGATCATCGGGAAATGATGAACTTGAGACACCTAGAAGAATGAGTATCATACCTCTATCAAATGTCACTTCTGTTGGCCAGTCACTAAGGAAAACAGATAAATTGATGTTTCCCTGCCTGTTGAAAGTTTCAAATTGAGTAGTGTATATTATTAGTTAAACAAAGATCTCTGGTTTTAGATAGGGTGACCATATGTAAGTTGGTACTTTCCTGGTTTATGCCTCCTACCTCAGAATAATTATGAGTAGCCCCTCCTTTCTATCCAAAACTACCCCAGTTTAGGTGATAACTTTTATGATCACCTTAGTTCTAAATATCTGCCAAGTAGAAGTTGCCACACTGTTATGCAAGTTTAGGAGCTCAATTATCTTTTAAATTAGAATACAACCCACCTTCACAAGTAATATCTAACTTGATGACTATTGAAAGATTTGCTGAGGCTAAACTCACTCATGTATCATCTCTTGGAGCACTGCACTTTGTCTTATTGGACACTGTGTTCTCGTTCCTAGCACAGGCTCATCATATCACAAGTATTTGACTGAATTATTTGATTATTGATAGACATAACATGTGACATAGCTGTCTCTTCTTGGACAACTACTGATACCACCATCATGTAAGACACATTGTTACGTAATAGCTTAGATGCTTTTTTCATTTTTTTTCCCAAAAAGCATTTAAAAATGTACAGCCAATTTATAACTTTCTTTTATAGCACATCTACAGATATCTACCAAAGATTCTCATCTTCCAGAATTCAGTTCACCAAATTTGGAGGTTAAACCTCTAGAATGTCACAGTGATCCCGTTCAGGGTGTTAGTTCCCAACAGAGCCAAAGCTGTCTATTTTTTACTCTGCCAAACTAGCAACATTTCCAACAAGAAATATCCATAATGCAGGAAATTCCAGTTCTAGGACTCAGACATGAATGGTCCCTGCAATTATTGTTAAATTGCATGTGTCAAGAAGTAGTTTTTTCCTGTTGGAGGTACACAGTACGGCCTGTGCACTGTGGTTCACAGAGGCAATAAAAGCGTGTTATGTTGTTAGATCCTGAAAGTAGGTAGCAAATACAAACAGTAAATTTAAAAGGATTATTTTTATTTCTGATTTTGTATGTAACTTAGAATTTTAGGAGAATTTTCTGAGAATTTATGAGAACTTTATGATTATTGTGTCCATGCTTTAGGAGTCATTAAAGAAAGCTTGTGGCTTACTTCTTTTGGACAAGTTACTTTAAAAGTATTCAAGTTCAATTAAGTTTGTTATTTGGGATACTTTTATGAATAATAAATGAATCTTTATCACTCTGTATTATCTTGGAACGTTCCTAAGGTTATCAGAACTATCCATATGATTTCTGTCCTTACACATTCTGTTTCAATGGCACCTTCAAGCTTGTCTCTGTGAAAATGCAACTATATGGCAAGTAGCCAGTAACATTATCAATGAAAATCTTGTCAGTAGCCAATAATATCATGTCAAAATTTGCTTGATTATGGACAAGAGTCATTCTGAGTTTAAGGAAAAAAAATGGTAAAGCAAAAAGTACAAAAAGAACTCTTTCAAAAAGTGTCTCATTTATACTTTCTGCCTTTATGCCTTGTAAATAACAAATGCTAAACAGATGTTACATTGAACTGAAATTGATACTGGTCTGTCTTGCATTGGCCAAACTAAGAGTGGGAGGGTTGGAGGGGCAGTGAGCGGTGTTTTGGTTTCTACCTGCTTTGCTTCATCACTGTTTAAGAGCTGATACACATTAAACATGCTTTTTCTATTTACTTTAGAGCCCGTAATAAATGAAGGCATTTTTAAAAGCAGCAGTCACACAGTAATTCCCATTAAGACCTGTCTTCTATTTTTTCAGGAGAGATTTTTCTAGTTGAGGTTGAAATAGAAAAAAAATATATAACCATGCATAACTTTTTTCATCCTAAAAAATATTTATTGAAATCCTAATACTACATACCACAAACAAATAAAAGACAGCCTTTAATCTTACAATTCATCCAAAAGGATTTATATGTGCTTGCATACCTAAAGTGTGTCAATTATATATTACTTCAGAGGAATATGTTTTTAAAAAAAAAAAAAAAAACAGGAAAGCTAAAAATAAGTGATTAATTCCATTGAGGGATATTAAGAGAGACTTACAGAACTATCAGTTTTGGGGTTAACTCTTGAACAATAAGCTGGATTTTTATTAAAGTATGAAAAGGAAGAAATATCATAAGCAAAACAGAGAAATACAACTGTTGGTTGTATATTTAAGTAGATTTTATTCATAATTATATGTGAATGGTAAGGAACATTAGGTGAGACTTCAAGAAAGCTAAGATTTCTAGATGGGGCAAATAGGTTTGAAATGAGAAAATTATGATTTCTGTTTTCTGCAGTGAATTAAGGTTATCTGTGAGATATCCTGCTGGAAGTATTAAGTAGACTATTAAAAACGTGGACCTAGAGAAACGAAAGAGATAATATATAGAGGTAAACATCTGGAATTAATTCGAGTGTGATATCCAATGAAATGACTCATGGCCAACTTCAAAATTTCATATTATCCCAAAATTTAAAGGCTGGGAATGGGGTGTGGAGAGTGGGAGGAGGGGGAAGATGCAAACAGAAAGACTGGAGGAGAGCCAGGGGAGTTTACCAACATAGAAACCAGGAAAGAAGTGAGTATCTTTGATGAGCTGGTCTTCACCAGTATTGTCAGATACTGCAGAAACTGAATAGAAGGAGAGATCAAAGGTTCAATATTGTCAGTGGAGTGCTAAACTTCACTTTGCAAAGCATCCTAAAATCTAATTAGCCAGAAGGAAATACATAGAAACATAAATATCATTACTGACAGACTCATCAATGTTATTTTGATGTCTTTTCAGTCTTAATAAATGCTTCACCTTGTGTTCATTTAGATCAAGGATTGATCCTTAAACTGGGTAAAAACCCTTCCCAATCTTAAGGATTGTATATAATTTTTATTTTTGCCATAACTGTAGCCTTGAAAATGTTATTGTTTCCTCATGCATGGAAATGACCTTCAAGTGTTGTGGTCTTTGGAGATTGAGGGTGGATATTCACTTTGAACTAAGACTTATCTAAGCCTCTAAATCATGGAATGAGGAGACAGATGCACCTAGTCTTTTGAGTGGCTTAGTCATCTTTGGATAATGTTAATAAGTTGTCCTTTCTTGACTATAATAAATTTTCATATTTGGCTCAAATATTACATAGATGTCTAGTTTTTATTCTTTAATTGATTAAATGTGGAAAAACTGGAAAGCCCATATTCAACTAGAATTTATATGACCAACAGCTGCTATGTGATAAGAGCGGTAAGAGAGAGAGGATAATTTTCTGAGACTGTTTGCCATCTATCCTTCAGTGTCTTCTTCAATCACATTATTTATTTGCATTTTCATTTTTGTGGTCTGGAACTTGAACATAATTTCAGTAATTCTTTAAAAGAATTCAAGACAAAAAATTCATGGAACACAATCTTTCTACAATTCTGGAAGTATCTAGAGAAAATATCTTGTTTTTCTAATTTTCTGCAATCTAGGAAGATGTCCAACAGGAGATGAAAAAAGTTAGGACTTGAACCGGCATTTCCTCCTACCATACTGGCTATCTGCTTGAGTCCTTAATGGTCAAATTTATGAGACTACCTTTTTGAGTATTTCCCCACAATGAAGTCTTAGATAATATAATAAGGTTCAATCAACTATTGTCATCATTCATTTAACAAATATTGTTTAAGTAAATTAACTTGGGAACCTCGAAATGAATCAGATAGGAATTTGCCAACAAGGAGATAAAACTGAACAAAAATGATAAATCACAGTATAAAAATAATGAATAGGCTGGGCATGGTGGCTCATGCCTATAATCCCAGGACTTTGGGAGGCCAAGGCAGGTGGATTACTTGCGCCCAGGAGCTCAAGACCAGTCTGGGCAATATGGCAAAACCCAGTCTCTACAAAAAAAATACAAAAAATTAACCAGGCATGGTGGCATGCATCTGTAGTCCCAGCTACTTGGTAAGCTGAAGTGGGTGAATCACCTGAGCCCAAGGGGTCAAGGCTGCAGTGAGCTGTGATCATGCCACTGCACTCTAGCCTGGATGACAGAGTGAGACCCTGTCTCAAAAAACAAATTAATACACTAGGTATAATAGAATAAGTGACAAGCAAAATTTAACTTTTCATATATAAAAATATGGTGAAATAGATTTGTAGAAAAATCTAGTACAGAACATAAAAATACTGGATAAAATATAATAAACATTTCTCAAAGTCATGGTTAACTGGGACATAAAGGGAAAATATTGCCCCAAAGTGACATGAAATTGAGATTACAGAATATGTCAAGGCTAGGGCTGACATATTCTTTGAGAGTACCTGCACATTTGAGTGGGGCTACAGGCTGTATTCAGAAGATATGGGTGAAGAGAGAATTAGTAAACTGAAAGACAGATATGAGCTATAACCCAGAGGTCAGCTGCACACAAAGAGATGGAAACTATACAAGTAAGAGACATGGCAACTGGAGTAGAAGAGTCAACAATCACATAAGGAGAATTTTAGAAGTAGAAAATAGAAAAACTGGGGAAAAGACAACATTCAAAGACATAATAACTGTATTAGTCTGTTCACACACTGCTCTAAAAAATACCTGAAACTGGGTAATTTATAAAGAAAAGAGGTTTAATTGGCTCACAGTTCCACAGGCTATGAGGAAGCATGATGCTGGCATCTGCTCACCTGCTGGGAAGACCTCAGGAAACTTTCAATCATGGCAGAAGGCAAAGGGGGAAGAAGGTATGTCTTACATGGCTGGTGCAGGAGAGTGGGACAAGGAAGGTGCTACACACTTTTAAACAATCAAATCTTGTGAGAACTCTATCATGAGAACAGCACTAGGGGAATGGTGTTAAACCATTAGAAACCACCTTCATGATCCAATCACCTCCCACCATGCGCCATCTCCAACATTGGGGATTACAATTAAACATGAGATTTGAGTGGGAAGACAGATCCAAACCATATCATTTTACCCCTTACCCCTTCTCCTCACATTGCAAAATACAATAATGCCTTCCCAACAGTCCCCCAAAGTCTTAACTCATTTCAGTATTAGCTCAAACGTCCAAATTCCAAAGTCTCATCTGAGACAAGGCTAGTCCCTTCTGCCTATGAGCCTGTAAAATCAACAACAAGTTGTTTACTTCCAAGATACAGTGGGGCTATAGACATTGGGTAAATACTCCCATTCCAAGAGAGAGACATCAGCCAAAAGAAAGGGACTACAGGTCCCATGCAAGTCAGAAACCCAGCAGGGAAGTCATTAAATCTTAAAGCTCCAAAGTGATCTCCTTTGATTTCATGTCTCACATTCAGGGCACACCAGTAAAAGGGGTGGGCTCCTGAAGCCTTGGGAAGCTCTGCCCCTGAAGCTTTGCAGGGTACAGCACCCACAGCTGCTTTCACAGGCTGGCCTTGAGTGACTGCAGCTTTTCCAGACACACGGTACAAGCCATTGGTGGATCTACCATTCCAGAAGCCGGAGAATGTTGGCCGTCTTCCCACAGCTCCACTACGCAGTGCCCCTCTGGGGACTCTGTGGGGGCTCCAATCCTACATTTCCCCTGTACACTGCCCTAGAAGAGGTTCTCCGTGAGGGCTCTGCCCCTGCAGCAGGGTTCTACCTGGACATCCAGGCTTTTCCATATATCCTCTGAAATCTAGGCAGAGGCTATCAAGCCTCAACTCTTACACTCTGTGCACTCACAAGCTTAACACCACGTGAAAGTCACCAAAGCTTATGGCTTGCATTCCCTGAAGCAGTGGCCCAAACTGTATCTGGGCCTCTTTGAGCCACAACTGGAGTTGGAGTGGCTGGGATGCAAGCAATAGTGTCCTGAGGTTGTACAGGCAGCAGCGCCCTGGCCCTGGACCATGAAACCATTCTTTCCTCCTAGGTCTCTAGGCCTGTGATGGGAGGGGCTGCTGTGAAAGTTTCTAAAGTGGTTTAGAGGCCTTTTCCCCATTGTCTTGGCTATTAAGATTTGGCTCCTCTTTATTTATGCAAATTTCCATAGCCAGCTTGAATTCATTCCCAGAAAATGGGTTTTTCTATTCTACCTCATGACTAGACTGCAAATTTCCCAAACTTTTATGTTCTACTTCTCTTTTAAATATACATTTCAATTTCAGGTCATTTCTTTGCTCATACATATGATTATAGGATGTTCAAAGCAGCCAGGCCACATCTTGAGTGCTTTGCTGCTTAGAAATTTACTCTGCCAGCTTTTTGATGGGCAGTTGGCTTCATCCCTGGGATGCAAGGCTGGTTCAACATATGCAAATTAATAAACGTAATCCATCATATAAACACAACCAAAGACAAAAACCACATGATTATCTCAATAGATGCAGAAAAGGCCTTCAACAACATTCAACAGCCCTTCATGCTAAAAACTCAATAAATTAGGTTTTGATGGGACGTATCTCAAAATAATAAGAGCTATTTATGACAAACCCACAGCCAGTATCATACTGAATGGGCAAAAACTGGAAGCATTCCCTTTGAAATCTGGCACAAGACAGGGATACCCTCTCTCACCACTCCTATGCAACATAGCATTGGAAGTTCTGGCCAGGGCAATCAGGCAGGAGAAAGAAATAAAGGGTATCCAATTAGGAAAAGAGGAAGTCAAATTGTCCCTGTTTGCAGATGACATGATTGTATATTTAGAAAATCCCATCATCTCAGCCCAAAATCTCCTTAAACTGATAAACAACTTCAGCAAAGTCTCAGGATACAAAATCAATGTGCAAAAATCACAAGCATTCCTATACATCAATAACAGACAGACAGCCAAATCATGAGTGAACTCCCATTCACAATTGCTCCAGAGAATAAAATACCTAGGATTCCAACTTACAAGGGATGTGAAGGACCTCTTCAAGGAGAACTACAAACCACTGCTCAACAAAATAAAAGGGGACACAAACAAACGGCAGAACATTCCATGCTCATGGATAGGAAGGATCGATATTGTGAAAATGGCCATACTGCCCAAGGTAATTTATAGATTCAATGCCATCCCCATCAAGCTACCAATGACCTTCACAGAATTGGAAAAAAACTACTTTAAAGTTCACATGAACCAAAAAAGAGCCCACATTGCCAAGACAATCCTAAGCCAAAAGAACAAAGCTGGAGGCATCATGCTACCTGACTTCAAACTATACTACAAGGTTACAGTAACCAAAACAGCATGGTACTGGTACCAAAACAGAGATATAGACCAATGGAACAGAACAGAGGCCTCAGAAATAGCACCACACATCTACAACCATCTGATCTTTGACAAACCTGACAAAAATAAGAAATGGGGAAAGGATTCCCTATTTAATAAATGGTGCTGGGAAAACTGGCTAGCCACATGTAGAAAGCTGAAACTGGATCCCTTCCCTACACCTTACACAAAAACTAATTCAAGATGGATTAAAGACTTAAATATTAGACCTAAAACCATCAAAACCCTAGAAGCAAACCTAGGCAATACCATTCAGGACATAGGCATGGGCAAGGACTTCATGACTAGAACACAAAAAGCAATGGCAAAGAGAAAGAGGGCAGGAAGAGGGAGAGAGAGATTAATTACCAAGGAAGTACAATTAGACTGTCAGCTGACTTCTCAACAATAAAGAAAGTCAAATGACAATAAAAATATATTCAAAATGCTGAGAAAAAAATAAAATTAAAAAATAACTGTTGACCTTGAAATGTTATCCAGTAAGAGATACTTTTAAAACAATAGAAAATAAAGACATTTTCAATAAACAAAAACTGAGTTAAAATACCAATAGCACCTTATGAAAGGAACGACTAAAAGATGTGCCTTAGAAAGGAGGGAAGGCTCTGAGAAGGTCTAATGTGACAAAAAGGAATACTGAGCAAGTAAAATGGCAAACTTGTGGTAAACAAATGTTAACTGTATAAAATGGAAATAATAAAGTCTAATTTGAGAGTAAAAAATGATCCAGAGTTAAATTCTAGATACCAAAAGCATATAAATTAGAAGGACTACAATTGAAGTTAATATATTCTAAGGCAGACATTCTCATACTGTAATATGCATACAAGTTACTAGGGGATCTTGATAAATTGTAGATTCTGAGTCAGTAGGGCTAGGGTGGAAACTGTCTATCTCTATAAACTTCCCAGATACATGACTCAAATTTTGACTATCAAGGTACTAAGATCCTTTTATTAGTGAAGAGTAGGGTTACAAGATTGTTAAATTCATACTTTGTTAGCATATATGCATGTTAAAATAAACACAGTAAACACTAAAAGATTAAAATACTATACAGTCCCAAACTAATGGAGAAAAAAATAATACATTTAAAAACAACAAAAAAACAAAAAGATCTCAATTGATCCAAAACAAAGAAGAAGACAGGGAGTCAGGAAGGAAAGGAGGAAGGAAAGAAGAGAAAAAAGGAAACAAAGAGGAAAATGGGGGAAGGAAGGAAGAGGGAGGGAGAACAGAAATAAGAAAAGGAAGGAATGGCTAGATAAATAGAAAACAAAATTAGGTGGTAGAAAAATTCTAAACATACCAGCAAAACCCATCAATGCACATGAAATAAACTTTCTCTTGAAGGGTAGAGATTTTTAGGACAATAAAACAATCCAAGAATAGTTTATTTTTTATATTACTTTTTAACAAGATATACACTTGAAATAAAAACATTGAAAATAGAAAGAGGGGAACTATATGCCAGGCAGCTATGGAGCTCCCCAAATGGCAAAGGGATCTATTAATAACAAACAAAATGGATTTCAAGAAAGAACATTTTGAAACGCAAAGATGATCACTATATGATTCTCCCTGAAAGTTGTAGAATTTTAACTTACAGCAACTCAATAATATCATTTTACACTATATGAAGAAAAAAGTAATAATATATAAGAATATCATGATGATTCCATCATCATGATATGGAGATTTAAACCCCTTTTCACAGTAGTCAATAGATGAAGCGAACACAATAAATCAGAAAATGTGGTAGTCACTTGTGTTATTCACAAAAATTACTCCTTCATAGTACATGAGAGGAAAATACTTTTCACCCTCTTGAAGTCAGATGGGGCTTTTGTGGCTATAGGATTTGCTTTGGCCAATGAAATATGAGCAGAAAGTATATGTGCTGCTTCCAGAGAAAAGCATGTAGTGACTGGGGTGAGACTGTAGAAGTCTTTTCCCTGTTGAAAGCAAAGAATGGGATCCCCTGTCAGGCTGGTTCCTCAATAAAGACAATATTGAACAGGAGCCAAAAATAAACTTTAATTGTGAGTTTGTGTGTTACTGCTGCATAACCTAACCCATTCTCACTATTACAGTAAGAGAGAGATTCACTGACACAACTCAAAAGATAAATCTAGTGAATACAGTATTTAGGACACCACACTCAACAACTGGAAAACAGACATGCCACATAAGTAGACATAAACCATTTTTAAAAATTAAATACATTCTAGATCACAAAGCAATCCCAAAATTTTACAGTTTCAGTATTGTACAGCCCACATATATTCATGATAAAATTAAAAATCAAAAAGATAATTCTATTTTGAAAAAAATGTCTTACATCATATGTCAAAGAATATGTAATGAAATTTGGGGGATGGGAAGCATAGAACTAAATTATAATAAAAATACTCCTTAATAAAACCCTTTGGATGCAGCTAAAACGGTATCTAGAAAAGCTCATTTTAAAATTATCTTTAAGTATGTAAAAAAAGAAGACACAGTTAAAATTAGTGAGATAAGAATGGGGGAGGGGAAGCACAAAACTAAATTATAATAAAAATACTCCTTAACCCTTTGGATGCAGCTAAAATGATATTTAGAAAACCTCATTATTTTAAAATTATCTTTATGCAGAAAATACACAGTTAAAATTAATGAGACAAAAATGGCAATAGAATAAACCTAAAGAAAGTAGAAAGAAAATATAACAAACAAAATTTAATGTAACAGAAACTATACAGCAAAGAAAGTCAAAAGTTGGCTTTTTAAAAGACTAATAAAAATAGGTGAACTTAACAAAACTGATCTTTTCAAATAAATGGCAGAAATAAAATGGAAACAACCACTGATAATGCATTGATTAAAAAAATACTTTGAACAGCTGTACACACAATTTGAAAACTTAGTGAGCAAAAATATACATTATCAAAAAAGATAAAGAAGAAAAAGTCAGAATAAATCCATAGCCATTAAAGAAATTTGTGAGTTCTCAAAACATCTTGATTTATGCAAACTATATAATTTCATTAATGTAAAGTTTAAAAACAAGCGAAACTAAAAATACCTGGTGTTAAAACTCAGGTTACTTCAAACTATGAGTGAGGAAGGACTGACTGTAAGAGGGTATGGCAGGGCAATTCTCTGGTGCTGGCAGCGTTTGGATTCTCCATCTGGGTGCTAAAGGGGTGTGTTCAATTTATAATAATTCACTGAATGCTAAACTTTTCTGGATATATGTGATACTTCAGTAAAACGAACAAAAGCAAAATCTTTACAAGTAAAATAAAGAATCAGGCCCACATTATTTTAGAGGAGAATCCTAGCAAACCTTAAGAAGCAGGTAATTACCATCTTTTTTTTTTTTTTGATACGGAGTCTCGCTCTGTTGCCCAGGTTGGAGTGCAATGGCTGGATCTCGGCTCACTGCAAGCTCTGCCTCCCAGGTTCACGCCATTCTCCTGCCTCAGCCTCCCGAGCAGCTGGAACTACAGGCAACCGCCAGCACACCCGGCTAATTTTTTTTGCATTTTTAAGTAGAGACAGGGTTTCACCATGTTAGCCAGGATGGTCTTGATCTCCTGACTTGGTGATCCGCCCACCTCCCAAAGTGCTGGAATTACAGATGTGAGCCGCTGGGTACGGCCGATAATTTCCATCTCATACCAGCTTTTCAGTGAATAGGAAATGGGCTACTCTCCTAAAATATTTGTGTGGTGAGGAAAGCCTTAATACCAACGTGAGACAGAACAGTACAAAAAAGAAAAATTACATGGTGATCTGACCTGTGAAAATACAGTAAAAATATCTTCAACGAAAACATTAGAAAAACTGATTGTTGAATGTAAAAAGAGAAAATGAATCATGACCAGGTGGGAGTGTATTCTAAGAATGCAAAGTTGAGTCAACATTAGAAAATGTATTAAAGTAATTCAACCTATTAATGGACTAAAGGTGGGGGGAAACCTTAAATAATTATCTCAAAACAAGCAGAAGTAACAATTGATGAAATTCAACCACAGAAGATAAATTTCTTAGCTAACTAGGAATAGCAGGGAAGTTTCTTAAACTGCTCAAGACTAGCTAAAAACAGAGAGAGAACAAGAGAAGAAAAAATAACAAAAATCCCTGCCACAAATATATTTCTCAATGATGAAATGTTGAAAACATCAGTGCCTTTAAAATCAGGAACAAGGCAAAGGTTCACTATTACTACATTTATGCTACTTTTATGCAACTTACTGCCCCAGTAAGTAGTAAAGCAAAACGTGCACACACACATACACTGTAAAAGGGTTAGAAAGAAAACAATTATTTACAGATGATGTAACTGTTTGCACAGAAAATTCAAAACAATCTATAAAATATTATTGGAATTAATAAAAGAACTTATGTTGGTTGCCACACATAAGATTAATTCAGAAATCGATTTCATTTTCATATACAGATACCAGCAGTTAGAAATTGCAACTAAAAAGTAAAGATACTATTTACAGTAACAACAAAACTATAAGAAATTCGGAAAAATCCAACAGAAATTTTGGAAGGAGTATATGTAGAAAAATGTAAAACTGTATGAAAAGACATTAAAGAACTCCTAAATAGAGCCACACTATCCTCATTAACTGGGAAGTTCAACATTTTTAGAGTTGATGTATATTCACAAATTGAACTAAAGATTCGATGCATTTTTTTTTTATCAGAATTCTAGCAACACTTTTCATGGTACCTGACTAACTAATTGTTAAGCCATTGAAGTGCAAGATGTGAATGGGCATGCTGACTCCTGCCTGTAATCCCAGCATTTTGGGAGGCTGAGGTGGGAGGATCACTTCAGGCCAGTTCAAGACTAGCTAGGTCAACAAAGCAAAACCTCATTTTCACACAAAAAAATTAAAAATTAACCAGATGTGGTGGTGCATGCCTGTAATCTCAGCTATTAGCAGGTGGATTACTTGAGCCCAGAAACTCAAGGCTGCAGTAAGCTATGATGGTACCACTGTACCCCAGCCTAGGTGACAGAGCGAGACCCAGTCTCTGAAAAAAGAAAAAGAAAAGAAATGCAAGATGTTCTTGGAGAAAAACTAAGTAGTTGGATTTGTTCTATCATGGGTCAGGGCTGATTATAATCCATAACTTATATTGAGTAAAATAATGAAGCACTAGCTCTTGGACAAGCAAATTGATCAATAGAATAGATAGTTTACAAAGACACATTCATTTATCTAAAACAAATACATACACAAAGTTGGCATGGTAGCTTGGCAAGGAAAAGATGGGTTAATTAGTAAACAGTTAACAGTTGTTAATTCATAAGGAAAATAAGTGAAAACAGAGACCTACTTCAGACCACTAATGGATTAAGTACCTAAATGTGTAAGGTAAAAGTTTGACTTTTAGAAGAAAGTATATAAGAATCTCTTTTGAACTTTGGATATGGAAAGATTTCTCAAACAGGATACAAAAAAAAAAAAAAAAAAAAAAAGAAAGCCACAAACACTAACAGGACAAAAAACCATTCAGTTACTTAAAATTTACAATTTCTGTGAAAGTACCTCCTCATGAAAATAAAAAGCCAAAATGTAGAAAAGGAAGATAGTTCCGCCATACATAATGAACAAAGAATTAGTATCCAGGACACACAAAGAATTACCACAAATCAGTAAGAAGACAATTCAGTAGGAAAAAAATAGCAGAAGACCATGAACAGGCGTTTCACAGAAGAAAAAAGTATTGGTAGCCTTTAAACATACAAAAAGATGCTCAATCCCATTACTAATCAAACGAACACAAATTAAAATTATACCATCTCACACCTATCAAAACACCAATAATTAAAAAGTCAAACAATACAAGTTTTGGTAAAGACGTGGAGCAATGGGAATACTCATCAAGAACTGGTGGGAGCATAAATCAGAACAACCACTTGGGAAAAGCAATTTGAATTCACTTAGTAAAATTCAATAACCCCATTCCCTAGGACCTGCATATCCAACTTTTACTTACGTAACTGTTAGCCATAGCTCTCAACTCTGGCAACACCAAAGACTCACGGCACCCCATCCTGCCAGATCATGACGCAATTGTCTTGGGTAAGACTCAAACCCTAGGTTTTGTTAAAATCTCTCCAGGTGATTCTAATGTGCATCATGATCACCTGGAGAGCTTATTAAAACTCAGATCCTGGGTCCCATCCACAGAGATTCTGACTCAGTAATCTAATGGAGGTTAAGCTCCTCGTCAAGGACTACAAATGAAGAACCAATACCCTAAGAGAAATCATTGCACGTGTGCATGAGGAGACATGAGTAAAAATGTTTATCAGTATAAATAGGAAATGTTCATCAAAAGAAGAATAGATCAATAAATTGTGTAATATCCAAGCAATAAAATATAGTAGAAAAATTTACACAAGTGTTCATGACATATAATAAGTGCTCCATAAATGTTAGCCCTTTCAACAGTTTACTCCCGCTTCTGCAGTACCTTGCACTGTTTCTGATGCTAGTGCCCTACTCAATTACAGGTAAATAAAAGCATATTTTAGTGAGCTGATAATACACTGTGCATTACAATGGCAGTCAGAAGTAAGTTCAGTCTTATATCATCGTGAATTCATGGGAAAAACTTGAGATGTCTGCCACCATCAGCAAGGGCTTTGATTCAAATATCACAATCTAATCCAAATCAGTCAGCCGTTAGTGGGGTTACCATCATTTGTCTGCCTTTTTATAAACACATTCATGTAACAAATAACCATTGAAACTTACTCTGTGTTCATCACTGTTTGAGGCCCTGTGGATACAACAGAAAACAAGGTAGTCTGCATTCCAAAAGTGGATCCAGTAACAAACAAGAAAAATACAGGATTGTGAAAAGTACTACATAGATAATGAAATGGAATGATTTGGGGGCGTGATACTGGGTGGCTTCTTTAAACGGAGTGGACAAGGAAGGCCTATCAGTAGAGGTGATTTTCAAATTCACAACACCTTTTAAAGGTCATCATCATTCTAATGCCAAAACCTGGCGAAGACACAACAAATAAAGAAAACTTCAGACCAATATCCCTGATGAACATAGATGCAAAAATCCTCAACAAAATACTAGCAACTGGAATCCGGCAGCACATCACAAAAGTTAATCCACCAGGTTCAAATTTCTGAGATGCAAGATTGGTTCAACAGACACAAATCAATAAACATGATTCATCACATAACAGAACTAAAAACAAACACCACGTGATCATCTCACCAGATGCAGAACAGGCTTCTGATAAAATTGAACACCCCTTCATGTTAAAAACCCTCAACAAACTAGGCATCAAAAGTACATACCTCCAAACACTAACAGCCATCTATGACAAACCCACAGCCAACATTACACTGAATGGACAACACCTGGAAGCATTCCCCTTGAAAACCAGAAAAAAATCAAGGACGTCCACTCTCACCACTCTTATTCAACATAGTACTGGAAGTCCTAGCCAGAGCAATCAGGCAAGAGAAAGAAAGAAAAGGCATCCAAATAGGAAAACTCTCTCTCTTCACAGATGATATAACATTATACCTAGAAAACCCCCACAGTATCTGACCAAATGTTCCAAGATCTCATAAACAACTTCAGCAAAGTTTTAAGATACAGAATCAATGTACAAAAATCAGTAGCATTTCTATACACCAATAATGTCCAAGTTGACAGCCAAATCAAGAATGCAATCCTATTCACAATAGCCACAAAAAGAATAAAATATCTAAGAATACAGCTAACCAGGGAGGTGAAAGATCTCTACAACGAGAATTGTAAAACACTGCTAAAAGAAATCAGAGACGACACAAACAAATGGGAAAATATTCCATGCTCGTGGATAGGAAGAATCAATATTGTAAAAAATGCCCATACTACCCAAAGCTATTTACAGATTCAATACTATTTTCATCAAACTAATAATGAAATTTTTCACAGAATTAGGAAGAAAATATATAAAATTCATTTGGAAGCAAAAAGGAGCCCAACTAGCCAAAGCTATCCTAAGCAGAAAGAACAAAGCTGGAGGCATCATATTACCTGACTCCAAACTGTACTACAATGCTGCAGTAACTAAAACAGCAAGGTGCTGGTACAAAAACAGACACATAGACCAATGGAACAGAATAGAGAACACAGAAATTATGCTCTACATTATAACCATCTGATTTTTGACAAAGCTGACAGAAACAAGCAAAGGGAAAAGGACTCTCCATTCAATAAATGCTGCTGGAATAACTGGCTAGACATATGCAGAAGACTGAAACTGTACCCTTTCCTTTTACCATATACAAAAATCAACACAAGATGAATTAAAGGCTTAAATGTAAAACCTAAAACTATAAAGATCCTAGAAGAAAATCTGGGAAATACCATTCTGGACATTGTCCCAGGCAACAACTTCATGACAAAGACTCCAAAAGCAATAGCAACAAAAACAAAAATTGACTAGTGGGACCTAATTAAACTAAAGAGTTTCTGCACAGCAAAAGTAACTATCAACAGAGTAAACAGACAACCTACAGAATGGGAGAATATATTTGCAAATTGTGCCTCTGACAAAGGACTAATATCTGGAATTTGTAAGAAACTCAAATCAACAAGCAAAAAAAAAAAAACCATTTAAAAAGAGGGTACAAAGGACATGAACATACTTCTCAAAAAAAGACATACACACAGCCAACAAGCATATGAAGAAATGCTCAGTATCAGTAAGCATTAGGGAAATGCAAATCAAAACCACAATGAAAAACCATTTCACACCAGCCACAATGGCTATTACTCAAAAGTCAAAAAATAACAGAGGCTGATGAGGTTGCAGAGAAAAGGAAACACGTAACACGGCTAGGGGGAATGTAAATCAGTTCAGCCACTGTGGAAAACCATCTGAAGATTTCTCAAAGAACTTAAAACAGAACTACCATTTGACCTAGCAATCCCATTACTGGGTACATACCTGAAGGAATATAAATGGTTCCACCACAAAGACACATGCATGCATATGTTCGTCCTGGCACTATTCACAATAGAGAAGTCATAGAATTAATCTAAATGCCCACTAACAGTAGACTGGATCAGGAAAATGTGGTACATATACACCATGGAATACTAGGCAGCTATAGAAAATAAGATCATGTCCTTTGTAGCAACATGGATGCAGCTGGAGGCCATTGTCCTAAGCGAATTAATGCAGGAACAGAAAAACAAATAGCACATGTTCTCACTTAGAAGTGGGAGCTAACCATTGAGTATACATGGACACACAGAGAACAATAGACACTGGGGCCTGTCAGAGGGTGGAGGGTGGCAGGAGGGTGAGGATTGTAAAACTACCTATTGGGTACTATGCTGATTACCTATAGGTGATGAAATAATCTGTACGCCAAACTCCCGGAATGAACAATGTACCCATGTAACAAACCGGTACATGTACCCCTTGAACCTAAAATAAAAATTGGAAAGAAAAAAATAATCAAGACTCTCTGTTCTAAGGAACTATTTTCAAGAGTGACTGAGGTATGACCACCATGCCTGTGCTCCTAAAATGTCCCCACTGAGTTAAATTTTTTCTAATAAAATATTTATCTGATCTTTACTTGCAAAGCTATAATCCAAGACAGCACACTTACACTTGCAGTGTGTATTGCGGCAAACACTGTGATATTAAATTGCATGTCTCACATCTGGCAGCAGCAGTAAAAATATGTTATTATATCAAACTCATATGTAGCACTGAAATTCACAAGGCTCTGTTCTAACTGCTTCACATATGAGACCTCTGCTAATCTTCTCTAACCCTATGGCATAAGTATCATGATTCCCAGTTTACAGATATGGAAAACTGAGGCATGGAGAAGTGACCTGTTTGGCAGAGACAGAAAGATACCGACCAATGACTTTTCAGAGGTTATATCTGAGTGAACAAATTTCAAAGACACAATTATTATTCCTTATATATTGAAAGAACTCTAATTCCAAGGAACTAAAGTTCTGTTAATAAAGTGTTCACACAATCCTCACGATATCCCCAGTAAAGAAAGACCAAGGGAGTGGGGAAGGGGAGAAGGGGGGTCAAGAGACTTGTGTTAGAGGGAACAAAACAGGTTAAGCAAGTGGCTTCCTCATTGTGAACAGTAAATCAGAACTAAAAAGGCAGATACAGTTTTTAGTATTATATTCTGCAACCAAAAGGCAATACTTTGAGAAACATGGGTACCTTAGCTCAGGTTGTTCTAACAAAATACCATAGACTTTGTGTCTTATCAACAAAAGAAATGTATTTTTCATAGTTCTAGAGAAGAGACATCCTACATCAGGGTGCCAACATGATCATATTCTGGAGGGTCCTCTTCTGGGTTGCAGACTGTTGACTTCTCTTGTATCCTCACGTGGCAGAAAGAGGGTGAGAAAGCTTTCTGGAGTCTCTTTCATCAAGACACTAATCCCATTATGAGGGTTTCACCTTCATGACCTAATTATCTCCCAAGAAACCCCACTTCCTAATATCCTCACACGTGGAATTAGAATTTCAAAATATGGATTTTGGAGGGGGGGGATCCCTAACATTCAGTCCATTGTAGTGGGTAAGGTGGGAAAAGGGGAGACATGAAAATGTAAGTGGATCATGGACCCTGCGTTTCATGTGGCTTGCTCCAAGCCTTGAACCATGTTTGGTGGTATGTCTTAGTGATACATGTTGCCAGCACCATGTTGTTTTATACAAAATAATTTGAAATTAGTAGCATAGTGCCAAGCATACAGCAAACATTTAATAAATGTTAACTGCCCTTCATGCCCTCTCCATCAAATGAAACTGTAACTATTTCCCTTCTAATATCATTGGAATGCTTTTAAGTATCATTGTGACATTCAGGGCCATGCTGTATTCTGAGTCTAGCCCTGAGTCAAAAGACACAATGAATTATGACAAAGGTGGGTGTATTCCAGAGACGTGAGATTAGAAAATAATATGATTCTAACCTTACTCTATTATTCAGCCCCAATTCCCCCACACTTTGTGAACCTTTTTGTGAGCACAATCCTAAGGCAGTTAAAATGCAACTATATACAAGTTCATCAATTCCAGATGTAAAGTCAACAGCAATTCAAGTGATGACCACAGCAGTAACCTAGAGAACTGCAGTCTCGATGTATCAGGTAAAGGTGGCTTGCAACATTTTCAATAAATTGAAGGGTTGGGAAGGAACTAAATGGCGGTTTGGCTCTTTGGGAAACTGCCCTTGGATTGGATTCAAGGTTGCCTCTAGATTTATTTTCCAAAAAGAAAGCTGTTTCTCTTTTGAAAGGAACATGGGGAGGGGCTGAGAATTGGGGAGGGCAGCAGGAGAGATAAGTCCAGCTTGATAATGCAGGTTTTTATCCCCATGTTCTGTTCTCTGTGGCCCCTGCAATGCCAAAACACAGGCTTAAAAATACTCTCATGAAATGTCAAAGTTTTATTATTGTACAAATCCATCTGAGAATTTGAGACCACTTCTAAGTTTCTATTGTCCTACTGGAATTGACTAATGCATGGCCAGCTCGGTAGGCGTTTTACAGCTCCCACTCAGCAAGCCTAGGCAAGTTCTTGGAAGACGAAGGGAAAATGAGGAGGAGGGGATGTCCTGGTGGTTTCTGAGGTACTGGGTTTCTAAACTTTCGTAAGTTATCTTACTTCTCTGAATCTGTTTTCTCATCTGTGAAAGAAGGATAATGATACCTTGAATAGTACTTTGAAGTATGTGTGAGGATTAGAGATATTCACTGTAAAAATGTGTCTAGTTCTCTGCAGGGAAGTTGGAGTTCTATAAATGGTTAGCTGCAATAATAATTGTTATTACTATTTTAAATAAGCAATCTAGCACTGAACCTGATGACTGCTAAGGTTCAACATATATTAACCCTTAACCTTTCCATCAACCAGGCTACATTTGAGAATCCAAGGACTTTAATATATGCCTGAAATACAACCATAAACTGTGTAGATTCTATTCATTTTTATGCAAAAATTTATATCATTCACAAATAATGGCTTTTTGTTCTTTATTCCTAATCCTTATAATACCTTTTATTATTTTTTTCTTGCTTTAGAATTTGCATAAAGGCAGTGATACCCGGCATTTTTGTCTTATTCTGTATCCTAAACAATATTTTTTAACATTTTGCCATTAAGTATCATGTTTGCTGATGGTCTTTTTTAGCTGCTCTCAAACAGGTTCAGGAAATTTGCATTCTTAGGTAGCTACAAATCTTTATCATGAATGGTTGTTAGACTTTATAGGTACTTTTCCTGTATTTATCAAGATAAGCATACTTTTGTTCACATTAAGATAGTGAATGACACTAATATATTTTCTAACATTAACTCACCTTGCATTTTGGAAAATATCCAACTTGATCATAATTTTTATTTTGTTAATATATTGTGGATTCATTTTGCTAACATTTTCATTTAGCGTTTTTATATTTGTTCATAAGCAAAACAAACTGCTATGTAATTTCCTTTTTTGTCTGTCCTAATCTGGTTTTGACAGCAAATTTTTACCCACATCATGAAATAAGGTGGGACTATTTCCTCTTTTTTATTACCTGAAAGTTTGAAATTACTTGTCCCTTAAATGGTTGGTAGAGCTCACCTCTAAGACTAGTGGGGTTGATGTTTTCACTGTAGGAAGACTTTAAATAATTAGTTCAATTGCTTTAAAAGTTACAGTATTATTCAGACTTTTTCTCTCTTCTTTAGTCAGTTTTAGTATCATATTTTAAAAATCTATGTGTATATATTTCATCTAGTTTTTTCCTAATTTGATGGTATATAGGTATACAAAGTATTATTTTAATAAATGCAGAATGTGTGGTTATAGTTCCTTTTCATTTACTCCCTCTATTCTCCCTTCATCATTTCTTTCAAAAAGTTTTTCAATTCCATTAAACGTTTTGAAAGGTACAGTCTTTGCCTCCTGCACTAGCAGAAACACATTTGTTCATCATGGTATCCCCAGCACCTAGAAATATGCTTGGCGTGTTGTAGATACTCAATACATGCTTTTTGGACTTAAAAGGCAGGGGAGATGGAGGGGGTCTTTAGCCACATAAGAAAGAAGTAGCTAAAGACCAAGCATTAACTAATGTCCATAGCAAAAATATACATGTCTACTAAATGCATAGTTCTTTCCAGAAGAAAAAGTAAATAGCTTAAGATAGTATATCCTTTGTTTATAACAATATTCAATATTTGCCTAATTCTGATTCCCTAGAAGGAAATACGGATCTTGAAAGATTTCACACATAATAATTTCCTTACAATTTCTAGTGGTTTTCATAAAGTGAACTTTATTTTCAACAACACATGATAGGCTCTGGCATTAGAAACAAGGGAGATCATAGATTTGCCAACTTTTCTTCGCTACTGTAGACTTCAGTCAATATTTGATCTTATGACATAGAGTGCTGATCCATCACTATTGTTTGTATTCTAATCTGATGTTGCTGATATGCTGGAAATAAAGGGGCCTTAGAAATGCAGAGAAACAGAGGAAATGTTGAAAGGACAATGAGCCTTGCTCATGTTGCTTCATGTAGTCCTTCGGATACTGGGTTGTGAAACAGAGAAGTGTGGGCCACTCTTTTTGTTTTCAGGAAGAACTCTCTAGTGATCAGCAATTCCAATCTCTGCTCTCAAATCAAATTTAAGAAGGAGGAAGAGAAGAGAATCGCAGTTTTCTGCACTTATCCCTCTGCACACTTTATATATTCAGTAGGAGTTTTTGGGTGTGATTTGAGCTAGCTGAGAATCAGATTGCTGCCTGGCTCCGTAACTGTAAACAGGGATACTTTGAAGATTAGATTGGGTATGTTGGCCCAAGCACGTACTTTGTAAATTCTAACAAAATCCTTGTATCCGATCACAACTTAAAAATATCTCCCAAAGTGAAACACCAAGCACAAATCCCAGGTAAATGACGGTCCTGAGGAACACATGTCAGGACATCAGATGTGAACTTAAAGGACCCATCTAAAGACTACCCCTGGCGACCCAAGGGAGCCACGGTGAGGCAGCCAAACGTGAGCATTGAGATGAGGGAAATAGGCCCGAAGCAGCCTGCTGATGCTCTGAGCCTGGAGGAGGAGGGTGACCGCAATCCCTGGGGGAAGCCCTGACTTCATGCAGCTCAGGTCAGATGTGGAGCACAAGGAAAACACGCGTGGGTTGTGGGTGGTAGAAGGATACACTAGAGGAGAAAGTATAATGTCCTGAAAAGATCTGAAGATTGAGTATGTGTTTCAGTATACTAGAAAAGATCGTTTTAAAAATCACAAGTGCTAAATTACAAGCACGTGTTTCAATTTGGTGCTAAATTACAAGCACTTGCTTAAATTTGGCATGGGATACATGAGCGTTTGCATATTTATTTATTAGCACAACTACACAACAGTGCCCAGTGTATAATAGGTGCTCAATTAGTATGTTTATTTTTTATTTATGTTTTTGAGATGGAATCTTGCTGTATCACCTGGGCTGGAGTGCAGTGGCCGATCTTGGCTCACTGCAACCTCCACCTCCCAGGTTCAAGTGATTCTCATGCTTCAGCCTCCGAGTAGCTGGGATTACAGGCGCGCACCACCACGCCCAGCTAAATTTTGTATTTTCAGCAGAGATGGGGTTTCACCATGTTGGCCAGGCTGGTCTCAAACTCCTGACCTCAAGTGATCCACCTGCCTCGGCCTCCCAAAGTGCTGGGATTACAGGCATGAACCACCATGCCCGGCTTCAATTAGTATTTTTAGAAGGATGTATAGTATAAAGAGCACTGGCTTGAGAGTCAGGAGACCTGGATTCTAATACTGACTCTATCATTAACTGTGTAACCTCAGGAAAATCACTGACATTCTTTGGGTCTCAAGGTTTTCCTCTATAAAGCAGAAGAGAGATTGAATGGTCGTAAGATCATTTCCTATGTGCCTATCTCTATATCTCTATCAGCGCTACAAGAAGGCCGGGTCCCTGTACTACAGTAAGAATATTCTCCTGAGAAATCACTGAGCAGAATCACAAAGGCAGGGAAGTCATGTGACTTTCAGTGATTGGCAACTACAGGTAGTCTGATGTGGCTGGAGAACCAGGTTGTGGAAAGATAATACAGGCGAGGACAATGGCAGGCCTGAAAATAATCACTGAAGGGGTAAGGAGTGAATACCAGATTCATCAAATCACCAAAATGATTTGAGTCCATCTAAGACAAATGGCGTCTGTAATTTGTCAATGGGGATATCATCGTATATTTTTATAGAGCAGTGGATTTTGAACCTTATTCCACATCAGAATCACTTGGGTAAATTTTTTTTTAGTAAGGGTGTCTGGGTCCCATCACCAGAGACTCTAATTCAGTAGAACTGGAGGAGAACGTTTGTATGGTGCTTTACAGGTTATGAATGTTACAACGATATCCTTTGATCCTCACAGCTAACAGAAAGGGGTCAGAGCGCAATTATCACCATTTCACATATGAGAAAACTGAGGCTCAAAGAAATGGCATCCATCCAAAGGCAGGTGGCGGAAATGAGACTGCACCAACGTTCTGGGCCCCAGTCCAGTGCGTTTTCACCATGGCTCACTTAGGCTCACTATGCCTAAACAAAAACAGGGGTTTGAGGTGAAAACAATTTATTGGTGAAAACAATTTATTGCCCAACTCAAACAATAGAACAGAGAAGCACCATTTAAGGTTAGCAAAAGGACAAATTGAAGCACAATGAAAAAGCACTTCCTGGAATGTAGTTAAGACATTCATGGACCTATTAACCCAAAGATGTAGTAGATGATCATCAATGGTTCAAATGAGGTTTCAGTAAATTCATAGATGAAGGATCCATTCTCTTTACTATTTGAGAACACCACCATGTCATCTCATGCATTTGTGTGAGACCAAATACCAGACCGCGTATATTATGTTGCTAATTGTCTACAAGTTATGGTCAGGTATACTCAGAGCTTACAGTCTTACCTTCCTCATCCTTCTACTGAAAATTTAGTTATCTGTGCCCTCAGAAAAGAGAAACAGCACAGACAAGTGAAACAACTAAACCAGCTACAAAATATGGAGATGTGGTGATGGTCCCCCGTTACTGCAGAAAGACTCTGGACCCCTTGTGTGACATCAGACAAGCTAGTTATTACGTGGTTAATATCAGGAAGGAAACTTATACTTATCAGATGCCTACAGTGTGGTAGCCCCATCGTGTGCAGGGCACTTTATATACATCATCACATTTAGTTCCCATGGGAATTTCAGAAGGCCAGTGTTGTAATTACCTCCTTTTCACAGGTGAGGAAAATCAGGTTCACAGAAGTTAAAATGCCCAAAGCTATAGAGCTCCACACAGTACAATGAAGATATATCTGTCTCCAAAGCTTCCACTATTTAATGTTTCTTATAGCCTACCACAAGGTGTGAAAACCTGGTGCAATGTAATAAATGACTAAGTGAAAAGACTTTCCCATTATGAGACGTTCTCTGTATCTGGAGAGCTGCATATCAGCGGCTTCAGCAGCAGCTTCTGGGAGCAGAACTGTGAAGCTCGTATCATTAGCAGCAGCATCTGGCACACAATCAAGAAGACAGGGCACCTGACCTACGGGATTGGGATGCCTCTGATCCTTTGGCTGGCATGTTCCCCACGAGCTGGAGTGTTTCCCCTAATGTGAGAAACCCTGCCTCACTTAGTCACCCTGATATTGCACAACAGATATGGCATTTCCAAAGCATAGCATGCTAACTGTCAAAAATAAATAAATAAATAACAAGAGCAAGAATGGGTGCAGCCAGAAGGTTGTTAAATAATCAAATCTTCACTGCCTTTTACAAAAGCCAGAGCTCATAGAAGCTGCTGCCTTCAATTTTACAGGGTTCTAAGCCCTAGGGAAACAGCGTTACACATACCGTCCTTAAATACACACCCAATTGAGACATACAAAGTTGGTGTGGAGGACTGGGTGCCCTCACTTTAACACTGAGAAACTGCCAGGAGATATACAGCTTAGCTAGTACCAATTAGGGCTGATCCAACACCCCAAATACAGTAGGCATTTAAAGCATTAAATCACACAGAAACTACCACCTCATCTCCAGCTTAGACTGTTGAAGTAGCCTCATTCCTGCTATCCCTTCATTCTTTACCATCTTTCAACCCACTTTGTACCAGCAGCCAGCCCTTCTTCTTGAAACACAGGTCTGTGTTGTGCCACAGCTCAAAACCATCTGTGGTTTCCTGATGTTCTAATAATAAAGTTAAAACTCATGACCAGCTGCCCCCATCAGCCTCATCTCACTCCACTCTCCTTTGCACCCACTAAGCTCTACTTTGTCCTTCTTTTAGGTCCCTCGCCTAAAACCTGCGTGCATCAGGACCCTATCACATGTCATGTCCTTGCCAGAATAACAATATTCCTCCCCATCCCCACCCTCTTAGCTCATTTCTTTTCACTCATCATATTTCTGTCTAAATGTCACTTTTGCAGAATTATGAAATGCTGTGAATACATTGTCTCCTATTATATTTTCTCATGGGACTCACTGTTTCACCTTTAAGACAATTGCAATTAAAATGTAATAAGAAAGTATTCAGATCTCTGTTAATGTCTGTTTTTCCTACTAGAACGTAAACTATGAGAACAGGAGAAAATGACCATCTTATTCATTGCTCTATTCCTGTTTTGTACATTAAATTGTTCAGTCAAAAGTTGAGCAAATAAGAATGGATAAACATGGTTAACCTTTCTCTGAAAAACGTTTTTTAAAACTCTAAAAATCTAGAGAGAATTCAAAATAGGTTTCCTGCTGGACTCACAGCTTATCCCTACATGTCAAATTTTCACTCCCAGGCACAGAACGACCCATTGCATTGAGTGGATACTCCCGTCTGCTATCAGACGCCAGCCTAGTGTCATAGCATCTCATCTGCAAGATGATTCACATCTCATCTGCAAGATAACCTACAATCTGGGTTATATGCATCTGCAGCACCTCACCTGCAGGATAACCCACAACCTGGGTTATAAGGACAGAACTCATCTCCTCAGGAAATGATACCAAATAATAAGAAATAAATTGCTTGCCTTGCATAAAAAGAGGCATTCAATAAATGTTGTATTATAATCTGAGAATTGAACAAGGCCTATGAAAGTCCTGCATGTATGCCTAAAAGTTTGGTTCATGACTTCAAATATTGAAACCCACTTTTTACAAAGTAGTATGTGTCTTTGACTTTTAAAAAGTGCATTTTACATGTTGGTTGAGAAAATATAATGATCTTAGTTAGAATCTACCTCTAACCTCCCAAATCAAAACCAAACCAAAATAAAACAGCACTCTGAGAGGTTTAAACTGTATATAATGAAGCAAAAGTTTCTGTCTGTACTCCAGGAATCTGGAGTCCCAGAGAAGGTGTGGACATTGTTTGAAATTGGCTTCTAGGCCACAGATCTCTGCTCTGTCCATGTACCAGTGATAACCACAGCCATAGTCTGCAGATACACCATTGTAGTGCAATGATAGAGGGATAGCGCTTAAATATGAAAACGGCAATTAAGAGCATATTTACCATTTTCTTAATATATATCCCACAAGTGTGCAGGAGAGTTTGCCAGATGCTAAAACAACAACATAAAATGATAGCGGGGAAATGCAAATAAAGGACAAGCCCCGAAAAGCATTAAGACAGTAAGGAAGCTGAGTAAATAAGAAACACCAGTGTCTGTATTTTTATTATTTTCTAATACCTAGTAATGTGAAGTGCAGATGAGATATGGAAAAATAAGCTTAGTGTTGTGGCAGTTTCAGGGACAGAATATACACAAGAAATCACTTAATATATTAAGGGAAAGAAAGATAAAATGCACACACACATATGCACATGCCACAGAGAACAAACAGGCCAGCAAGTCAGTGATAGCTCACACCTGTATATAAACCCTTTCCTGCTCAAGCCACATCAGACTCCCTCGTCCTCCCCACAGAACAACCAATCCTGAGTGTCCACTGCTCCAGAGGTATGGTTGGGAACCCGCTCTGAGAGTTTTCACAGACGCATCATCCTTGCACGGCACCAGCTGACTTGGTGTCGGATGCAGCTGTCAGCGACGCACCAAAATGACAATATAATACCTCAATGTTAAGGACCAGAGGAGTACCGATCAAAAATGACTTGACTTTTCTCTCTTTCTCTCTTTCTTTCTCTGTCTAAGAATACACACATCGGAAAACCTGAAGAGTCCCTTTGCTTTTCCTGGAATTATATAACCAACTACAGTTTCGGAATATATCAAAGCAAGTTCTTATCAAATACCTTATCTCCGGGTTTGTCTTCCACATAAAATATGAGTCACAATCAGGATCAAACGATTGAAGTAAACTTTGTCCACACTGCAGTTTGCTCCTGCAGGACTGTGCTTCATGTCTCCTCCAAGTCCAAATCCAACTAGGTCTCTTGGGTTAGGCCATGGACAGTCCTGAGTTTACTTTGGCGGTCACCCCACAGCACCTGTGTACATCCAGAAAGATGTGGAAAAAGAGAATCAAGAGTGGAAACTGGGATCATTGTCATCCCCTTGGAGGTTAGTAAGAAATCAGATAATTGGAGAAACTTGGATCTTATTATTAGGAAAGCCTGTGTTATCACTCCACAATACCGGCAGCTGGTTGCTGCCCAAATTACTGATGGAATCACCTGTCGTTCTATTTCCACCATTAGGGTTTAACACTTTTGAGTTTTAATGTTTTTTTCAGTCTTAAAGATACCCATAAAAATGCATTTTGTCCTAGGAGGGACCACACCTCATAGCTTCATTCAATGTTTAACTGAAACCTGGAAAGGTCTGATACTGAGATAAGGAGATGAAGAAACAAATTGTGTTTACTTCTAATTTTTTCTCATAGTTGTGGTCAAAATTATGCCACTATTCATTGTGAGACCTTGGGTGGATTGCTTAATTGCACCAAGCTCAATCTGGCTGTCTTTCAAAAACAGAGATTTCAATCTCTTGCCAATATCACAAGATCATAAAATCTGCTCACTGTGTACATATAGCTACCAGATGTAATTAAAGAAAATATAAAGCATGGTATTTCCCTTAATGTTTGAAAGTAATTTAGCAAGGGGCATGGTCAGCATCTAGGTGCCATAAAAAAATGTAATGAAAGGCAGCTGCTTACATTTACAGCAGAAGAGATGAGTGTGAGTTGAAGAAAATGCTCTTCAAAAATCATTTTAATTATTTCAATGTTACAAGGTAATAAATGAATATATTCTTATAAACATCAAGCATATGAGACAATGCAGCATGGTTAATATGTGCAGAGTCAGGCAGTCTTGTAGTCAAATTTCAGCACAAATCCCTGGGCCATGGGACCTCGGGCAAGCTGGTTGGCTCTGCAGCTCAGCGTCTGTACCTGTCAAATGGGGAATACAGCAGCTTTTGGCATAGTTGCCCCACAATCAGCAGAAACGCCACTAAAAATGGAATGTGTTGATCTTCTGAGAGTGTAACAATGGCAGCCGAAAGAGGAAGCAAATGGTCTCAAATGCAGCTCCTATATGGACCCGTTCTTTCAGCCTCTATTCAGTCACTCCCTATGTGAGAGGAATCAAGCTAGAGTCTGAGAGCTCATCTTTAAATAAAGGAGCAAGACTTGCATACAGAATAGCTCGTGATGAGTTCAAAGCCAGGGAAGAAGGTGTCAAGGCTACTTCTCAGAAGGCATGGAGCAACAGTTGAGCCTTGAGTGGTGGACAAAAGTTGACCAGGGAGTCACAGAGATGAAATCCATTCCAAGCACAGGGAAGGGCCGGTACAAAGGAGGTGTGAACAGTGTGGCAGCTGGCATGTCTTCTCACTTCTGAGTCTAGGACTGAGTGCATTACCTGAAACACTCAGATCTGGTGCTCAGTAATGTGTGTGATTGAGAGGAAGGAGAGGAAAGCTGTTCCAGGTGTCAGAGTGAGAAGAAGGATCACAGAATGAAGAAGCCTGAGATGAATACATGAGGAGCAGAGGCATGAGATAAGGAAAATAATCGAGACCAGCACTGGCCATGGCATAGCAGGTTGCATGGAGGGTCCAGAGACTCTTCCACGATCCTTTAGCCACTAGCTGCTAGCATGGCCTTCAGTAAGTCATCTTGATATCTCTTAATTCCAGTGCTCTCTTCTCTAAAATACAAGAGCTAAACCTGTTGAGCTCTGAGATCTCTTTCAGTTCTGTTCAGTTTTAAAAGCATTTGCTAACTTTCTACTCAGTGCTGGGCACCATGCTAGACACCAGGGATCCAAAGACAAGTAATATATTGTCCTGGTTATTCTCCGCTTGCTGCTCCCACATGTCAAATCCATTCTCATCCCTTCTCCAGGAGCCCAAGTACCCTGCATCAGCCAGGCATTCTTGCCTTTTGGTCATCTATTCCACTCATGCAATGGGAGGCAACTGTGAGAAGCTGGAAATAGCAACAGAGAGAGGTTGGGGCATTTCCCTTCCTATTTCCTCCTTACTCCATCTCCGAGGCTGGCTATGATGATCACAGCCTCTTTCCACAGGTACAGCTCCTGCCCAGCAGCCCATTTTCTGTGGCTCCAGGCCTCTCTGAGATTCAGTAACACCATTTTCCCCACTGACTCCTCCAGACCCACATGTGCCAATGACTGCTCACTTTGCTAGTGGCTGACTACCTCAACTTCCTTTAAACCTGCACTAAAGCATTCTGCAGAGTCTTCATTAAAATTTCTTCTGTTCAACCATGTGAGCGAATTCTATTTGTGGCAGGCCCCTAATTGATTCAGAGTTTAAAGTGCGATGGGTGGGAAGGCAGAACTATCAATATTGCATTTTTCCAATATAAAATATCACAAGAAAACCAAGAAGGGAGCAACGCTGGAAGGCTGAAGAAGAGAGGCTCCACAGGGAGTGTCTGTGGAAAGAGAGTTCGAAGATTGGGGTGGAAGAATTGATGATGGACACAGGGATGAAAGAATGGGACCAGAGAGAGTTTGTTGTTATTGTTGCTACTGCAGCTATTACTGTTACATTAAAAACAATTTTCAAGATGTACAACCCAAAGAGAAATAAAATCTGTTATACCAGAATAAAGAGTAGCACGTAATTGTGTATGAATGATGGGACAATAAGCATAATTTGAGAAGAGGTATAATTTCAGCTGTGAATGTGAACATGGGTTGACTTTTGCTGTTTTAAGTAGATTGATCATTTTCAGTGTTATCAACTAAGTGTGCAAATTCAGCAATTGAAAATGCGTGCAAGCTCTGTACAAAAGACAAATTCTTTACATAGAATAAAAAGTCAACTGGGAAGTCAAAATTGACAAAATCAGCAACTTCTATATCAAAATCAATGAAATTCGTTCTTAACCTCTCTTATACTTAACATTGTGATTCCACAGGCTGGGGCAGCTCCTAGCTTTCTCCACTGCCACTTGTGCTGTCATCGAGAACATGATAACTTCCTTTGTGGTCTTTGAAGGGCAGATGTTTCACTCCCCTCCCTTGATATCACCCAAATTATGAGCAGAGTAAGAAGATGGACATTGCGTCACAGAACCAACGATAGCAATCTAACACGCAAGGAGAGCCAGCAATGTGGAAGTTCAGGCCGTTAGTTTGCGTCATATTGAGTGTTCAGTTCCAAGACCTGGAGGCCCTATGACCTTTCTCATAGGACAGAATAGAGAATCATTATCATAAATCCAGTCACGAAAGCAAAATCACAAGTCAATGAAGAATAGAGACATCAAAACCCTCTGATTTTAGATCTTACACAGTTATCTCATCACTCTGACCCTCAGCTTCTTCATCAATAAACCAAGGTTAATAATACTTACTTCATGAGCTTATTGAGAGGATTCAATGAAATCATGTAGGTACAAGGCCTTAGTCTGGGGTGTGCCATGCAATTGGCCTGCAATATGGAGACCATAGCTCTGCTGGTATCACTCCAATGTACTGGGCTCAGACAAGCTCTTTGAGGCCTACATTAGGTTAGGCCCAAGGGTTTTGAGATGGTCCAACATTGTCCTCGTCTTTTTCAATCCAGAAAACCTTCAGGTATCTTCAGCTCTCAGAGGGCTTCAAGCAGTATTTTCAGGGCACCATAAAGTCACAACTGCTCCAGAAGCACCTCCTAACCAGCCGGGCAAGTAAACAACCTCCTCTCTTTTCTAACTCGAAAGTTCCATTATTTGAGTCATTCCATTGTTTGAGCTCCATTATTTGAGGCTCCCACAGCTGGATAAGTAACGGCCAGACATCTTACACCTTTTCTGTTCTCTCTCTCTCTCTCTTTCTCACACACACACACCCCACACACACACACATGCACAAGCATGTGCTCAGAAACCTGGACACACACATACACAAGCCAGCTACCTGTTTGTACCAGAAATGACCAAATTGTACTGACTCAACCACAAATTCCATTTTCTGCAGCCACGGTTGGGCCCTTGATGTTGCTAACCCCTTCACCCCAACCTGGTCTCGGCACCTGACTAAGCAGCTAACTCACCGCTAGCAGATGGTCACAATTCTCACCACAACACTGTGACCAAATCCACACGGGGTACTGTCTCAATTCTCTCCTCCTCCACTTCGAGTTCAGGGAGCCCCACCCCTGCCTAGAGCTTTTCTGTGCCCTTGCCTAGCAGAAAGTAGGCACCTAGGAGAAGGAGAGCCACAGGGCAGGGAGAAGAAAAAGAAAACTTCTCCAGGCTCAGAAAGGAAAGTTCTAGAGCATTAACAGGAAGTTAAACTGATGAACTGACATTTTAATAGTTAAGTTAAACTTAACTTATAATCGTTTCAAGTTAAACTTGAACTGCCATTGTAATAAGCTTAATGAATTGGTCACTCAAAGATATCTGCAGATTTAAAATCTTTGTTGCCCAAAACAGAAATTGAAAAAGTACTGAGAACTTGAGAAATCTAAGGGAGTCACTTTTGGGAATAGGATCTTTTATCAGTGACATCCATCCTCTTCCCATTATGGGGTTACCTCCCCATGAGGTTGACCTTACCATATGAAGAGTATTCGTAGAGGGGGTTTTAAAATCCATCATCTTCTAGCTGATGTTAAAAATTATAAAATTACCTGATTGGAATTTAAAAGCCATGTATATTATAGCCACAATTCTTTGAGTCTAACACCATCTTTGAGTCATTTATTTGTTTTTAACAGCAGCAATGGCCTGGCATATGATAGGTACTCAAGATATGTTCCTTAAATAAATGAGTGATCTGGCAGAGGAAAAGCTAAGCCATGCCCAGGTGCTTGGAGACCCTCAGTCTCCTCCCTTGAGCTATGTTTGCCATGAAGATCCAGTAACCTCTAAGCAAACAATTCTAAATGAGCACATGTAAGCTGTGTCTTGTGCTAGATAGGGAATCATACCCTTCCCAAAGTTGCCTAGGAAAAAGCAGAGACTCCAAGCAAGGTGTGAGGTCCCAGGCTGCTGAACTAAGCCTACTATTCTCATGATGATAAGGGCAGCTGAGGTTTCTCTGCTGTGGGGAATAGCAAACTCTCTGAAATATCTACTATCAAAACCATATGCCTTTAAGGTGAATAGTCATGGACACATTCTCCTCTGGAAGAAAAAAGAAAAAAGAAAAAAGTTGTACTAAAACTAAAGTCCCAGCTGATTTCCGACACACTCAGTAATGAACAAATTATTACCAGGCCAGCCTTCCAGGCTAGAGGTTCTGACTCTACTCCCTCAGGACCCTCTCCCAAATGGAAACTAACTTATTTTAAGATGTCTGTGTTCCCAGTCAATTCAGGCAGACATTTTAAGGAGACTTTAGACACTATGCATTATCACATGAATAAAAAGTTAACCACATCTGCATGCAAAGTGGTAAGAGATACTAACTCCAATAGGCCGAATGTGTGTTTTTCCCCACTTCTTTCAACTCCAAGAATCTGAACAAACAGAAAAGGTTATTCTGATCTTTTGTCTTCAAAGATTAACAATAGGACAACAGGAATAATATTATTCTCTTATGATAAAAGCAGAAGCTTGTTGGCAACTTCTTTTGAATTCTTACTGCCAACCACAGTACTGGTGTTAAATTTAAAAATGGCTCATGACACTTGTGTCAAAGACCACAATTTCAACAAATTGAGTTTTAAAGATCTAATTGGCTTTTACCAGTGATTCATGAACTAGGCAGCATCCGGTCTATGAAATAGACAGGGTTCCATCAGAGGTGGCAGAACTGTCGGTTTTTGTAAAGTAGCTTGAGCAGGCACAAGGCAACAGCCTAATGCAAAAACTGGATTGGTTAACATCAGGTTGCCTCAGGTTACTTTCCTTTATTTTACTATAGGTTACTTTCCTTTATGGGTTAAAGCAGTGGAGACTGCCTTATCACGCTGGCTCAGGTTGACTGGGCTCCTTTTGATTGGTTGCTGTGAATCTCTTATTTTTTCAGAAAACTTTCCCGCTCAGGGATTTGGTTATAATCTCTCCTGATTTCTCCAAACAAGTGAACAGCTTAGGTTTCAGTTTAGTGACATGGAACCTTAGCTTGAGTGACTCCATTTTAATTGGTCTCTTGGACCCTGGTTCAGGACCTCAGTCCAATCAATGGCCTCCCACACATTTAACACTTGTTAAAGATGGTAATGCAAACTTTATTCAAGGGGCAGGGGGCATGGCTGAAGAATAGAAACCACCACAGTGGGGTCTTGCAGTAGGAGAAAGAGGCTGGCTCAACTCTGACTCCAATAAATACATGAGAGGATTTATCACCAAGGAGCAGGGTGAGCAGGGGGCAGTGGATAGAATTACGAACAGAAAATATCAAGGATAACGGGGTTCTGGCTAAATCAACTTGATAGGATTATGGCTGAAGGCAGGTCAGGGTGATAAGACATCAAGGGATTCCAAGTGTGGATAATTTTTTCTAACCTGACTTAGGAGGATTGTTGCTCAAATGGAATTCTATAAGGACAGAGGCGGAGTTCAAGGTCAATCAGAGGACTCAGAGGAGCCTGACTAAAGTTTTGGTCAAGGGAAAGTCTTTGTCACTGGTAATATAGTAGATACCCAATAAACAATTGTTGATTGAACAAATCAACATTCTTCCCCAGATCTGCCAAACTCATTACTTCTCACAACAACTTTGTGTGGCAGCACCTATCTATGACAATGGTTAAATTCTCCCTCCCTTGGCGCTCATCCTGTATTCTATCAAGTCATTTCCTCACAGAATTCTTTCCATCACTGGTGTACTTTCTTAAAAGAGTGAGGAAATTAAAACTGGGAGAGAAGGTTCAAGGCCATGAGTCAGTCCAAAGGCAGAGTAGGGAATTCCATTAAGAACTTAAAGCACAAATCTACCTTCCTTTGCCATGAGGATGGGTCTGAAAGTGCTGGCTTGTTACTCCAGCTGCGACCCACACATTGCTGCATAGTCATCCCTGTTATCGCAGCTCTTGGGAGTGGGAAGCCGACCGAGCAGTGGCAATGACAGTGACTCAGAGAACACATGAGTTCTGGTAGGCTCAAGGACCTCAAGAAACAAAATACTCAAAATCAATGTAATATGTAACACAGTAACCATTTTAACACCTTCCTAATCTCCTAGGGCCAAACTGGAGAATACTGACATTTGGGATTAGAAAAAGACCCTGGATAGCTAATTTTAAGGACAATTCAAGCCCGTAACTTCACAAGCATTCCTCAATGCTCAGGAAAAGAAAACATGACAAAGAAAAATTTTAAGTAGATATTTTCCAGTCCACTAAATTTTCTATTGCAAAATTGAACGTCCTTTTTAAGTCTTCCAGTAGCCTTTTAAATATTCGATGACAGGGATGTTGTCTTCAATTTTTTGTTTTTTGGTATCTCTCCTTGGCAACTAATACAGTTAGTGCCTGTTAAATTTTTCTGAGTGATTTCTCTAAAACTTAACAGCTATTTTTAAACAGCAATATTCTTCCTCTACTTATGAATTTATTGAATATTTTTTGGCACCTACAGTATGCAAATCATGGAACCAGGCACCATGGCACATGTATAATAAGACAGCGTCTGGTATGAAAATTAGAAGGGGAGTGCATTCATCATCGCCTATCCTAGAAAAGCAGAAACCATTTGTATTTCAAAATAAAAGAAACGTAATATATGGGAATTGATTGCACATGTGTTGCAAGAACAAGGAGCCCAGAAATAAACAAGAGCAGGCACCACTGTCATCTCTAGGCAGGAAAACAGGAGACTGTGCTCCCAGAACCCAAGGGCAGGGACCACCATTAGAGGCTGGAACCGTCAGGTGCACGGTGGAGTCTTCAAAGAGATTCAGCTCCATTGACACAGCTTCCAAAAGGCAGAGGGGAGTGGGAGAAGACCCTGGTTTCTCATGCTAGCACCTGCCACTGTTACCACCCAGTACGAAACCAGTTGACACAAAAGTCTGGGCAGCTTAGCCCCAGGGTCGGCCCCTGTCATACAGAGCAAAGCAGGGAAAGGCCAGGGTTTGAAAGCAAGCAGGCCATACATAGAGAGCTTTGACAACTGTGTAACAGCCAAATTCAAATTAGTGCTATCACAGGGAAAGTAAAATAAATATTCAATAACCTTATAATGTTGCCTTAACTGAATTACAAACAACAACAACAACAAAATAATAATAACTTCATGACATTTGGAAAAAAGATGTATCAATTCCACTTAGAATGGCTGATGCCTTATGAAAGAGGCAGTGCTCTGGAAATTTGGAGAAAAACAATAGAATTTCAAAACCTAGAGGAGGAATAGAAAGGATTCTACTTGCAAAAGCAAAAACAGGTAGACATTCTGGCATCATCTGGTGGAACCATATTGAAGATGCACTGAAGTATGAAGTTAAGGAATGCACATTTTTTCTGGTGGATCAGGAGTCACTGAAGATTTAGGACCCAAAATCTTCAGTGACAAAATCACAGCTGTGATTTAAGGATTCATCTGCCAGCAGCATATAAAATCCTTTGGGAATAAGGATGCCAGGTAAAAGGTAATAAAGTATTGAACCAAGGAGGCATCCACGGAACTACACGGAGCGTTCTCGAATTGATTTAGTGTCATCCAGTTGGAGGCACTGTGCAAAGAACTAGAAATGGGAGCCCTCCCATGACAGCTTGGAAAAGATGCCTCTGTTGTCTGCATACTTTGGGGTACCATATGAAAAGTGATGAAAGTTTAAAGCCTGGACATAGATAACATTATGCAGAGGGAAAGCCAGAAAAGAAATGTGTTTCAGCAAAGGCATGAGCACAAAAGGAGAGGTGCTTAAGAAGAGAATAGGAGCAGTAGAGAAGGGAAAGACCCAGCAGAATATTGCATTTCAGTAGAGTTTCCAAAAAAAAAACAAAACTGAACAAGCAATTATGTAAAAAGAAACAGAAAAGTCAAGGAGAATGAATATTGAAAAGGGGCAGTAAGACTTTTAACAATAGAGAAAATTTCAGGAAGCATCCAGAAATGAATTTGAAATCAAAACATCTGGGCTCAAGATACATAAAATAATTTCTCCCTACACATTATCTCTCCTTCCTCATAACTTCACTACATATGTAGTTTGTTGCATCCTCTTTGGGTCTTCTCTTCAGCATAATCTTTCAGTTTCTACATCCACTGCTAATGCTTCCATACTCTTGATATTTCAAAAGCAAGTACATTGTCATGTCACGATGCCCACCAGAAGCAAGAGAGAGAGGAGGGTCACACCATATATAACTGGGCTAAAGACTTGTCCATTAGCATACATTTAGAAGGGACTACGGGCATCACAAGCAAAGACTTACTTGTCAAGTTAGAGCAAAAATATAACTTCTATAGTTAAATACTCAGTAAAATTTAGTGAGCATTTGGTAATAGGCTCGATTAGCATGGTTTCAATTTTTTTCTAGCAATTGTATACAAAGCACTGAAAAAGAGAAAATGCAAAGAAAAATGTATAGAATAGCACATTTATAGACTAGTGTGTTGGCCTCTTCAGAAATCCAGCATTGTAGAGAAGATATCATCCACAGTACTAAGTTTGAACCACTTAGGCTGTAATTCAAAACCCTACACAATTTGATAACAGCCTACTTCTCTAACATTATCTCTCTCTAGCCATTCAGTCAATAATTCAAATTCATATAATTCAACAAACAAGCACTTACTCCATTCCAGGCATTGTGCCAATCATTACACTAAGCACCCACAAGCCAGGCTGCTCCCATCTAAACGTTACTACCCCTACTCCTTTACTGACCAGTCTCTTCTCAGCAGGAAAGACTTTGCTCTTCTCTGTGCATATTGAAATTCCTCAATTATTGACAGCATATTTGGGAGACAGGAGCAAGGCTGTGCAACCTGACTGCTTTGGATTTAAATCTAGCTCCACCATTAACCAGCTGTGTGACCTTGGGCAAATTACTTAAACGCTTCAATTTCCTCCTCTGTCTTCCTTCAAGGAATGTGATGATTAAACACATATATAAAGCACTCAGAAGACTGTGTCAATGTATTTTAAACCATACCAGGAATGTAATAACTGTTTAATAAATGTTAAAAAGTAGTAGTAGTAGTAGTAGTAGTAGTAGTAGTAGTAGTAGTAGTAGTTGTTGTTGTACTGTGATGCCCAGCTGAAGATGCACCTCCTTCATAATACCCCACACTCATAACTCTAACTCATGGTCCATACTCGCACGGTGCTTATCATATGCGTCTTTGCAGATGTTTTATATCTAATACATTTTTTGGAGGCAGAGTATTATGCATTTTTTATTCTCTCAGCACACATAGCCATATGCACCACAGTGCCTAACGGTAATAGTAAACTGTGTGAGTGTGTGTTTGTGCATACATGTGTACATTAATTCAGTGGACCCTAAGGAAAACTCTATGGAAGATGGACAGTCATGGTTCTTCTATCAGCAAGAAACATCAAAGTTTAGGTCACCAAAATGAAGGAAAGTGGCTATAGAATCTTTGCAATAGGACTTTAATACTATGTATCTATTATTCTTACCAGTCTGGATTCGTTTAGATTCATTTCTACTAGAGGACAGGGAACGAACTAAGTAATTTGTAATTCCACCAGTTCATCCCTTCAGAACACCTCCAGATCATCACAATCCCCAATTTTGCTTTGTTAAATGCAGACTAGCTGGGAGCCAGCCCAGGACCCTGTATCACTGAAGTTAACCCACACGCATATTGCTGGGACCAGCTGGGACTGGCCTGTTTCTGGTGAGACAAAGAGCCAATAGATGATGGTCTGACATGCCAAGAAGTGATCATAGCTGCTTCAGAGGTCATCGGTAAAGAATGTCAGGAGGAAATGGCTCAAGGCAGTAGAAATGCTTTTGCCCTCTTAGATGGTAGTTTCACAAGCCAATAGACAAATGACGAGCTGGAAATAGCACAAGACTAGTATTAGTGATAGTACTGGGAAATGGTTTTAGCCTGAAGCAGGACTACGTATCTTCCACCCCTTGCTGAGAGGAACCACTGCCTAAAACAGATAAGTTTCCCAACATGACTAACTTAAGTGACTATCTTTTTGCCGCTTTTCCCCTCATGCTAACCAGAAATGAGGCATCAACGAAAGTACACACTTAAGAAAGACCTGCTGTTCTGAGGTGCATCCTCCCTGGGACACATTTTCTGGGGCAGAAGTAGACGCTACCCTCAGCTCAGTGGGCTCACCATTTTCTTCAGCCCCTTCTCCAGTCAGAACCAAGGGAACAGAACCAACACTCTGTTGACTCCTGAAATCTATGTTAACTCCAGTGCTGGATTATCAATAAAAATTAAAGTATAGAATTTGAGGAATTACATACTTTGCTTTTATAAATTGAACTGTGGCAAGATTTGCCCTGCAACATCATTGCATTCACTCATTTTGCTGTCTATATGTCACTATTTCCCAAGTTTTATTCTACAGAATAGTTCCATAAATTATTAACAGGGAATCCCTGAAAAAAAAAAAAAGTTTCCAGGTAAAACAAGTTTGGGAAACATGGTCATATGCTTCCTTGAATGGGAGAGAAAGGAGGAGAATGGCAGCTACAGTCCAGTCATTGCAGGAGCCCTGGGTTCACATAGAATGGGCACCACACACAGGTTAAGACCATCAGTGAAATGTGTCAGCAACCTTGAAGAAGGATGCTTCTTTTTGGTGACTTTGGGAGGCCTACAGAAACAACCCCAGCATTCCATATTAAAACGCATTTCCAGTGTCATATGAAACAAGTCTAAAAACTCCCAATAAATTCTTAAAACTCTTATTTTCCAGGAAAATTCCAGAAATATGGATCTCTTTTAAAGACAATCTTGAAAGAAAGTTAAAAGTTGCCTGCAAGAGTCTTACAAAAAGCAGGAGCATATACACTGTGGATGATTCCAGACCGCCACCTACCTTCCTGTGGTTCTAACATATTAGCTCTATAAGCAAAAAGTCAGTCATTAAATCCACAGATTGAGAATGTCCCTTTATTGATTCCAGAAGGGAACCTGAAATACAGGTTGAGTAATAACCTGAAGTATAAAGAATTTATTATCCAGAGCAAGTGCTGACTCTTCTGGATCATATTGGAATGTACTCCCTTCCTGCTCCCTCTTTAATTATCAGTTTTAATAAAAATCCAGTAGTTGGCCAAACTTCTCTGCTCAGGCAGGCCCAGAAATGCACTGAGGGGTAGAGGGAGAAGATGACTTTCACCCAAAGGGAACAATGCTCCATCACTCTGCTTCTTCTTCATACAGGAACATGATCTAATTTAACATCACAACTAAAATTCACCTTGATATTTACGTCCCTATCTGGTATCTGTGAGGCTAGTGGAAGGGCAGAGACTTTTAGGCCACAGTAGCTATCAAGTCTGCAGACCTGCATTAATTCACTTTGTTAATTTAACCAGGTAACTGGGCTGTGACTCAGAAGAGCCAAGTTAGAATCCTGGCTCTGCTACTAATCAGCTGTAACGAAGGGCGATTTCCTTCCCATCTTGGTGCTTCCATTTTCTAATATGTAAAATGAGGTGGTTTTTACTAGATGATCTTCTGGTCTCTTGTGGCTACACTTCTAGCCACTAGACCGTGGCTCTATGCAAAGAGGAACCACATCTTTCTTGTTCTGTTGTAAGTCTAGCACCAAGTACAATTTCTAGAGTACAACAGGCACTGAAATGGGTATTTTTAAGTGTATGAACACTCAAATAAATAAAATGCTGAGTTCAACCCAAAATTTGCAGCTAGTTCATATAATGTAGGACAGTGTCCCTCTTTTCCCTCATTTTTGTCTCCACTTCCTAGATGATACCCCAATTGCCCCCTTACCAGATTTACTTAGCTGGTGCTTTAAGTTATATTGTCACCTATCAGAGATAATACAAGTCATCTAACAGGACCTTTAGAAAAAACATATGAATAATACAATGTGTCAGACATATTCACTGATGACAACAGAAATCACTGTTGGAGAAGAGCATCAGGATAGATGGTGATGACTTGTGATTAGAGGTTCTGAAGGTGAAGAAACATTCTACAAAAAAAACTGGGTTGCTACACAGAGGTTCTCACCAAGATAAAAATAGGTGGTACTAGCCCAAAGAACATCGCAAAGGTCAGGCATTTGTTTCTATATCTCCAAAGTTCTCTTTCCAGTCTCCTTCCCAAATTCAACAAAAGACTCATCATTTACCAAATTTGCATGTGTAAGTCTTTAATCTTGTATTGTGCAATTAAAAGACATATGTTTAAGGAATTTCAGACAATAGAAAACAGATGGGGAGATTTCTGGCAGGAGAGTTCAGTGAAAGGCAGAGAAGTCTTCATACCCTTAACACCTCACTACACCTAAAACTGGTTTTAAACCAAAAGTTCCTATACAAACTTTTCCTGTGCTTTGTGATCTAGGGGTTGGAGTGCAGCAAGCAGTGACAGAATGCTTACCTGAAAGGAACAAGGAGGTGCCTGGTCTATTTCTATCTTCCTCCTACTGCATGGCCAGGCTCAGGGTGCAGGGCTTGCTCTGACTGAGCCCTTTACCTTTCCTGGGCCACTATCCCAGAATAGGACAACCCAATTCCCTCAAAAAGGGTCATGGGCTTTCCTTGCAACATTATTCCTTAGGGAAGCTCAGCTTCTAAGGTTCCTGATCACCTAGTTCTCTAGGACTAAACCCAGTCTGGCATGGTGACTCTAGTTTTCTGCACGAGATCCATGGGCCAACCCATAATCTAAAAAAAACTGAAAGAATGTTTGAAATTATGCCTGCATCGTAATATTGGGCATACTCCAACTGAGTAGAAGACCAGGCAGCTTGAAGCATTAGGGTGGGGTCCAAAAAGCCCAGCTCTGCTGAAGGAAAAGAAAGCCAAGATCAAGGACACGAGAACCTTACTGGGAGTAAGATCTAGAATCTGAGTGTAATCATATACATGGTGATGATAACAAAGAAAAAGAACACAGCATCAGGGAAAGTTATTCATGATGAAACAAGTTATTAGTACCAGTGGACTAAACGATGGGAGAAAAATAGTTCTTTTTTTTTTTCCATAAAAGTAATACTAAATGTAACCATTGCAATACGAAATATAACCATACACCCACCAATGTATGGCCAAGCAAATACAACAGAAGTAATGTATAATTTAATGTGACCAAATTGTTAGTTTTATTAAATGACAATGCTAAGATGAACTGCTTATTCTTCTTAGCTTGTAATTTGTAGTTGTCAATTTGTTCCTAAAGTAATAGAAGACAACATTATTGAAAAATCTTGATATTATTTGGTTTGTTACTTCTCTCCAACCTCACATCCTTATCTCAAGGTATTATATGAAATATGTTATTCTAAATCCCTATTATTTTGTGACTTAAGATTACATTGCTATTTTGAACTGTTTGAGAGGTTTTGAGGGTTTTATAATTTCCACTGATATGGGCAGTATTGTATTTAAGAAAACGACATTGTTGCCAGGTAAACTTGAGTATGAATATCACTTAAATATTCAAACTTGTGCTGTGAGGTATTACTTTACCTCTTTACATCTCAGTGTGCCTTTCTATAAAGTGGGTATAATAATTGCTATGATTGAATATACCAACCAATGGTACTACATGAGGGTTGAGGCTTATAGAGTCTTATAGTTGGGCAGCCCTTAGATTATCCAAGTTACCATCTAATCATGGTTGTAGAGATCATCTTTTCTTATGTAAAATTTTAAAAAATTAAATACCTTGGATGATAATGCTAAAAAAGAACAAATATATAACTGGGATATCGGATGTGAGGACTGGTTAGAAGGAAGAAAATGTTTAAATCACTGAACCTACACTGGTCCAAACAAATAGAGATAAGTCCTATTTCTGAAGAACCTAGTCTACCTAGGAGTTCTTTGAATTTATAGAAAGTTAAGCAGTGAGCTTACTGATGTAGACATGCTGTATCTTGAAGTTACTTTCTATTTTTTTCCAGCTATATTTATTATCATAGCTAATGATTCCAACTCTTTCTAACTGAAACCAACTTCTGCTAGACACAGGGTTTGGTAGGATGGATGGACGGATGGGTGGGAAGGTGGGTGGATGGATGGGTGGATGGGTGGGAGGGTGGGAGAGTGGGTGGATGGATGCGTGGATGGATGGGTGGGTGGATAAGTAGGTAGGTAGGTAGATAGAATGATATAAATATAGATAAAATGATATAAATATAGATAAAATGATATAAATATACATAAAATATCAGGTAGTTTTAAGAACAACCTTTAACATGGTTACTATTAATTTTCCCTCATTTTACATATGAAAATGAGGTTTAAAGAAGCTAAGAAATATGCCCCAAATCACAAAGCAAGTAAGCTATTTCAAACAATAACAAATAAATGCATTGTTACTTTTGCAAGACAGTGGGATGATAGTATCATGTATGTATGGACTATTATCCCTATAAATAAAACTTGAATCATTAATTCTCCTTTGAAACAAAACTAGAAATCTACTAACCTATCCCATGGCATAGGATATTCAGTAACATATCTGGAAGGAAAATAAAGAAAAGATCACTACAAGCAATAAAAACTCTAAATAATACTAGTAGGAATCATAACAACAACAATGATGATAGAAGAGTAATTAAGGGAAATAAAGAAGAGCCAGGATTTCCTTACATATTTGCAAGTGACATTATGGAATCTCGAGATTTTTCCAAAAATGATAGGTAAATGTGAAATAGAGATACTCAACTCCAATGAATGTTATCTAGAATACCTTAGTGAGATCTCACAGCCTACGCAAATGGAAAAGCCATGTTCTCTAATGTGTTTCTCAATTTTGGCAAGTATATGGATGTTTTATGGATATGGTCATCAAAAAGTCATTGTTAATATGAGCTTAGAATCCTGTGACTACAACAACTCTAGCAACAAATCTCCTTCAGAATAATCTCTCTCACTGGTCTATGGCAAGTGATTGGTTTATGACTGCTAAGTCCATCCTGATATGAGCTTAGACATTTTCCATATTGGTCTCGAAGAAACTCATACTTTCATCAGCAGGGGCTGGGCTAGGACCTGAAGCTCCTCCAAGATTTTCCCAGTTTCACCAGATTCCGAGGTCTATGACTCAATTACAACATGCTCAATAAATATTGACTACGTGCACATGACTTTCCTGTTGCTGTGTTCTCTGCCATGAGGAACGGCAATAAATGAAGACACAGTCCCCATCTGGAAGGAAATGAAATATCATGGATTTGGAGCCACGTGTTAATTATTGCTAAACTTCTCTGGAGTCCCTAGGTCAAGAGGACACTCCAAAGCCTCACAGTGTCCTGGAGCTGATATCACAGACAGTAACTACGATTCTCAAGCATCTTTTAGGCCCCAGTGCTCCGACCCCAATCACAGAATCCATTTGTATTGACTCCCATTCCAGTAGGTGCAGAGCTACCTCATTCAAGTTTTTCCCTGCAGATTTCTCCTTTCAAGATGGTTGATTTATCCAGAAGTACAATCCAGCTTTTTCTAGTAAACTATAGGACAACTAGCATTGTTGCGCACTTCTGAGTTGAAAGTGATAAAAGCGCAAAGGTACAACAGAATAACTGAACACCTCCTTCTCGTATCCCAGCACCATCGGGTCTTCCCCAGCCTATTTCTGGACAGTTTAAATCTCAAGCAAAGGCTGTCTGTGCTCTGTGATACTCCAGGCTCACTTCTTCTCACGATCTTTAACTTGCTGCTCCCCTGTGCCTGGGGTGCTCCCCCAAAAAACGGCTGTGGCATTCCTTTCTGTACTGCATTCAGATGGCTGCTTAAATACCACCTTTTCAGAAATGCTCCCCTTGGCCACCCTATCTAAAAGATTAAAATCTCACCATCACCCCGACTCCTCTATCTTATTTTTTATCATTTCTAATCACCTGAAAAAAAATCTATTTCTCTATTTTCGGTCTCCTCCCAGGTTACACTTGAATATAACCTCCCTGGCAAGAGGAACTTTGTTTTCTGCAATTGCCCAGTTCCCCGGACCTAGGAAGCACTTCATCAAAACATATTTTGAGTTAAAACAAAAAAAAAGTGTAAGACAGACTTATTTGCTTTTGATTGCAGAGATCAATTGTCTGAGCAGGGACGCAAACTTATCTTTAAACGCTGACTCTACCTACCAGATTATTCAGGTGGTGTTTTCTTTTTGCCCTGGCATCTTGTACCTTTCTACTCACTTCCAGGGCATATTTAGCCCAGAGCCTCAGGAAGGATTTGGAGAGGGCTTATTACAGGCTAAGATTTGGACCTATGCACATACCCAGACTCAAGATTAGACTTGTGTTAAAACCACAGACAGACACGGAGCAGCCATTGACTCTACCATAATCAGAGTTTGATCATAACATAGAAATGGGAGATTAACTAAGAGGAAACCAATTAGCCAGGACACTCAACCTCTTGGACCACAACTGATTTTGAAAGTTAAATGTTTGATGGAATCTTGCTTCCTCATTCTCAATGACCTAAAGCAGAGGCACAGGGAGGTGAAATGGTTTGCCCAACATTCCACAGTGTATCAGCAAAAGCGATGGGTTTGGAAACCACTAGGTTTCCATTTCCTGCCTATGACCACACTAAGAGTGAGAATCCTCAAGAGGCACGCAGAGTAAGCTCAAGCCCTGATGGTAAGGTAGGAGGAAGGAATCACACATGCAAACTCACACTTTCTCTCTCATTCTCTTTCTCTCTTTCTCTCACTCTCTCACACACACACACGCACAAACGCACACACCCCCCATACTACTGAAAAATGTGGGCATCATTAAGTTGCCCTTCCCAAGTTGTCTATAAAAGTGCATAAATATACAGTCTTCCCGTTGAAAATTTCCTGGATGAATGTGCTCTTTCCTCTATAAACTTGCTGAAGGCTTAGCTATTTCTCTTATCTATGAGCGTATCATTTCAGTTCTTGCCAGCCTGAAACTATCTCCAGGGAGCACTGAAAGGAGCTAAACCTCTTGCATTTCAACTTTCCATAATCCAAAGTCAACCCAGATTATTACAAGTTTCCTCACATCCTTCACTTCTCCCAGAGAGAACTATCTTTTGAGGAACCTAATTCACCTATGACAAATAAATGATCTGAAGTTTTATAACACCATGTATCACCCCTCAAAGAGCAAGTTTAGGCTTTGAGCGCTTCAACAACCAGAAGAATAATTCAAACTAACAATAGATGGAAAAGACCTGGAAACAAGTGGCAAAGTCAGATTAATAATATAATTTCTACCATCTTTTTGTCCTTTCTCTCTCTTATTACTAGTTCTCCCTCAAAAATCTCCCCTCAGCCTTTCAATATCTTCAAATTCCAATCTGATGCACAAAGCTAACAGCATAACTTTCAGCTGATACTGGTGGACCCTTGACATCCAGTTAAAATCAGTACTCCTCACTGTGCTAGTTAAGGATGCTCACAATCTGGTCACACTCTACTGTGGTGGTCCCTAAGAGGAAGGGGAGGTGTATGCCTGCGTCCAGGGTACATTTTTGTCATGACTCCAGGTATGCTAGTGGTATTAGTGGTATCTAATGAATAAAGAGCAGAGATGCTGCTGAATATCCTACAATGCACGAGACATACCCCTGCCACAAAGAATTGTTCAATCCAGCGTATCAGTACTGCTGAGGCTAAAGAATCCTGTTCTGCAGGCTTCTCTCCAGTCCTTTGTGGTTCCTGTTTCTTTTCTTTTTCAATTGACTACTTAATAGATGATTTGCAATGCCCTATACCTAGACATGGTTTATGTGTTCAAACCCTAGGACATCCTCCTTGACCCCCTTCTCCACCTAGAAGCCTTAGACTTCTTTAGCTGTCTGACCCCTGCCTTTAATTTAAGGCCCATCTTCTCCTTGAAAGCTTCCTGGATGGATGTGTTCCTTGCTCCTTCTAAATTTACAGAATGCTTTGCTATTCCTCTCTTACGACATTTATCACCATTATCTGGAATTATGTACCATAGGCTCTAAGAAAGTAAAACTCTTGTTTGCTCAAGGCTATAGAAGTACCTTAGAAGAGTGGAATATAGCAAGTGCTAATGAATACTTGTTGATCAAATGAGGGTTTATCTATGCTGCAAACTCACCACTCTCCTATCAAAGTTCTCTAGAACTGGAAACATCTTTAGCTCTTCTCTGAATCTTGTATCACTTCTGCCTAGAAGGTGAATGAACACTGCTTATATGTCTAAATATTTAAATGAATACACATAGAGTATAATATATTAAATAAATAGGTAAATACAAAAATAAATATATTACATATTATATAAATACACAAATAAGGCTTGGCCTGTAGAAATTCAAGTCCTGGGCAACAGTTCAGCCATCTCAATTTTCAGTTACTTCTAAGAATCATGTCACAAGTATGTTCCAATGTCTGACAGTTCCTCATTTTTAAAGAGAACGCCAAAATGAGCATTTAAATGTTAATTGCTCATCTGGAGAGCACATGAAACAGAAAACACGCAAAGACAGGATGTGTTGCTAGTTTTGCCTGAGTAGAAACAAATACACTGCCCTGAAACACTGATTTCAGCTTCTAGTGACACATCACAAACCTGTTGCAACACAAAGTGCAGTCTAAACATGACCAAATTATAATGACAATATTGAAGAATAGAGAGAGTTGACTGGGAGACAATGGTAAACTTGGGGCCCTAGTGGAAATTCAACTTTACAGCTAATTTTTATCTAATGTGCTGCAGTTTGTCAACATTTTCTTGTAGCCTATATTCAGTAAAGATGGGGCAGAGCCCCAATCCTGGGGAATAAGTCTATATATTTTAGGATAGCATTTCACAGTCCCTCATCTTTTTTACCAGACACACTGATTCCTTCCCTTTTATCTTTTCTCATAGGTTTTATTTTCTACTTTATTTTCATCCTTCCATATAATCCCTAATGTTTTCACCAATTGTATACATACACAAACAGCATTTTAATTAGCACTCACCTTGCTAAGCCCACCTTGCTAATGCATTATCTCATTTAATTCTTAGGAAAGCCCTAAAAGACTGGTATGATTATTATCCCATTTTCACATTAGGAAATTGAGGCTTGGAAAATTTAAGGAACTTGCCCCATGTCACACAGCTTAAATGACTCAGAGGTTTTGCAAGTTGTGAGTGGCCTCTGTGACAATTTTAAAATGTCTTTGAATTCATCAAGCTTCTAGTAAATATTTACTGGGCACCAGTAATGACTCAGGCTTTGTGATGGCTTTGGAGAGAAAGTAGAAAGCAATAAGGTATGTGGTCCTTCCTCTCAGGAAGCTGACAGCTACTGGACAAGGTAGATGTTAATCAAATTCTCATAATGACCATAAACGTACAAACTGTTTCTTGATGCACAAGAAACAGAGGCTCTGAAAGTATTAGGAAAGGCTTGGGGGTGGTTGGGAATTAATGATTAATGCAGAATTGAGGGGACAGAAGATGGGAAACATCTCAAAGAATGAGCAGCACCTGCAGAGGCCATGGCAGGAAGGAGCGTGGCACAGTCAACAAACACAGAGGGACCTCGAGAGGGAGAACAGCGCAGGATGAGGGCAGATGGGGCCAGATTGAGTTGGGTTCCCTAGACACAGACTCTGAGACAAGGATTGGGTTCAAGTGTAGTTTAATTAGCAGATGATTTCAGAGAACTCAGTGAGGCAGGAGGAAAGTGAGAGAAGAGAGGAGGACAGTAACAGTGGATTTCCACCTGAGCAACTGGGCCTCAATCCCGCTAGGACTTCTGAGATCCCATGTAAAACATACTTCAGAGTTGTCTCACTGAGGGACAAGAAAGGTGGGCCACTCATCCCCAAGCCCCAGGCTCAGGGGTGCTCCTGGAGACCTCAGTGTGCCTCCTGGAGGACAGCATGCCAGGGCAGGAGTTCTCTGCATGTGGGGGAACTGCCACACATGTCGTGAGGCTGGTGCATGGTCAGCCTGTGCTACAGGCCTTAGGCAACTCCACCCTAAGAGTGATGGGGAGCTATGCGGCAACCCTACCTGGGGTGAGGCTGTATTCTGATCAGATATAGGTTTGGAACATTGCAATGTGGACAACAGATTGGAGGGAGGGAAGGGCGGATGTCAAGAGGCAGCTAGAAGTTACCACAGGCTTGTAGTATAGTTTGAAGTCAGGTAGCGTGATGCCTCCAGCTTTGTTCTTTTGACTTAGGATTGTCTTGGCAATGCGGGGTCTTTTTTGGTTCCATATGAACTTTAAAGCAGTTTTTTCCAATTCTGTGAAGAAACTCATTGGTAGCTTGATGGGGATGGCATTGAATCTATAAATAACCTTGGGCAGTGCCATTTTCACGATATTGATTCTTCCTATCCATGAGCATGGTATGTTCTCCCATTTGTTTGTGTCCTTTTTTATTTCACTGAGCAGTGGTTTGTAGTTCTCCTTGAAGAGGTCCTTTACATCCCTTGTAAGTTGGATTCCTAGGTATTTTATTCTCTTTGAAGCAATTGTGAATGGAAGTTCATTCATGATTTGGCTCTCTGTCTGTTACTGGTGTATAAGAATGCTTGTGATTTTTGCACATTAATTTTGTATCCTGAGACTTTGCTGAAGTTGCTGATCAGCTTAAGGAGATTTTGGGCTATACTACAAGGCTACAGTAACCAAAACAGCATGGTACTGGTACCAAAACAGAGATATAGACCAACGGAACAGAACAGAGTCCTCAGAAATAATACCACACATCTACAGCCATCTGATCTTTGACAAACCTGAGAGAAACAAGAAATGGGGAAAGGATTCCCTATTTAATAAATGGTGCTGGGAAAAATGGCTAGCCATAAGTAGAAAGCTGAAACTGGATCCTTTCCTTACTCCTTATATAAAAATTAATTCAAGATGGATTAGAGACTTAAATGTTAGACCTAATACCATTAAAACCCTAGAAGAAAACCTAGGTAGTCCCATTCAGGCCATAGGCATGGGCAAAGACTTCATGTCTAAAACACCAAAAGCAATGGCAGCAAAAGCCAAAATTGACAAATGGGATCTCATTAAACTAAAGAGCTTCTGCACAGCAAAAGAAACTACCATCAGAGTGAACAGGCAACCTACAGAATGGGAGAAAATTTTTGCAATCTACTCATCTGACAAAGGGCTAATATCCAGAACCTACAAAGAACTCAAACAAATTTACAAGAAAAAAACAAACCACCCCATAAAAAAGTGGGCAAAGGATATGAACAGACATTTCTCAAAAGACGACATTCATACAGCCAACAGACACATGAAAAAATGCTCATCATCGCTGGCCATCAGAGAAATGCAAATCAAAACCACAATGAGATACCATCTCACACCAGTTAGAATGGCAATCATTAAAAAGTCAGGAAACAACAGGTGCTGGAGAGGATGTGGAGAAATAGGAACACTTTTACACTGTTGGTGGGAGTGTAAACTAGTTCAACCATTATGGAAAACAGTATGGCGATTCCTCAAGGATCTAGAACTAGATGTACCATATGACCCAGCCATCCCATTACTGGGTATATACCCAAAGGATTGTAAATCATGCTGCTATAAAGACACATGCACACGTATGTTTATTGTGGCACTATTCACAATAGCAAAAACTTGGAATCAACCCAAATGTCCATCAGTGGCAGACTGGATTAAGAAAATGTGGCACATATACACCATGGAATACTGTGCAGCCATAAAAAAGGATGAGTTTGTGTCCTTTGTAGGGACATGGATGCAGCTGGAAACCATCATTCTTAGCAAACTATCACAAGAACAGAAAACCAAACACCGCATGTTCTCACTCATAGGTGGGAACTGAACAATGAGATCACTTGGACTCGGGAAGGGGAACATCACACACCGGGGCCTATCATGGGGAGGGGGGAGGGGGGAGGGATTGCACTGGGAGTTATACCTGATGTAAATGACGAGTTGATCGGTGCTGACAAGTTGATGGTGCAGCACACCAACATGGCACAAGTATACATATGTAACAAACCTGCACGTTATGCACATGTACCCTAGAACTTAAAGTATAATTTAAAAAAAAAAAAAAAGAAGAAGTTACCACAGGCAAGACCAGCTGCATAATGTGTAAAGACCAGTGCAAAGCAAAATGAAAGCCCTCTTGTTCACAAAGCAGGAAAAAAGTGTTTTTAAAGGTAGGAAAACATTAAGTTTATTCCTTTCTCCTGTGCTAATGGGTCTTGTTGTTTTTAAATTGCTACTTAGTATTATGCTCTCTTGGGCACAGGAATACTCCTGGGGTGAGTGCAGATTCTCACTGGCACCCAGGAGGGAGTACCACCCTGTGACAAGGCCCAGCTGCTCCAGGGCCAGCCACCAGCTTGAAGTCCCATGCCCCAGCTGGAAGTAGGGAAGTTGAGCCAGGTGTCTCCCCTTCCCGTGGGCCTGCCTCCCCAACCCACAGGAGAGGGGAACTCACAAAGAACTCTAACCTCCACATTAGGACGTATATCTGGGATGTGCAAGAAGCACACCTCTGCTGAGTTATCTGCCAAATGTGCCATGGCATTGCCAGTCCCTGGCGGGGATGGTCATCACCATGTTCTGCCCCAAGAACCCACACCCAACTCCTCACACCTGAGGCCAGGTACCTGTCAGAGGCAGGAGGAGGCAGCAGCCATGGAGGTGGGCAAGAGGAGGTTAGATGTAGCCTGGGGCACCAGGCACCAGGGAGTGGGTAGCCAAGAACCCTCAAGGGAAGTGGAGAGGCAGCAGGAGATGGAACAGTGTATGAGCCAAGGTACATGGTCCCATCACCCACCTCTTACAAAATATAAATTCAGAGATAAAAGTGGCATTAAGCAGTGCAAGACAGCTCATGCAGAGCATAAGACCCCAAGTGGAGGGTCCTTTGGAGTAAGGGTCCCTGTACAACTGCACTGGTCACATGCTTATCACGTTGGTCATGGGTCCAGGACAGAGAGGATAGTAACTTGGTCTAGTGTCTAAGATATGAAGAAATAAACCAACTTGAAAAATGTTTTGGAGCTAAAACAACTTCATATCATGGATTTGATAAGAATGGGTATGACGGAGCAAGATGGGGAAATATGGAAGGATGCCTGTGTGTGCATGGAGGCATGCTGCCAGGTGTCCCTTCAAGAAAGAGCTTGCTATTCGGCTGCAAGAAGTGCAGTTAGCTGATAAGCTCCAGCCATTAGCACCTTCAGGATCTGCTTCAGCTTTTGTGCTGAAGCTACACTTTCCCCAGGCAGCTCTTAGCCAATGACTGCACACAGCAGAGATATTAGGGCCCATTCCTTTCTATCTAAGGTGGGACTCCTGTAATCATTTTCTCTGGAGTTCCCTTTTGGGTTTCCCTAGATGTTGTCAGATCTGCATTATAGTTTGAGACTCTCGATTATTAGTCCGACTTCCTCCCCTTTTCCTTCCACAGGTATAATATTCACATGGGTCTCTGAAGACATCCCCTGACCAATCCGGTGTTCTTCCCCTTTTATAGGCATATACCTCCACTCCATAAACCTCTAACTCCATCTCAGCATTTTCTTCCCAGGGAATCCAGCTGACAGTGTCAAAGACATGTCCGAGTTATCCGTTTGGTGCATCTGCATGGACTCACTGGGGATACTAAGAAACAGCAGGTTTATTGTGCCTCAATTATATCACCTAGCATCTTCTTTGCAAAGCACTATGCTTGCTTCATTGGAGAATGTAGATTAAGATCACTGTTCCTCAAGAAGGCTATAGTCTTGATGGGAAGATAAGGCTCAAGACAAATGAACAGATGGCTTTTCCAAAGACCTGAAGAGAATTCTTGGCAAGAGATAAAAACCTCTAGATGTCAAGGCAGACCACACCTCAAAGATGACACAGCAAGTTTTCTCCACCAACCTAGATGTAACTTCTAGATTCTGTGTGTGTGTGTGTCTGTGCGTGTGTCTGATGAATTTGCATAACTTCTCAATTCTGTGAAATGTATTTCATAAACCACCAATAAACCTACCTTGACTTCCAGAAGAGTCTAAAACAGCCCTAACATTATGTCCAAGAGGTTGCTAAATCTGTATTTTCAATAGGTCCCCAGAGAGTGGGTATGAGTTGGGCTTTGGTGTGGGCCTGCAAAACAGAGCTAGTTATCCTCCCTAAAGGCCCAAATGCCCTGCTCCACCAAGCCTGGCTGGACTAATTTGGAAAGTTACTCATGAGGACTTGCCTGTGTGATCCAAGGATGACATCAAAGGATTGATGCTCCATCTGTCAGCTCTCACTTTTATCTATTTGCTCTTTATTTAAAGCAGCCATTTATAAACAGAGGCTTATGGAATTAATAAACTCCAAAAAAGATGATCATTCACTATATCTCTGCCAGGTGTTACAATAGAACAAAGAGAAGTGTTGAATCAAATGCCAAGCTTCGTAATACTTAAGTCGGAAAGCAGAGTTTTCCTGGAATGACCCCCACTTTGGACAGAACCCCTACTGCACACTCATCCTATCACTGGCAATTCAGCAACAATGCATTTTCCACCTCGTGGAGAGCCAGAATACTGCTGGAGAAGTGGGATGTGCACTCAGCCTTTCTGCACACGGGGACCTGATCCAACCATCCACACGTGACCACAGGTTCTCTGAGGAGTCATTCTGCATTGGCATTGAAACATTTCAAACATTTCAGATCATGGGCGCTTCTTGGCAATGGTCCTTAGTAGTCAAAATAGGCAGATTAAAGAACTAGATAGCAGCCAATTGCCTTGTAGATTTTGTATAAACTACTCATAACAAAAGTGTTGGAGGGAAGAAATTTTCTTTACTTCTCTCCCCGGTGAATTGAGGGAGGTTCAGGGAGAAGCAAAGCTGCCTGTCCCTGGGTCTTCACTCTCACTTGTGTTTCCATCTGACAAATGAAGGCAAGTAGAGCAGACATGAAGGAGGGGTGCATGGGGTAGATGGATCCACACCTAGAGAAATCTGAACCACAGGTGGGCTAAAATGGACATATTATCAGAAGGCTATGAACCATGATCACACACAGAATTCCAGGGAATCTAAGTCTGTAGGATTGTATCTTTCTTTCTTTCTTTCTTTCTTTGGCATGGGGTTGGTGTGTGCATTTATTTTATTTTTATTTTATTTATACTTTTTATTTTATTTTTCCATAAGTTATTGGGGTACAGGTGATATTTGGTTACGTAAGTTGTTTAGTGGTGATCTGTAATACTTTGGTGCACCCATCACCTGAACAGTATACACAGCACCCCATTTGTAGTCTTTTATCCTTCGCCCCCTCCTACCCTTTTCCCCAAATCCCCAAAGTCCATTGTATCACTCTTATGCCTTTGCGTCCTCATAGCTTGGCTCCCATGTATCAGTGAGAACATACGATGCTTGGTTTTCCATTCCTGAGTTACTTCACTTAGAATAATAGTCTCCAGTCTCACCCAGGTCACTGCAAATGCTGTTAATTCATTCCTTTTTATGGCTGTGTAGTATACCATTGTATGTATGTGTGTGTATGTATGTATATATACATACACACACATAAATGTCACCACAGCTATTCATATACACATATATGTGTGTGTGTATACATATATATACACACATATATATACACACACACACGCATACCACAGTTTCTTTACTCATTGATTGATGGGCATTTGTTCCACGATTTTGCAATTGTGAACTGTGCTACTATAAACATGTGTGTGCAAGTATCTTTTTCGAATAATGACTTCTTTTCTAGGTAGATATCCAGTAATGGGATTGTTGGATCAAATGGTAGTTCTACTTTTCATTCTTTAAGGAATCTCCACACCATTTTCCATAGTGGCTGTACTAGTTTACACTCCCACCAGCAGTGTAGAAGTGTTCCCTTATGACCACATCCACGCCAACATCTACTGCTTTTTTAATTTTTTGATTATAGCCATTCTTGAAGGAGTAAAGTGGTATCACATCGTGGTTTTGATTTGCGTTTCCCTGATCATTAGTGATGTTGAGCTTTTTTTCGTATGTTTGTTGGCCATTTGTAAATCTTCTTTTGAGAATTGTCTATTTATGTCCTTAGCCCACTTTCTGATAGGATTATTTTTTTCACTGATTTGTGTTTGTTGTAGATTCTGAATATTAGTCCTTTGTCAGATGTATAGATTGTGAAGATTTTCTCCCTCTTTGTGGGTTGTCTGTTGACTCTGCTGACTGTTCCTTTTGCTGTGCAAAAGCTCTTAGTTCAGTGAGGTCGCAGTTATTGATCTTTGTTTTTATTGCATTTGCTTTTGTGTTCTTGGTCATGAAATCCTTACCTAAGTCAATGTCTAGAAGGGTTTTTCCAATGTTATCTTCTAGAACTTTTATAGTTTCAAGTCATAGGTTTAAGTCCTTAATCCATCATGAGTTGATTTTTCTATAAGGTAAGAAATGGGTTGTATCATTTTAAATCCCATTAGACTTTTTTCTCCAAAATTAACAAAAGGAAACAGGCACGTGGATTCAAAGTCTCCACCTTGCTGTTTCTACCTTGCTGTGGTAGGTTAGTCTGATTCATGCAGGCATGACAGGCCCAATTAGATGCTGCCTATACAAATTCTACAGCTGAAAGGGGACAGCCCTGAGAATTCCAAAACTTCTTTTGCTAAGTGACAGCAAGGGCAAATCATGCTGTGTAAGTCCCCGTTCCTCCTCCACAGATCCTCTCCCAACACTAGGCCTGCATTCATAAACTTAGCCCTTTTCCATGAGACACAAGAGGAAAAGAATCAAGTCATTTGCTAGATGATTCTAAAAGTCACCACAGCTATTCATAGGAAATCATCATGCCAAGAGGTGTAGGCAGACACTCATATGAGGGGAGGTGGAGTATTGAGTGGGGAGATGGCATACTCAACAGCTCAGCTAAAAAACACCATCATGATCATCAACCCCATGCCTTCCTTTTAGAGATGAATATATTGAACGCCAAAGATGTGATGGGACCTGCCCAATGTCAGTGGCAGGGGCCCTGCCAGGGCCTGGGTGTCCTAATCCCAGTCCTGCTGTTTCCATTTCTGGTGCTGATGGTCCTGTGACAGCTGCTGCTGGACCCTGACTGACAGGAGACACGGTGGGAATGGCTGCTTTAAGGACCACATCACAGAGTCCCTGGGCCCCTCTGTCCTTATTTTCATCGCTCTCCATGACTAGTGTCAAATAATTCTTCTTTGGAAATCACTTTCTAATACCAAACTCAGGGGTATGTTGGACAAAAAGCCAACTCAGTGCACTATGGCAACACACAGCAGGAGAAGAGGAGAAACATTTACCTGTTAAGACATGCAATGCCTAGCAGTGACAGCAGAAGAGAACTGAAAAAATAGTTTCTTTCTTCAGTTCAGCAAATATTTACCAAGTGCCAAAATGCCCAAAGTGGTGCACTAGGCACTGTGTTTGTGGGATGGGATGGGCTGGGGAGACATCGCCAATGAATTCATAAGGCTCTCATCCTCAGGGAACTCACCGTCTGATAGAGGGGCACAGACATTCTCTCCAATGACTAGGACAATCATGGCGTGGAAGGTACTCAAATGGAATCAAAAAAACCAAAGCAACCCAGAGCTCACTTTTATGTCTTACACCAGCCAGCCCACAAGAGGAAGTGAATTCCAAACACAAAGATATGTATAAATGGTATGGCATGGGAATTGCTGGTGTTCTTTGTTTTCCCTGACTGTTTGGCATAGAATTGGGTTTGAGTTTGTTCATTCCTGACTGTAAATAGCATCTGTCAACCACATGCCTTTTACGATCATCAGTGACAGACCTCTAGCATCAGGCTAGAGTGCGTGTGGCTGTGGCAGCATCTTCCAGTCCTCTGGGCTCCACCTCTCTGCTCTGCCCATTCTGGTCGCTCTCTATGGCTGGTGCCAAATGGTTCCCATCGCTTGGCAACAGGCAGCCTGCAGAAATCTGGGTTTCATGTGTGAGGCTGAACTAGGGACCACCCTGAATCATCTAGGGAGAGGACACAAGCAGGGAGGGACTGCCCCTCACTCCAGCTTTCCTGTGGTTAACCAAACCCCTAGCTGTGTTTCAGCAACTAGCAACACCCGCTGCATATGTCATCACAGCTGCACACGTGCTGCCGCCTTTACAAAGACACGGAATCTGCAGCGTACTTTCTGGGAAATGCTGTCTGAAGGTCCTGCACCACTGACGCTTGCCCTCCAACTCGAATTGTGTAAGAAGTATTAGGCATTTTAGAAACTCATGCAGAGACTCTGGGCTTTCTCATAAGCAAACACAAGCAGAAAATCTACCTGCTCAGGCTCTCTTCTAAGTCAAGGATGCCAGAATTCCAACCAATTTCTGCTTTGGCCAAAGAGTATCTCAACTGCATGCTGGCAAGAGCATCAGCACAGCTACCCATCTTCATTTTCAAAACATAGGTGCATCAGCTCAGAAGAATAGGGTCCTGGAGACCCAGGAGAGAAAAGACAGATCCTCTGAATGTCAGAATAGGACCTCCTTTTTCCCTGTCCTTGTGCTGTCAGCCTGACTCTCGGAGCCCCAGCTCCAAGAGCAGCCCTGGGGTTGTAGAGGTGCAGGGCTTCTAGATAAGAAGCCAGAACAGGCAGTAGTCCCCTCTGTGTCATCTGTCATTACAGAATGTCCTAACCTAGTGCCTCTAGGGGGGCAGCCCAGCAGAGCCAGCAACAGCCCGAGACTGCTGCCTCTTTCTGAGCCACTCATGGTTTCAAGGTATCCCAGATTTTAAGAGGCTGAATTTTCTTTATGCTTCCTGAGTGCTTCTCTCTCCACTTTAACACTGACATATGCATTTGCTGCAGTATTATTTATTCAACAAATATTTATTCATATCTACCATGTTCTGGGCACTAGAACAATTCCTGGAACTGTTGCTGGAACTGTTACGGTGCCTGGAACTTATTACTTTGAATATTATTTATTCAACAAATATTATATAACTCCTTCTAGGGCTTACATTCTAATGGGGTACACACAATAAACAAAAAATGATAGTAAAACAAATAATCACACATGAAGAGGTCATCTGTGCAGGATGTGAGGACCAACAACGTTTGAGCACCAGCTCTGACATAGAGTGTGTAGAACCCTTATTTGCTCATGTAGTCCTTGGAGAAATCCTCTTAGGAGGTACTATTAAGCTTCACTCAACAAACAGGAAAACTGAAGTTCACACTACACACCATAAAAACGGTAGAACGCAAATTTGAACCTGGGTCTGACCCCAAGATCCATTATCCTTCCACTTCACCATCTCTCCCCCTGCAGTAAGAAGTCAAGAGACAAGGAGAAGGCAGGCCAGGACTTTCAGCCTTTCAACCTCATGCAAGAGTGTCCTCTGAGCCTCGACTGCTCAGCTGGAGCACATGTTCTTAAACATTCAGGAGTGCTCCCAGTTGAGAAAGGTGTTGTAGGATGTTAGGTCTCGGCACAAGGAACCCAAACCTTCAAGGGTTCTCCTCTACATTATGCTCCCATTTTTCTCCCAAAATATGGATCTCCACCCACCCTAGACATAGAACTGGAGATAAGTTCCAGTCTCATCCCTTTGCAGATCTTAGGGGTACCTATCAAATTCCCACCACTGGGTGAAAATCAGAAGCTTCTTTATAGGACCTGAGTTGCCCTCCTAGAAGATCCTTCCTAGAGGGGGAAAAAAAAATCTTGTCCTTCTAATACTGCTGTCTTCCAAAATATGTGAGGATACCATGGTGCATCATACCTGAAACCCTGCATTGGTTGGGTTTTTATCCTAGAAGCTTGGGTTCTTAGAGCCCTGGCTTATTTAAGCAACAAAGTCCCTCACAGCCCACAGGTGAGGAAGTGAGTGTAACAAACAGCTCATTGGACCTAAAATCAAAACACCTGTCAAATCCCAGTTCTGCCGCTTACCAGTTATACGATCCTGAGCCAGAGACTTAATTTCTTTGAGCCTCAAATTCCTTTCTGTAAAATAAACAGCTGTGTGACTTACCTCACAAGGATCATTGTAAAACAAAAGACCTACATACAATTCTGTGTTGAAAGAACTCAGTACATAATCATGTATTTCAAAAATTAGATGTGGCTTTAATTTTTTAAATTTTCTCATTAAATTTGACAGCCAAATATGTTACTTAGCTACTAATTTAAACTTTGCTAATGTCTCTTATTTCCGGGAAGAAACAAAAAACACCAGCAAGATTATCCCACTGCTGATTCCTGAGGGGAGGCCCCTCAAGGGCACATAAGGTGACAACTTGTCCACCGTGGACAACAGCCACCCAGAGATGCCAGGGAAGAATAGACGGAACTCTCCTCTTTAATGTCCAACTTTCCACATAATTTGTAATCTGTTGTTTAAACTCTCAATCCTCATGGTGATACCGTAGGCTCAACTTTCCAACATACTGAGGTTGAAAGAGTTAAAAAAAAAAAAAAAAAAAAAAAAAAAAGTACCACCAGGAAAGTTAGCTTTCTTTAATAATCTCCATTCCAGACATTTTATTCCACTTGAAAGGGATAATATTTACCCCCCCAAAACCTAAAGGGTGACTGTTTTGAGCATGAGGTGTGGGGAATAGAGATTAGTGTGAGAGGGAGGAAAGTGTTAAAATAGAAAGAGGCAGAGAGGAAATGAAATAACCTTCCTACCGCTTATCCTTGAGTGCTTTCAAGAGCCTGTCTGGGGCCAGCAGCCCCAGGAAACACCAAGGCTGTTTCTTGCCTTCACCTTTGGGCGGTTTTTTACTGCCGTTCATTAAGAAAATCTTTTCCATCAGCCTTATCATCCTTTTCTTGGCTCTTGGTCAGGTTGAGTCAGACCTGGAACATTTACTTTCACAAAGACTAACCAGTCTTTTGTCTAGACACAGATGTCTTCCACCAAAGCTTGCTGATCAGGGTCATGGAAGAGGCTGGTAAACACGTACACCCTTTTGTGTGACTGAACACTGTGGGCAGAGGAATGAGGATAGGGGAAATGAAGAAAATGGGGGGAGCTAGGAATATGTTGACAGCATATGAAGGTGGGCAACTGAAAGCACTGTGAACTCTGTTTGAAAAGTGTAAGAGGACTAGTTTGTAGTATCCCTAAAAAGGTTTGCAAATCAAGAGTGGAACTGGGTTTCAAAGGCCCCAGGACCTTTGCTTGTCCTGTTGCCTCTGCCTGGACCACTTTCTGTCCTTCCTCTCTACTTCCTCTTCCCGGGCCAACTTTGATTCCCTCTCCAAGTCTTTTGCTAACAGCCACTTCCTCAGGAAAGCTTTCCCCAACCCCTGCGGCTAGGGCAGGTTGCCCCATTATCCACTCTCATCACACCCTGCACTTTGCCAGCGCAGCTCTCATCAGTGCTATAATTAAATGATGATGTGTGCATGGCTATTTGGACAATGACTACCCATATTCATTAGTCGTTGGGCAGTTTGTAAATTATCTTATAATTGAGCTAATTGTAATCTTTACGCAGTAATATTACACAACAAAAATAATGTGCATAATTATTATTAAACTAATAATGTCTCTCTGGCTAGATATTAAACTCCTTGAGGTCAGGGACTGCTTGGACCTGTAAGTAATTGGGTGCCCAGTGCCTGATACTGTGCCTAACACATAGGTGGAGGTCAAAATATATGCTGAATAAATCAATGCATGATTTTGTCCATAAGGGCAATAAAGGGAAAAATGCAAGGGGAAAAGCATCCCGAGAATAGTTCCCACGGGTTTAGGCTGGACAAGCAATGTACCAATGTCTCAAGTTGCCCCAGAGTCCCTAGTATGGAGTTATTCTCTACATCATTCGCCATCCTGAGCACACAGACCCTCTGAAGTCTTTTTCCACTGTTGCCTTTAAGAGCAAGAAAAAAAGAAACTTGGAAGCCAGCTCCCTGGATGTACTATATGTTTATCTTTTGAAAACAAAAAGTAGTCTTTGGTCATTTCAGAGAAATTTTAAATTCATGGTAATTTGAAAAAGAACTCATTGTTTAAGAAAAATATGTTGGCCAGGCACAGTGGCTCATGCCTATAATTACAGCACTTTGGGAGGCCAAGACATGAGGATCATTTGAGACCAGGGGTTCAACACTAGCCTGGGCAACATAGTGAGACCCCCATTTCTACAAAAAAGAAAAAGAAAATTATCTAGATATGGTGGTACATGCCTGAGGATTGCTTGAGCCCAGGAGGTTGAGGTTGCAGTGAGTTGAGGAAAACATCTCATTCCTCATCCTAAAACCACAGGGACACTTTACTACAAAAGTATGATTGCACCACTGCACTCCAGCCTGGGCCACAGGAAAAAGAAAAAGAAAAGAAAAAAGAATATTTTCAAGTAGTGAATTAGACTATATTTTGGAAGTCTGATTCATCCTTCATGTAGTGTATGTTATATTGCATTAGCCATCTTTCCAGGAAGTTCCATCACTAAATAAATGAAATTGAGCATGTCTCTGCGTAGGTTTGGTCCTTCAGAGGTATTGTGGATTCTACAAAAGTAGAGACAGTCTCATTCCTATCTTTTGTAAATCCAGGACACCATGGTGTCTTGGGCACAGAATAATCACTGATGAGATGAATAGGTGCACCAAGTCAAGAGGTCCTTGGAAGATCTCCCATTAAACCTGTGGTATCCCCCCATTAGTCTACCTCACAAAGCATGATTCTTAGGGGAAAGTTTCACAAAATGACTCTCAGGGTCTCCCTCTCTGTAGACTCCTAACTTATAGCAGCCTGGTTTCTCCTGGCCTTCATCCCATGACGTGTACCAGCTCAGGGTGTCTCCTTCCTGCTCTCTCCTGCTCAGCCCTCTCCCAATCCTTCCTCTATCTTTCTGATCTTCAAAGGAGTCACACAAGGAGCACATCCCCCTCCAGGCAGTATTCTCTGCCAGTCTTTTCAGATGACTGTATTTTCCTGGTCACAAAACGTCCCCAGTGTCCAACATCTTCTTGAGTAAGCATCTACATAAAGAAAGCAAGTCATTTCATGTGTCCATTTCCATTAATAGATTGTCAGGATCAGCACTCCGGGGATCTTTTACAAGCTCAGTGGAAGTATTTGATAGCATCCTACATTAAAAGATACTTTTTTAAAAGTCTGTTAATTTAGTCAACATTCTTAGCCTATACATCAATGTCAAAGCAATGGGACAGCCAAGATCCTTGAGCACTGGTGGCCTTAATGTGCTGCTAGTGCGATGGTGATGTTCTTAAATTTGTAATATGTCTTCACGCAATGGTAGCTTGATTTCTTTTGAATGAGCTTATTTATTTTAAGACCTGGGTCTGTGGTCTGTACTGTTATATAAAAAGAAAGCGGAGACAGCACAGGCCAGTGTCTATAATCATTTGAAGTTATAGTCCAAAGGTCAAGAATTATGGAAGGAATTTTAAAGAAAATCCATAAATTTGGGCAAATAGGGGCCAGATACAATGAATAAAGTTCTCTCAGAGTACCATTGCTGCTTTTTTGAGCAAATATAAGTACACCTACCTCAGAAAACTGGCTTCTTGTGAATTAAGCTAGCAAGTCATCGGCCACTCAACACAGTGGCCGATGACTTGCTAGCTACAACACTGTGCTCTGAAAGACTGAGAAAGAAGATGAAAAGAAAGCATGCCACCCTGTTAACAGTGTATGGTAAGAGGAGCTGTCAGCATTGCAGCATTAGGAAGAGGGATTAGTCTTTCCATTATTCAACAGAACTCATCTTTTTCATGCCAACAATGTGTTCAGTACTGTGGAAAACACCCAAAGAGTCTGTCCTCAAGTATGCTCACATTGAATGTTCAAAGGGAACTGGCAAAGTTCCTAAAACCTGGCCTCTTGCCTCTAGAGGACATTGTGTGTGGTATCGTTTCTCACACCCTACAAGTAAGGAATGTCAAAAGAGAATTGGTGGGCCTCTTACATAGCTGACCTTCAAGGTCCATTCTGTAGGCATCACCTCATCATCAGGAGTAGGTACTGTCCTTCACTCTTGTTCTGTGTCCAGCAGCCAGGCACCACCCAGCTAAACCCGACCACATGCTCAGTTTCTCCACCAGTTCAGTCTCCCAACTGATTCCTAGGATGAATGAATGTACAGATGAAAGGCCTAAAGAGCCTGGTGCATAAGAGGTCTCAGCAAAGGTGAATTTGCCTTCCCTGCCTTCAGTACTTCCAGGAGGCAGTCTCTCTGCCCTCCCTTAGTTGGACATGCAGCCTCAGATGCTGAGTCTTGACTTCCCTTCCTCAGGGGAGCTGCTATAGAGCGATAGGCTAGCTTGCCTTTCTTCTGCATCCCACACAAGCAGAGGAGCCAATAGACAGGCATGGAGGAAGTTGGGGAAGAGCAGGAAACATCACTTGTGCACTTTCACCAGACACTGGCATGGCCGTTTTGTAGATATTAATGCATTTAATCTTCAGAAGGATCAGAAGCAGGGTGTTCTGCACATGAAGAGACTGAGATTTAGAGAAATCAAATAAAGTTTTAAAGTTCACACAGCCAGAATGTAAGGGAGGATTTTAGCCTAAGACTTTCTGATTTCAAGGTCTTTGTTTTCACCCATGAAATTTCCTGAGAAAATAATACTAAGGCTCAGAAGACTTCTAACCTGGCTTCCAAACTCAAGAGACCTGGAAAAGAACCAAATTGAAAGAACACGATGGTTGTTGATTCAAAATTTCTCCCAGGCATTCTGACTGGCCACCAACATGTCACCACAAACTTCGAGGCTCCAGAAACTAATTTGATATTCCAAAAGAAAACATTGCCTTAAAAATATGCTAGTGACACAAAGACAAAATAAAAATAAATCTATTTTTCTGTGCATATTTTAAGTAAAGCCTCTTTTCCTTTACCATTGAGTGTATATGCCTGTGTGTGTATGAGAGGGAGAATGAGAGCAAGAGAGAGAGTTGAGAGGGACTTTAAAATGTCAACATTCTTGGTAGTGTTGGGAACCCAAACACAACAGTCTTAGGTCAGTGCCTGAGAACTAGTAAGGCAAACCAACTAGACAATAACCATAAACATGTTCCCTTTTAAAACTGATGTTGCTCGTGTCTCTGGGAGAATAGAAAACATAAAGTCAAACAAAAACTATGGCTTGGCAACACTTCCAACTCTCAAGAGGGTTAAACAAACAAGAGTTTGGGTCAGAGAAAGCAATGGTCATTTTCAGAGATTTGGGATCAGCAAGACACATTTTGAAATATTTTGATGGAGCTCAGAAAGGACTGGAAGCTTCCAAATAAAGTAGTAAAAGATCATTTACCTTGCCCCAGTTAATTCTGTAGGAACAGAAACATTAAAAAAAAAATTATTATTCTTTATTGGTTAACAAAAAAGCCAACTATCAGAGGTAAGTAGCTAGAGTTTTGAAGTAAGAGTCTTGCGCCTCTGCTCAAAAGATGCCACTGATTAGCCTCCTGTGTCGATAGGGCGGGTCCCTGCTGAGTGGGCTGACCCTCCAAGATCAGATCAGAGAGCATCGTCTTACCAGGGCCTGAGACTCAGGGCCACAGAGAGGCCGTTGAGAAGCTGTCCAAAGGCAACTTATGTTCCCTCATGGACTTGGCAAGCTCCAAAGGTCACATCTCAGCTTGACCTAAGACTACAGCTTTCTCCATGAACTTTAATTCCCCTTTCCTTGACTCCCTCCCACCACAGACTGCAAACAGCCCAGTTCAGTCTCCCACATCAAAGAATTCCTTTTATTAAAGCAGCAAGGCTATTCCTTTGGGTCCTTCTACCATATATGGCTTAGGAGAGGAAAGGCGGGAAGGAAAGTGCCTCGAATATTTGCTGTGTTAACTTTCAAAGGGCACCCTATTTGCAGAGGGGTTATCTTGTGTCCACACACTTTGTTTTCCCTGGGCCTGAAACAGGAGTTTGATGAAGTGAGCCTGGATCCCTTTGACCACCACAGAGATGCTTTTCTGAGGGCACCTGTGACAAAATTAATTTTAAAAAAAAATCATGTGCTTCCAGGTCACATCTGAAAGAAAGAGGACACCTGGAAAAGTCTTAACCGTTTTGGATGGAATGAGGGACAAAAGTTGCATATGTTCTTTTTAGCTACTGATAAATAACAGTGGAGGAAACCACCAGGGTTATTCTACATTGGGATGCTGATCTATGCAAACAAGATTTCAAACCAAAAACAGGAGCCTCCTTTCTCTAAGGAAGCTCTTGGATTTGCCATTCTTTTTCCTCTCCAGTCTATATGGCATGAGCACATAGAAAGTATTCAATGAAGACTTGTTGAATTTAAAGGAATTAAAATCAAAGCATGGGCACAGGTTTCCAAGAGGAAAATAAACATCTCATTCCTCATTCCAAAACCACAGGGACACTTTACTACAAAAGTACCTCAGAAGCACGTACATAAATCCTCCATTACATGGCATGGTTCTCTGTTTTGCTAAATTCTTCATGGGTGTGCCTCTTTCCTGTCAGGATTTCCTACATGTAAAAGAAAGCACAAAAATTCCCAACCATCTCTGATTCTTCCCTTGTGGGGAAAAGGGCCTAGAAATAATCCTTGATTTCCCACTTTGGAAGGCGTGTACTAAAATTTTAACTCTGAAAGCAAAGAAAACACACACAAATCACTGAACCCTTTTCTATCCTCAGTATCTTCTGGTTGACTCTTGGAAGTAACATTAAAGATAAAAAACATCTAGATCTGAAAATTCATGTTTGTTGTCTTCAGTCAATCTACTTTCCTCCAAAATATTTCCAAAACGTCTAGGAGCCTAGACTCCTGACCCAAGTTTCTGCCTTTCCCTTGCTGGTTTATCAATGATTGTTTATATCATGCCGTCAGTGTGAGGAGTTGGGCTGTCAGAGACAGCTCTTCTAATTTGCAAATAGTAAGACAGTCGCTGTCCAAGCAAAGAGCCAAACAAAATGCTCACATATTTTAAAGAAGATTATTGATGCAATTGTCAAAATACTTCTGACTCAAGACAAGCAGAGTATTTTTTTCAAAACCATTTAAATTACCTTGTATACAACTTCCTGAAAAAGTGAATAATTTAAAAGGGCCCTAAATCAGGGGTCAGCAAACTACGGTCCACAGGCCAAATCCAGTCTGCTACCTGTTTTTGTAAACAAAGTTTCACTAGGATATAGTCTAAGACGGCTTTCACTCTACAATGGCAGAACTGAATATTTGCAACAGACTATACTGCCCATACAAGGCCTAAAGCATTGACTAGCTGGCTGTTGAGTTTCCCAACCCCTGCCCTAAATTATTTCACAGGCTTATTTTCAAACAAGTGGTCTCTAATTGTTTATCTCTACCTAATATATCTCATGCCAGGAAAGTGTGCAAAATCGCAACTTCTCTTTATAAAAACAGAGAGAACACTTGATCTTCATACTCAAGGAAAATAGTTTATTGCCAATTCTAAAATCAACACATAGAACACAGTTTTTCTTTAAGTTCTGGGATACATGTGCAGAACGTGCAGTTTTGTTACATAGGTATACATGTGCCATGGTGGTTTGCTGCATCTATCAACCCGTCATCTAGGTTTTAAGCCCCGTATGCATTACGTATTTGTCATAATGCTCACCTTCCCCTTGCCTCCCATCCCAACAGGCCACAGTGTGTGATGTTCCCCTCCCTGTGTCCATATATTCTCATTGTTCAATTCCCACTTATAAGTGAGAACATGTGGTGTTTGGTATTCTGTTCCTGTGTTAGTTTGCTGAGAATGATGGCTTCCAGCTTCATCAATGTCTCTGCAAAGGACATTATCTCATTCTTTTTATGGCTGCATAGTTCTCCATGGTGTATATGTGCCATATTTTCTTTATCCAGTCTATTGTTGAGCGTTTGGGTTGGTTCCAAGTATTTGCTATTGTAAATAGTGCTGCAGTAAACATATGTGCGCATGTGTCTTTATAGCAGAATGTTTTATAGTCCTTTGGGTATATACCCAGTAATGAGATTGCTGGGTCAAATGGTATTTCTGGTTCTAGATCCTTGAGGAATCGCCACACTGTCTTCCACAATGGTTGAACTAATTTACACTCCCACCAACAGTGTCAAAGCGTACAGAACACAGTTTTAAAGGACAGCTATATTTCTCAAAATGTTTGCTCAGAAAGGAGAGTGAGCTTTCTCCTGCTAATATATGCTATGTTGGGTAAGACTTGGAGGGAGCTCAGAATCAGAAAACTTACAAGGAAAGTCTATCAATGTAAAGTGTGAAAGGGCTCACGTGGACACAGGTGTGCTTAGGTGACAAAGTGTCTGAAGCAGCAGAGTGAAGCCAGACAACTGCCTTCGCTGATTCCCTTTGGCAGAACAGGAGCTTCTGCGCCACTCCTACGTCACATCTCATAGGCACTTTCATCAGGATCAAGATGAACTCCGGAACAGATCCCAAACCCCAGAGACTAAGCATAAACAGGGCTGATATGGAAGCCCTCCGTGGCAAGACCCAGGCCCCTTCCATCTTATTGTTCTGGCGTCTTTAGTTTGTTGTCCTCTTTCACATGGCCCAAGAAGGCCCCAGCATGTCTGCACTCAGTTCAGAGGGACAGCAGGGGTGGGGCAGGGAAGAGGCAGCACAGGCCAGAACTGAGTCACTTGGGGATGAGGAGCTGCAGGAGAGGCAGACAAATGTCGTCTTTTATTGTAGGAAGCCGTGGGCCCAGATAAAATTCAAGCATCCTGGTGCTTGAAGGACTGGTACCAGGAGATGACTAGCATCCTCTACTACAATGAAGAAATATTGCCTCAGGATGAATGAGTCCAACATATCATTTCTTGAGAAAAGATGTGAACTGAGAGAAGAAATAACGAATTCTCTAAGGGCAAAATGAAGGCACCATCATCTTTGGAGAAAATATCCAAAAAAGAGGTGAATGAGCCCGTAACAGACTTCCCCAAACTTCTCCTGGGACCAACACTACCTGATACAGTTTTGGGTTTGTTTGTTTTGTTTTTTCCAAAATTCATATAGTCCCTAGTCTGGTTCCAGATCAAAGGGCATGACCTTCCTACTAAACTTCAGATTGTGTCTGGCGTGGGCTACCAGCCATCATGTGATGTCCTGCTGTGCGTCTGTGACACAGAAGTGCCAGCACAAGGCAGAATAACCAGGAAGCTCACTTCCAAAGCCATTCACATGGGGTGAGAGCACAGTGCTGCCTCAGCCAAAGCTCAGACAGCTCTACCCAGTCTGCAAATCAGAAACGACAGGAAAGAGGTGGGCAGACCTGCTCCCCCCACACCCAGGATTCACCAAACCTGTGCCAGATGAAACAAAAACAAAAGGAAAAATGAATTCAGACACCTGTGGCAAAGAAAAAGGTACAGGCTGACCCCACATTCCATTTATTTCAGGCTTCCTCCAAGCCACTGCTTGTCATTTCGAAGGTTTACTTGTCAAACTGCACATAGTCCATTTCTCAGCCATACCAAAAAGAGAAAAGAAAAAAAAACAGGACCCAAAAATGAAATCCATCTTTGCCAAAGGGAGTTGCACCGGCCTGTGTAGCAGCAGGCACAGGCGCTGCTGGTGCAATCCAAGTATGGGAGAGAAAGAAATTTGTTATCCAGCTTTTCCACATTGTGCCACTGACGGGGAGACCCTTTTCATATTTCCTGTGAGGAGATCCCTCAAGTGGGGAAAGAAGGAAGGTGCGGTTAAGTTTTCCTCTGCCCAGGTGACAAATGCACCTGGCCCGTCACGCTGGCTTCCCGAGTGGGTGCTGCACATTCTGAGAAGGAGAGATGTGACTACATGAATCTCAGTGCCCCCTGCAGCTCTCCAAGCTGCTAAGCCCAGAGAGATGGTCGAGGAGGAGAACGGCACCTATCGCCCAGCACCCGTGGAGTAGCCAGAACCAAGGCCAGCCCTTGATGAAATGTTGGAGTTTTGTTTTAATTGTCTCAAGTTTACTTTCAGTGTCCTTTGCCCTCTGTTTTGCATCCTTCTCTGAGGAATCCCAGACTGCTTATCCACCACCTCGCCCACGCAACCCTTATCAGTACTGTCTGAGTCTAGACTTCCCTCAACATCCTCCGTTATGAAAATGCACGTGCTGTGCCTTTCATGTTACCGCAGGAAAATGGTCAGTGTTAGAAAGATGATGATAAAAACACTTCCCTGAATAACTCTTGAGTCACAGAGGAAATCAAATTTGCAGTTTAAGAGTTTTTAGAGGGGAAAAAAAGGGACATTTATGAAACTGTATATCAAAATGCATAGTCTGCAACCAAAGTTTATTTAGAAAAAAGTTGCGATTTTATACATGCCTTAAATATTGAACTAATAATTGAAATAAGCTGAGCAGAAAATAGAAGAAAAATATTAATGAATAACTTTAAGAGAAAAGAGATATATAACTATAACTTAAAAATTAATATTACAAGGCAATAATGCATATAATTCTATGCCATTTAAATTCTACACATTTTAAAGTATTAGAAAATTTTCTAGAACATTTAAATGGACAAAATGACTGACTGAGATAGAAACATTAATATGCTAAATGAAATTGGAGGGAAAAAAGTTTAAAATAATATGATAAAAAATTACCAGGCTAGATGGTATGTAATTCCTAAGCTTTTGAGATTATTTCAGAGAATTTGGAAAGATGGCAAGGTTTTTATTAATTTTAAAAAGTTAGAAGAAGCCTGTTATTCAAAACTTGGCAAAGTCAACACACACATACACATCACACCACACAGACATACAGGCCACATACTATAGACACCGTTAATATAATGTATAATATATAGAGATCATAAATACGTCTTTCAATGTGATCAACCCAAGTATTAAAAGAATAATTCAAAATGGTTAAGTTTTATTCCAAGGATACACAGATCTTTCAGTGTTAGGAATTCTATTTGTATAATTCTTTAGTAGGTCAAAGGAAAACAGATGACCAGCTCAACAAATGCCTAACGGACATTTGACAAAACATAACTTTCATTTCTCCATTTTAAAAAATTCCCTGGGCATGGTGGCTCACGCCTGTAATCCCAGGACTTTGGGAGGCCGAGGTGGGTGGATCACTTGAGGTCAGGAGTTCCACACCAGCCTGGCCAACATGGTGAAATCCTGTCTCTACTAAAAATACAAAAAAAAAAAAAAAAGAGCTGGGTGTGGTGGTATACACCTGTAATCCCAGCTGCCCAGGAGGCTGAGGCAGGAGAATTCCTTGAACCCCAGAGGCGGAGGTTGCAGTGAGTCAAGATCATGCCTCTGCACTCCAACCTGGGTGACGGAGTGAGACTCTGTCTTAAAAAAAAACTATTGTGAAGTTGGAAAAAGACATTTCTTAAAATGATAAAGAGTCTATCTACTGAAAACCAACAAGCTAAAATAGTTGAGGCACTCCCATCAAAGTCTCACATTAGACGATGATGCCTGCCACCACACCTATTATCATACATTGTTTCAGAAGCTCTATTATATATTACTAGAAAATAAAAATTGTCAAATGAGATATTAATATTGGAAAGAAGAAGATAAAAGTAACATTCTCGGCAGAAGATTGGATTATTCATCTGGAAAATTTATGAGAATCAACTAAAAGACCATTAGAATGAATACAATTTCCTGACAGAGGCTGGTTAGAAAATAAAACGCAATACCTCCTCAACATACTTGCAATAACAAATTTAAAAATCAGACCGAAAAATCCATTTAAAAAGTAATAAAGAGAAGCTAGCTAAGAATAAACTCAACAAGAAATGTAAAATACCTATTTTTTATTTAAAAAGAAACTGTAAATAACTGAAGGAAATAAAAGGAGAATTGAACTCATGCATAAACACTCAATACTCAAGATGAAAAAACTTAATACCGAAAGCATGCCATTATTAACAAACTGAACAATAAATATTACACAAGTCCATCCAAACCCCACCAAGCTGCTGTTTTTGTTATTGTTTCAGTTTTGTTTTGGTTTGGTTTTTTCAGATGGAGTTTCGCTCTTGTTGCCCAGGCTGGAGTGCAATGGTGCTATCTCTGCTCATTGCAACCTCCGCCTCCTGGGTTGAAGCGATTCTTCTGCATCAGCCTCCCTAGTATTTGGGATTACAGGCACCTGCCACCATGCCCAGCTAATTTTTGTATTTTTAGTACAGATGGGATTTCACCATGCTGGTCAGGCTGGTCTCAAACTCCTGACTTTAGGTGATCTGCCCGCCTCAGCCGCCCAAAGTGCTGGGATTACAGGCATGAGCCACCATGCCCCACCTATTGTTTTGAATTGTTCTTTGCTGTGGCTGTTCAATTTTAAAAAATGAATATGATATTCATAGTGAAAAATATATATGAAGTAACCATAAAAATTATGAAAAAAGACATATAATGAGGGAGGACTTACACATGCGACGACCTATAATTGGAATGTTAAAATGATGTGCTGCTGGTGCAGGCTGTAAGGCATATAGAATTGTTTATGATATTTTTATTCCCAAGTAAGTCCCATTCTTTTAAGGGAAATAGATATAAAAATGAAAAAGCTTGATAAAGTACATATTAGTTATAATATTAAATAAAAATATGAACACGAAGTGCTGTAGGGTTGCAGGAAGGGGCTCCCCACTCTGCCTGTGAAACACATAAGCTGGTATATGAAGCCAGAGTGGGGCTCTCTGGGGGAGAAAGGTGGTAGGGCTCATCCAAGCTTAGGGAGGGTCTGAGGATGTGTGGCTTTCAAGAGAGAGCCATGGGACTGTTGAGTTTGGCACCCACTGGGGAACCCTGCAGGCTAGGAAGCTGGCATGGGAATCTGCTGCCAGACTGGGGAGGGATTTGTATGTCTTTGGAATGCAGTCACCCAGGGATCTAAAAGATTTCTTTCTGAGCAAATTTAGGTGCCCAGGAGCCATGTTCAGAAGTTGTGATTTGCTTCACCATTGGTTTAGGGTCACAGTCAGGGTTGAAAGCCACTGTTGTAGGTTATGGGGAGCTTCTGAAGCAAAGAGTTTATGTGATTTAGGCTACTCTGGCAGCTGCATGGAACTATCCTGGGGGAAAGGACCATTGAAACAATGGAGGAAATTAAGACCCAGAGAGAAGAATACACCTGCCTAGGCTGGCACCATGACCCACCTGTAGCATGGGTCTCCGAACTCCCAACTCAGCGTCCTTCACTCTGCTGGATGGAATTTCTAAATGCTAGCAGGCTGTGGCTAAGGTATGTGAGACCCAGCCAGCAACAATTACATGCTGACCTGATAGGACAGACTCTGACCACCTCTCACTGCAAAATAATCTTCAGGAATGATTAAGGGTGAGCCCTTTTTATGAGGACAAATGTTGAAGAATACAGAGAAGGTTAGCATGAAGGCACTGCAGATCCTACTCAGAAATCACATATTTACAAAGCAGCAGGAGGAACGATTCCTCAAAGTGACATGAAGACTTTATCTATTTTCATAGCATGAATGGGCAAGATGGATATGAATCTCTAAATCTGCTTTTTTCTTCCCTTTCCCAAAAGGCCTGGCTCATTGAAGTAAAGAGTGCGTGTGTGTGTGTGTGTGTGTGAATTCTGTGTACCTTTGAGATTCCTTATGAGATTAGAAAAGAAGTCCTTCAGAAATCCAGAAGCCTCAGTTATCCTGCATCTCCAACCTATAGCCACAAATGACAAAGGAGTTGTGACCACCAAAATCTATCCTATTCAGTATTTGATTTCATACTAACTATGCAGGACCTGAGGAAGATTTCACAATATTCAGAACATGGTATTTTGTCACTTGCTCTTAAATTTCTATCAGATGAGTCAGAGATATTTTCCTAAAAATTATTTCATTGCCGATAAACTTGACATCATTCCCCTTATCTAAACCCCGCATTATAGCATTAACTATAGGGAAGCTGTAACTAGTATCATTGTTTTGGAAGGGCAGGAAAAAAAGAAAGAAGAAAGACAAGAATGGAGAGAGTGCAGAATGAAAGCAGGAAGCAGAAAGGAGAAAACAGGCTGCCTCTTTTGACATTTTCCCCTTAATGTGCAATATTTGAGAACTAAGTATTTTCCAAAATGATATTGATGACAACAAATAGACAAGGCCAAAGAAGATAGGAAGCCAGTAATCTCAAGGTGATCCTAGATCTAGATGCAAATTCTGTCTTCTAGGATCAGACTCTCATCTCAGAGTGGTGATCAATAATCCCACCATGAGGATACGTGGTTGGTGCTAACCTGGATCTGGAAAAAAAAATAAAACATCAACTCTCCCTTGAATCCTCATATCTGGGAGTCTAGAACTATACTATCACTTTAAGCCCAAAAGTATAGGGTACAAAGGGTTCTAAATATTCAACAACATGGGAAGTATAGGATAAAATCAAACTCAACCAAGGCTCTGTTACCCCTACCTACCCTAGTGGGAGTCCCCAGTTTCCCTCACTCCCTTCCCTGGTGCTCTCCAAGGCCTGAAATTATCACTTATTCTTCTACACGTGGCCAGCCACAGATGGGATGCAACCAAGACAATATTTAGGGCAATTAATACAATTGAAGGAAACTTACTGAGTAATGTCCTCCTGTTTTTTAAAATCACTTCAAAAGGCAGAACACTCATCATGCCTGTGCACATTTTTCACATTCCCCCATATTTAGATTCACCCTGACTGCCCCACATGGCTGCCGGCTCTTCAATGTGGCTTTTAATGATACGGTGTTATGTTCATGAGCACGAAGAAACATCTGGGTGCCAATTCTGCCTTCACCACTTGCTAGTGTGCAATCTAGAATAAGTTACTTAAACTTTCTGCACATCGTTTCTCATTTAGACAATGAGAATTCTTACCACATACGATGATTTTCAACGATTAAATAAGATCATACACGTGATACACCTTAGCGCCTGGCATCTGGTGCGTGTTATGAATATATGTCAATGGTTTTCAAATTCTAATTGACATAAGAATCACCTGGAGTTTGATGAAATACAAATTCCCAGGTCTCAAGCCCTCTGATTCATTTGATACAAGACTCTTCTTGTATCTTCCAGGAATATTCATTTACACAATGACATATGTCCAGGTGGTCTGGAGATTACCTTCTGAAAAACCCTCCTACCAGTGCTGCTCCTTATACAAATACTTCTCTGATGGCCTGGAGTGGCAACAGGTGGGCATTTCAGCCCCCCAAAAGCCCTAGGAGAACTCTTAATTTGAAAGTATTGCTATTTAGGAAGTCCAGATTCCAATTTTCAGAAGAGGTGAAAAGGTAAGAGCCCAGCAACTTTTGAGATCTTTTCCCCAAGGCCGTCAGTGACAGCCAGGGAAAGGGCGCCAGTTTCATCCTCTTATCTCCACTTATTTAGTGAAGTTATTTTGCTCCGTTGCTACCAGGAGCCCAGCTTAATCCCAATCTGCCCATTATGTTGACATTTCATGTCTCAGTGGAGAGGACGTTTACTGCTTTCCCAGTGGACACTGGGAAACAGAGCACTGTTTCCAGCTCCGGACACGCATTCCAACAGGAGCGTCAGACTCTGTTATACAGAGCCTGCTGCTGGGGGAGATGGCAGAGCATGTGCATTTCATCGTTGAGATTTGGTTTTTCTCACACTCTCTCTCAAGAATTACAGAGCTGCACAGTGCTTTCTGCTTGGAACGCTCCCAATTGCAAAGTCCTTACCAAAAGGGAACGAGAAAAAGATCTGGTAAAAAGAATCCAGAAACAAACATTCATAATAGTGATGCAGAAAAGTAGATTCCAACAAGCTGGGACCCAGGGAAAAGTAGAATTACCTGGGAGGGGAGAGCCTGTAAACAGCTTCTTCGTGTACTAAAAAGTCCCTAAGTTGTGGTCCCTTAGACTCTTCAGCAGACTGGAAAAATGCTGCCTCCCTGGGGCTCTCTGAGGGATGGAATTGATTCAAATTCCTGCTGTTTTCTGGTCTTAGCTGTGGTAGAAATGGCCCCAAACTCGGCTTCCTGGCAGAATTTTATTTGTCTTATCTAATTTCCTCGGTAGTTGAACAACCAAGAAATCCTGTCCTGGCATCACCTGCAAGGGTGACTTTAGTGATGATCCTTCATGTCCTCACATTGGCCTTTGGTTAATCCATCTGTCAACCAAAGCGAATCATGAAGTAGCTCACCAAAGCACATTAGAACTCAAACACTCACAAAATTATGCGGAAAGAGAGTAGAACCGAAGATTTTTAAAAATCGTGTTCTTCTTTCGTTAGTCCATATTTTCATATTTATAGACCTGATAATGTTTTGCTTAATATTTTAAAATTTTAAAAATTACTTTAAATGAGGTAGCATTAAAAATAAAAATTTTAATTAAAAACTTTAACTTAAGATTCTGTAATAAACTAAAGATTAAATTTTTCTTTTTAAAAAATGAGGTAGCATGGCACAAAGATTAAGAACATAACACGCTTTAGAAGTATGGGTTCAGTTACACCTGTTTCTGCTGCGACTAGCTGAGCATTTTGGAACAAGTTATTTAATCACTTTAAACTACACTTTCCTCATCTATAAAATGAAGATAATATTAGTACCTATGTAATATGGTTTTTGTGAGGAATAATGCAATCTGTGTGAAGTACTTATACAGATGCTCAATAAATTGCACACTGGTTTTATTATTGGTAACATGGCCTCTTTATGTATAAAGATACAACATCTGTCAAGTAAACACTTACAAACTTGTAGTCCCAAAAGTAGAATGATTCGTCTGGCATACCCATGTCAAAACACACATACTCATGCATTCTCATTGAGTCCCCTTGCTATGACAGCACACATCTGTAAGAAGGTTAAAGAGGTGGGGCATGAGATCTACAGAGGTAGTTGTATCTCATGAGCCTATGCAAGAATTGAACCCATAACCCTGGGCTCATTAGCACCTCTTGCCATCGGGCAGGAGTCAGACAGACATTATGAGCACTAGTTATCTGATATCTGTGACTGTGGAGATGGGTTCTATGACTTTGCATCCCTGGAAATCTGGATTTAGGAAGGATCTCAGATACTTTAAGCAATTAGCAACTTTATCAATGACAGAGATTATACACACACACACACACACACACCCCAGAAAGTTTAATAGAAGTATTGCAGGGACTCTCCTGATCACATACATCTCACTAGAGAGTTGGCTGCACTCTCACCTAAGGAGGAATTCTCCCATCACTCTTCAATGGGCAACAACTGACAATCATTGTCATGGTGAGCAACTAACTGATGACAGTATGTTACAGTAGAAAAATATGATCAATTATCTTGATCTAAATAAAACCAGTAAAAAAATCAAATCTTATTTTGTTTCTAGTGCATGTGCGCACACACACATACACACACATACACAGGGCTCTACGGACCTTTGCATCACACCAGCATCTTTGATGCCCTCTCCCCAAGAATAACAAGGGGTCCCAGGCTCACAGGATGCAACTGTCTCAAAAGATCTCATGGCCAATCTCTGTAACCTTCTTACAGATGGGTGCTGTCATAGCAAGGGGCTCAATGAAAATATGTGAGTATGTGTGTTGGGGGATGAGTATGCCAGATAAATCATTTTACTTTTGGGACTACACGCTTTTGAATGTTTGACAGATTTTGTGTCTTTATACATAAAGAGGGCAGATTACCACTTTTTCTGATCACAAACAAGTCAGGTCTTCTGCCATGTGGTATCTCCTACTTTTCTTCCACTTCTCTCCTACCCAGCCCTACCTGCATGGTTCCTGAATATCACTTTCTCCTCTATGGTTTCTATTGAGCACTGCAGCCACCTCCTTGGAGGACCACCTATGCAGGGACCAATATATTGAAATTCTCAAGTTTCCAAACCAGTATCCTCTGGTGTCCTCAGTCCACAAAAGCCACAACATGTTCCACACAGACATGAGATCCACACCTCTTTTGTGGACAATCCTTGCCCACCTGAAGACTAACACAATACCGTTGTGTAAGGTTGGCTTACAGAGAGTTGAATGAAAGACTCCATTTTCACCATCTGTCTCATTCTCCTGGGACTAAGGCAGTACTCCATGAAAGGCTGGGCAAGAAAAAAAGCCAAGTACTATACAGTGTTAACTATTCAAAAGCCGTCTCCTCCCCTCTAAAAGCCAAAGATGCACGCTCTTTCACTAGATCAAGCATATCTGATTTCCTCTACCCTTAGGACGAGTTGTCTCCTAGCAGCCTCATCAAGCATTCATGCAAATACATTCTTTGCAGACTCTGTCTCACCAGGAGTCCTGACCTGTCTTCCAGAAATGAACACTGCTTAAAATCAAACTGAGACCTCCCCATGCACAAACATACAAATAAACTTTTCCAGCTCCTTTGCTTCCTAACTGATTTTTCAAACTCTGAATATGAACACCATAAATGAAAAGAACAGATATTCACTATCCCCAAAGTCCATCATTTTAAAGGTGTAAATTAGTAAATAAAGGCCTGGGGATTTAGAATATGGTTTCTCAAGGAAGTGTTGAATATACAGCTGCCATGACACAAAACTGTGCCTTACTACTCACCCTGCCTTTGGCAGGGGCACTGCCCTGACCTCCCTGTCTTAACCCAGCAGTGGCCTGGCCCTCAACACCTTTCAAAACATACCTTAGATTCAACTCCCACAGGCCCCAAACTCCTAAACTAGCCAGTTCTTCTCTCATTGTGAGAGTGAACTGATGAAATAATCCTCTCAGCTTCCATTGTTACCTTTAAACAGAGTACTCTAGAGTAACAACTTAACCTAAAGATCCCGTGGATGAGGTTCCATGCAGGGGATGGTGCAAGGCTGGACCAGGGAGGGATGGCCTTTCCCAGAGGCCCACCAACCTCCACATTATGACTGCAGAGCCCTGTCCTATTATTTTGATTTCTTCCTTCTTACACCCAGCAGCCTTTTAAGAGAAAGTGAACAAGAAAATCACCAAAACAAGCATTCGATTGTTTGGTTTTACTTTTGGTGGTTTTAATTTCAACTGGCACTCTTATGTATCCCATGTTCCTGGCCCTTGTCATTTTTCCTATGCCAGCCACAACTTGAATAATTCTGATATTTGAATGAACTCTCCAGCGAGTCCAGAGCTGTGGAGCTTTGGCCCTTCTTTCTCTCCTGCATCCAGTACTTTCACTCGGAGGGTCATTATATAAATAGGAAAATATTTAGCTCTGGTTTCCTGGAATCTTCTGTGTAACCAGATCTGCAGGTGTGTGGAAGATCAAGGCCTTTGTGTGAGTCCACATAAACATATGCTCCAAAGAAAGGAACTAAACCTCCCTCTCCTTGACCCTAGAGCCAGGACTCTTTTCCCTTCACCAGGCAAAACCCCTCACACTTGTCACAAAAGGTTTCCTGAACCTTGCAGAGGGAGTCTCACACCAGCATATGCTGACCCACCACTGAGCCAAGCATCACGGCTGAAGAGAATGCTTATCTTTGAGATAACTTACAAAGACCAAAAAAGTACTGATTTTATAAGAAGATAATCCTCATTAATATATTTTCTTTTTATTTTTCAACAGCCAAGTGTACATGTATAATAACTTCAACAACAGAAGTATCTAATAGCAATTCTCAGCCAGTCTCCCCCCAACACACACAGAGCTTTCTGGAATATTTTAATCATATAACCAGAAAATGTGTACTTCCGTTTCACTGACCTTTGTCGAGAATCCATGTAAAAATGGTATTTAACTTCTGGGAAACAATAACTCGATTCAGTGTGGGGTTAGAGGTGTAGATTTCTAAGCTTCTGGGCTATTGTGAGGTTTGGATGACTCTTTCTAAGTCCTCTAATGATTTGTTTTATCAAATTATTTTCTCAAAGTCTACAAGGGTCATACTAGACCAAACCTAAAAGTTTCTTCTAAATTTCTAAACAAGACTTGAGAGGAAATTTGAACTCACAGCTCCAGCCAATACCCTCCTTCTGCCCTTCAGTCTTCATTGCATTCTTCCAACATAGTAGCTCAGATTCCATTTGTCGGTGAATGGCAGAAAACCAAAAATAGCAGTGTCTAAAATAATATAAAAGTTGACTTATGTCTCTGTGTAAGAGGTTCAAGACTGGCCTGGTTCTTCACAAAACCAGAGCTCTAGGTCCCTTTTAGCTCATTGCCCCACAGCCTTGGCTTCATGATCCAAGATGGCGGCTGTTACACTTCAGGCAATAGGTGAGAGACAAAGGGCATCTCATGTTGTCTCTTAAGAATTTCACCAGGACCGTTTATGTGACATTTCTGCTTAAAATCCCAGTGAACAAAACTTTGTTCCCTGGCAAAACCTAGATATGAGAGAGTCTAGGAAATGGTATCACCATTCTAGAGATTACAGGTCCAGTCAAAAGTCAGAGGCTCTCTCATCATGGAAAAAGGAAAGAATAGATATTAGGGGATTTCCGGCAATCTCTTTCACATGACCAGCTATTCTCATACATTTTTAAATCACAGCGAATTTTGAATTAAGAGATGAGGCTGGCTGAAAGGCCAGCAGTAGATCAGAGGAGCAGGTGGCAGACTGTGTGCTGAGAAAGAGAATGAGCTGAAAGGGAAAAACAAACAGAGCTGAATGCAAGGGCATGAGTGAAGAAAAGAAGCTGATAGTGAATTTCAGAATTATTGAGAACCTAACGAGACATCAAACCCTAAATCCACAGTATTAAAATGTTGATAACAATTCAGAAAATGCCAAATAAATCAATGGAACAGAACAGAACCCAGGAATAGTACCAGGTCTATGTATGAGGAAGGATGGCTTATCTAACAATAGTTTGATGACAAATGGCTATCCATGTGGAAAGAAATAGATTTGGATCACTTTCTGTCTTAGCTTGGGTATTTTAGAAAGAGTACCTGAAGCAAGGCTTAAGTGCTAGTATTTGTTACAAGGTGCAACCACAGGAGAATAAGGGTAAGGGAAGAGAGGTGAGATAAGGAAGGATGGAAGGCCAACATGAGGCAATGGATACTGAGACGGCCACTGCTTTATGAAGAGACACAGCTGGTCACACAGCCAGGCAGGACATCCACAAACCCACTACATAGAAAACAGTGCCTCTGATCTGCCCATTGGAAGAACACATGGAGGGAGAGTTTATCTTCTGACTTCCTCCTCTCTGCTCTTACCCATGGGGGTTAACCCTCCTCGCTTCTGGGTTGTGTCCCCGGCCAAGCCTACAACTTCTGGGGACACCAGTTATACTCCTTTCCTAGTCTGGGAGTGAAGGAGAAGCCAGAGACTCAGGCTCCAAATGCGAGCCTCGAAGATGGTACAAACACTGCCATGACAGCTGAGGTGGGGAGTGGCTGGGGTCCCAGAGACTGGTGAGCCTGAGAGAATACGCGAAGCCCAGGAGCTACATTCAATACACCGCCTCACATTCTACACAGAAACAAATGTCAAATGAATTCAATATACAAATATAAAAACAGTAAGAGCCAAGTAAAAGTAGGAAAAAATGTTTATAGATAATCTTGTGAAGAAATAGGCTTTCCTAAGTATAACTCAAATCTGAGATCATTTGGGATAATAAAAAAGGCAAGCTTGGCAGATTTGACTAAAACTGGAAAAAGGGACCTACATACACACAAAAGTAAAATATCAAATGGACAACATAGGTATTTGCAGCACAAAGAAACAGATAAAATATAAATAGCAGTAAGCTCTAAAGAACTTCTACAAATCAATAAGAAAAACTAAGTGGAAAAAGTAATGTGCCTAGACAGCAGACAGTTAGCCCAAGATGATAACAGTCTAACCATCTAGTTTAAATAGATCCACAAGATAATCCTTTTCATAGTGGCCAAACTCCTAAAGGAAACTCAGATGGAAGAAATGCAAGCAAGCAAAGAGAAATAGTGTAAATACTCCACTGGATTTGATTACTTTATAGCGTGAGAACCAGATTTCCCAAGTTCCACTGAATGAACTGAAAAATTGCCCCGCAAGGTTTCATTTCTGCAGCCTTCACATGAGCTAAAATCCCAGAAGTTCACATCTATTCCAAGATAACTAGGCTTCATTGAATGTGTCTGTGCATAGCTAACTCCACCCTGATTGAATTCTGACACATTCATAGCAACAGCCATTTTGCCTGGGCACCCTGACTTCACGTAATTCTGTACTGTTGATTTATATTGCTTTCCATAAAAAAATGGGGTTTTTTTTCACCATAATAGGACGACATTAAGCTATAGCAAAATAATGCCTTACATTTTATTGGCACTTTCTCAAAGCATTATCTATTACTTAATATGATCATCACAAGAACATTAATAAGAGAGTAGGATTTTTTTAAAATATTTATTTGGCAGAGGAGGTTTTTAAAACAGATTATGTAAAGGACACACCGCACATCAAAGAGTCAATTACTGGCAAATCCAGAACTAAATTCTAGGTGCCCACTAGCTTCCAATCTTCGGTGTCTTACATCAGATTTCACAGTGTCTACTGAGCAAGGTGTAAGTAACACGATTCTACAAGCAGGGCAATGGGTTGTTTTCAAAATATATACCTTTAGGGATTCATAATGGAGTTTGGCAGCTTCAGAAAAACTAAGTTGTTTATATTCAGCTGTCTCTTAATAGCAAGAGCTAACTGTCCACATGCAGTCAGAGACATTAGAATTCTTATTGAATGCCAAAGAACCCATCCCTTATTTAAATATCTTGAAATTGAGCCAGTAAATGTCTTCTGGTTATTAATTTCCATAGTCATTTTCCCTTTAGTCCAGAAACTGGGGAAGGAAGAGGAGGAAAAATCCCTTTTCTCCTCCTAGGGCAGGATTACTAGTATCCACTATTGAGAAATCCATCTTCAGAACAGAAATATCCATCATTCAATGCTGATTGAGCAACAAAGTGTGAAGGGCCTTTTGCCAAGCCCCAGGCACCAGACACTGTAGAATCTCTTAGCGAGATTCTAAATTCACCCGGGGTAGACATGGTTGTCTTCCAATTTTGGCCATGATTGATAAAAGGGAAAAATCAGTGGAAAAGTCAGAAACGTGAAGAGAATTTGACACTTCTGAAAGCTATTAGTTTGGGTTTGGTTTCTATTGGAAGTAAAAGTCAAAATCTCAAGTAAAATTTTACTTGGCTTGTATCTTATCTATATTTTAGTTGGTCTACACCCAATAGTTTCTAGATCAAATTAATGATGACCAAGAAAATTTCCATTTAGGTTTTCACTCAACTATAAAGGGAACTAACACAGAGCAGGGATTTTTGTCTGGTTTCTTGACTGAATTTTCCCAAGTGCCTTGAACAGTGCCTGCCATGCAAGTGTTCAACAAAAAGTTTAATAAGTAAGTAAAATCTGTGGCAGAATATTTCTTTCTAATGTCACTTGGACCTTGAGTGAACAAAGACTGAATCTCCAGTATGCTCACATTTTTTCAGAATGTAGTTACACTTTTGTGAATTTGGGGTTATTGCCCCAGCAAAACTCTCCATTTGGAGAAAGAGGATGAAATCTCTTGAACTGAGCCAAATGTCTCTGATATTTTCTTGACCTTTGATTTGTTAAGATTTTGAAACAGGCCGGGTGTGGTGGCTCACACCTGTAATCCCAGCACTTTGGGAGGCTGAGGCGGGCGGATCACGAGGTCAGGAGATCGAGACCATCCTGGCTAACACGGTGAAACTCCATCTCTACTAAAAATACAAAAAAAATAGCCAGGCGTGGTGGCGGCACCTATAGTCCCAGCTACTCAGGAGGCTGAGGCAGGAGAATGGCGTGAACCCGGGAGACGGAGCTTGCAGTGAGCCGAGATCACACCACTGCATTCCAGCCTGGGCGACAGAGCGAGACTCCGTCTCAAAAAAAAAAAAAAAAAGGTTTTGAAACATATCTCATGCTTATTATTTTATATGAAAGTTTTAAAGTTTGCCTTCACTTTTTAACTAGGTCCAGTTTAAGAACAAAACACAGGTTACTTTTATTTTTGAGATGGAGTCTCGCTTTTGTCTCCCGGGCTGGAGTGCAGTAGCACAATATCGGATCACTGCAACCTCCACCTCCTGGGTTCTAGCAATTCTCCTGCCTCAGCCTCCCAAGATGGGAAAACAAAAATAGAAATCTATTGGAAGAACACAAGATAGCCTAGAAAATTTAAGGGAAAATTGAAGAATGGATTCAGAAGGAAAGGAAATTAAGGTATTTCTGGGGATCTAGGAAACAAAAGCAATGGATAGCATTGCAGGGTACATCTGCTTGGGAAAAAGCCACAGTGTTCAATCTGTTCAGTATTGGAATTCCAGACAGAAAGGCTAAGGAAGTGTAAGGAACTTGGACAGAATCCCACCAGTACTGTAAACAATGGAGAAACATTGTGTACTTTGCAAACAGAGTGAGGCAGACAGGGACTAATACATATCCCAAAGTGGGTGACTATTACCAGCCTATTGGAAAGTGGACCCTGAAGAGGCAAGAACAGTTGTCCCTTACAACAGTGACTCCACAAGTACATGACCTGCAATTAGAAAAGCAAATTCCATCCTGGACAGAACATATAGCTGCCCTTCATGAAGGTGAGCACTGGTAACAGATCCAAATAGCAACTGGGAAAGTCTTTAGGAAACCAAATTAAAACAGTCCATTCAGCAGAATGTATACACAATTTGTTAAAATTGGTGTTGCATCAGGGACATGTCCCCTGCTCTGTGAAATGCAAGAGCTCTGAAATGTAAAGGCAAGGCACCCTATGTAAACAGAGACTTCATTTTACAAATGAAATTGTCAACAGAAGCAGATTCATATATTTCCCCATTACGGGCTTTTACTGGTACTTCATGTCTTTGGTCTTAATCAAAATACAGGAAGTCCCTGCTTTGCACGACAGCACAGGCCATAGAAATGACTGTGCAAAATGAAACCACATAAAGTGATCTGAATAATCAATGAGGAAAATTATAATTATTCCACAGCCTTTAAAAAATGTTGTCAAAGCATTAAAAACCCCTCCTGTTGGTTATATATATGTAAATGAAAACATAAAACTAATATTTATTTAGTACACTATTTAAATATTAGAAATAATGAGAATTGAAATATTTTCTTTGCAAAAAAATGTTACCAACAGTAGTTTGAACAGGACTTGCCTTCTTTTTCTCATAGTACAATTAAGGAGTGAGCATCTCTTCTATGCCTTGGCAAAGTGTCATGCTTCTTTCTAAATTTGGGTTAGTTTCCAACATTTTATCCTTTGTGCTTTCAATGTTGTGAAATATCTCCAAGAGTTCCTTTAACGTGAAGTGATTTCTTTTGACCATCACTTCCTCTGGGACATTTTCATCTTCTGCGTCACAGCCACTCTCCTCCTTTACATGCCTAAGTCCATTTTTACTAAGTTTGTGAGTGTCTTGTTTAGAGTGTCAGCAGCGAGGTCACCAATTCCACAGTCAGTTATTTCTTCGAATTCCATTGACAGTTGATTCAAATTTTACATTCAACATCATCAAATTTTGTTCTTTGCTTTATTTTTATCTTTAGTGGCCAACTCCTATTTTCTAACATTCATTTTTATAAAATGTCACATGAATTTATTACTAGTGGCAAGGAGTTAACAGATTGGTGATGGATCATGAAGGGCATCTGTCATTGAGGTAGTGATTTTTGTTCTGCAGAGGCAGCAGCAAAGTCAGCTTCACGCAATCACTCATGGTTAATATACCATGGTAACCGAAATTTGAACCATGCTCTTAGGGACTGGTGTTATTGAAGCAAACTGTGGTAACTGAAATTCACACATATCAGAACTGTGCAAAGTGAGAGCTGCCTGTACCGTGAAATATTCTGCTAGAAGCCTTTTAATGGGCCCTGACACCTCTTATGGCTTCTTTATTGTCCTATTTTTGGGAAATTCTTAGACAGGAACACAAACATGTCTTATCAATATTTGCTTATAACTGTAACACAGTTATAAGAGTAGTTGATATTTGATCACTGACTGCCTTGGAACTATCCAATAAATCTCATGTTTTACCCTCTGCCAAACAAGTTAGATTTTTGGACATCAATTTATTCTATCTGCAATGAAGCAAGATCATCTTTAGCTTCTATCTATAAGGTTGGAACCAGTGAAACACTCCTCACCATTCGAGACCCAACTCAAATGTCACCTTCTCAATGAGCCTTTCGTACACCCATCAGTTAGCCACACATCTTGAAGAACAAAGATTCTTCTTGTTCACCTTTATGTCCTTTGTACCCAGCACAGTGCCTAGTCCATAGGAGATGCACAAATATTTCTTGAGTAATGATAAATAATTTATCTCAAACTTTTTAAAAAAGTGTCTTTTTCTAGTCAATAATTGGATGCTTCCTGGCATGAGATTGTAACTAAAAGGCCCAAAAGGAACAGTAGCCAAGAGACCCAGTTTGATGGCCTAGCATTTACATCCAAGAGTACAAGAATCTAGTTCCAAATTCTGGAGGGCCATCTTGGGTGTGATGGTCAGGACAGACTGGGGGAAGCCCCACTGAGTGGGTGTACGATCTGCATATAAATTTTGCTGACTCACGCTGGCTTCGGGGTTTGCAGTCCTCTCAATCCGTAATGGATAACACATAGGGGAAGAGAGTTATCAAGGATCTAGAACTAGATGTACCATATGACCCAGCCATCCCATTACTGGGTATATACCCAAAGGATTATAAATTATGCTGCTATAAGGACACATGCACACGTATGTTTATTGCAGCACTATTCACAATAGCAAAGACTTGGAATCAACCCAAATGTCCATCAGTGACAGATTGGATTAAGAAAATGTGGCACATATACACCATGGAATACTATGCAGCCATAAAAAAGGATGAGTTTGTGTCCTTTGTAGGGACATGGATGCAGCTGGAAACCATCATTCTTAGCAAACTATCACAAGAACAGAAAACCAAACACCGCATGTTCTCACTCGTAGGTGGGAACTGAACAATGAGATCACTTGGACTCGGGAAGGGGAACATCACACACCGGGGCCTATCATGGGGAGGGGGGAGGGGGGAGGGATTGCATTGGGAGTTATACCTGATGTAAATGACGAGTTGATGGGTGCAGCACACCAACATGGCACAAGTATACATATGTAGCAAACCTGCACGTTGTGCACATGTACCCTACAACTTGAAGTTTAATAATAAATTTAAAAAAAAAAAAAAAAGAAAAGAAAAAACATAGTCATATGGTTCAGTGTATAGATCTGAGGAAAATACCTTTCAAATGAAATTGAGCCAAACATCTGTCTCTGTTTGCAAAGTACACAATGTACTGTATGCACTAATCGAACTTTATAGCTCTCCTGTGCGATCTTGTACATTCCTAAAAACATGTTCCTCCCAGAGCTGTCACTTGTTGGAAATGTGTCACTGACCAGTGTTTTCTATACCACACATAATGAAATGTAAATATCACACAAAGTCCATTTGGCCGAGCTCACAGGAAAGCATGAAACAACATACATTTCACATTATGCCTTTCTCTCACAAACACCTACACATGTGCATCACACAAAAATTAGAAACAAAGGCAAGAAGGTATATGGCTCATTGGGCAAGTTACACAACACTCATTCCATTAAATTAATTCTTTTATCTGCAAATTCCCACAAATACTTAGTAAACTTCACCTGATGAAGGGGATTATTGTCATTTTACAGAAAACAAAGAAGTAAGGGTTTGTCCAATTGCACAATGGAAATCAGAAAAACCCACCCCTCCTGAACCGGAAGTTCACACAGATGTAAAAGCTATACGAGAGAACCGTAAGAGGCTGCATTAAATCTTTGCATGTGTTGTCACCACATAGTCAAGCTCCCCAGAGTCAGGAGTCATGTGGATGTGTGTGTGTACACATTCAGGCACATGCATGAAGATGTAAGAAGAGGTAGACACTCCCACATGGAGATTATAGCTTCAGCAAAACATGAAGAAGGTATTTCGTGCATAATGAGTGTGAGAGGCAGATATAGTCAGCAAGTCAAAGTGTGACGTGACGGGAGAGTGGCAGAATTTAAATCCCGGCAAAGTCAACTACTATTGTGAAGAGTTTCAAATGTTTCATCTCGAAAAGAATAAAATCTAGAGATAATCGGATCTACATCTCCAGATTTTGAAGGTGAAGTTATATGAAGGCATTGCTTCTTATTTGAAGAAGCACTGTTCTGCTGCAATAGAGCAAGCACACACTCTGGAGTTTTGTTGGTGGTGGTGGTGGTGGCAGTGGTGGGAGTGGTTCGGTTTTTTGTTTTTTTCTGGCAGAGGCTATAGTTCTGATCTGGCAGGCCCAGTGAGAACTTTGCAATATGTATGGCAACAAGAATTCTTACCTAATCATGTTTTGAATATTACAAATCGGTAGTCCTTAAGGGCTGAATATATTCTTAGTAAAGCAACCCTGAGACAAAGAGTTCTTGGTGTATAACACTAGACAGTAAGTTCAGAAAAAAGGATTTGCATCTATGTATTAACCATCAGGAAGATTGGCTCACACTCGGACTCTACTTTAAGCTACAGAGGCAAGGGCTCCATCAACAGACTCCCAGAAACCACCCAACAGGACTTCCATCCTCACAGCTCTGAAGATATGAGAGTGGTGGTGGCCAGCTGTCCACGCAGGGACTTGAGGACTAGCTGGGAAGAGAAGGCCTTGACTTGGTCACTGGACACTCAGTTTACATTTCATCCTGTTTGCCCAGAGCCTGATCACATTCTGCCTCATATCCATGTTGCATTCTTTACGGTTTACCTCTAGCATCTTCCCGAAGGGATGGACTGTGCCCCACAAGCTCACTGCTCTGCACACACCAGGCACAAAAGTGGGTGTGTGAGTAGAAGGAAAGTCACCGAGAATCTTTTCTTTGTAAGAAATAAGAAATGTAATGCTCAGTGTGCCTTAAGAAACAAACAGGTCTTTCTATGAATGGGGGGAAACAAGGCTCCTCAGAATTTTTTACATGTTTTGATATACATCTACATAGTGAAATCATTACTATTGTGAAATGAATTAACATGTCTATTGTCCCATATAGTTACCTTTTTTGTGATAAGATACCTAAAATCTATTCTTTCAGCAAATTTCCAGGCCAACTATACTATACTATACTATACTAACTATAGCCCTCGTGCTGTGCTTTAGCTCTCTAGACTTCTTTATCCTACATAAGTGCAGCTTCATACGCTGTAACCTACAACTCCCCATCCCCCTCCCTGCTGCCCATGGTAACCACTATTCTACTCTTTTTCTATACATTCAGCTTTTCTGGGGTCTCACCTGTAAGTGCAGTCACACAGTATTTTTATATCTGTTTCTGGCCGATTTCACTTGGCATAATGTCCTCCAGGTTCATCCATGTTGTTCCAAATGACAGAATATCCTTATTTTTTAAGGCTGAATAATATTTCTGTGTGTGTGTGTGTGTGTGTGTATAATCACAATTTTTTTAACTTTTATTTTAGGTTCAGGGGTACATGTTCAGGTCTGTTGTATAGGTAAATTGTAAGTCACAGGGGTTTGGTGTACAGATTATTTTGCCACCCAGGTAATAAGCATAGCATATGTCAGTCAGTTTATTGATTCTCATCCTCCTCCCTTCATGCACCCTCAAGTAGGCCCTGGTGTCTGCTGTTCCCTTCTTTGTATCATTGTGTACTCAATGTTTAGGTTCACTTATAAGTGAAAACATGTATTCGGTTTTCTGTTCCAGTGTCAGTGTGCTTAGGATTAAGACCTCCAACTCCAACATTTGTTCAGAGGACATGTTCTCATTCCTTTTTATGGCTGCATAGTGTTCCACAGTATACATGTGCCATGTTTTCTTTATTCGGTCTACTGTTGATGGGCAGCAAGAGTCCACATTTTTGCTGTTGTGAATAGTGCTGCAATGAACACACACATGCATTTGTCTTTATGGCAGAATGATTTCTATTCCTTTGGGTAGATGCCCAATAATGGAATTGCTGGGTCCAATGGTATTCTGCTTTGAGTTCTTTGAGAAATTACCAAACTGCTTTCCACAGTGGCTGAACTAGTTTACATTTCCACCAGCAGCGTATACGTGTTCCCTTTTTCCCCACAACCTCACCAGCATATTTTTTGACTTTTTAATAATAGGGAACCTGACTGGTGTGAGATGCTACCTCATTGTGGTTTTGCTTTTAATTTCTCTAATGATTAATGATACTGAACATTTTCTCATGCGCTTGTCGGCCATGTGTATATCTTCTTTTGAAAAGCATCTGTTCATATCCTTTGCCCACTTTTTAATGGGGTTGTTTTTGGCTTAAGTTCCTTATATTCTCTGGATATTACACCTCCCATTCTGTAGGTTGTCTGTTTACTCTACTGATAGTTCCTTTTGCTCTGCAGAAACTCTTTAGTTTAATTAGGTCGCATTTGACAATTTTTGTTTTCATTGCAATTGTTTTTGGCTTCTTTGTTATGACATTTTTGTCAGGTCCTATATCCAGAACGGTATTTCCTAGGTTATCTTCCAGGATTTTTACTTTTACGTTTTACATGTAAACCTTTAATCCATATTCAGTTGATTTTTCTATATTTTTGTATAAACCAGTTTCAATCCTTTGCACATGGCTAGCCAGTTATCCCAGCACCATTTATTGAATAGGGAGTTCTTTCCCTGTTGCTTGTTGTTGTCAACTTTGTAGAAGATCAAATAGTTGTGGGAGTGCAGTGTTATTTCTAGGCTCTCAATCCTGTTCCATTGATCTATGTGTCTGTTTTTATACCAGTACCATGCTGTTTTGGTTACTGTAGCCTTTTATTACAGTATAAACTTGGGTAACATGATACTTCTGGCGTTGTTCTTTTTGCTTAGGACTGCGTTGCCTATTCAAGGTCTCTTGGGCTCCATACAAATTTTAAAATAGCTTTTTTCTAATTCTGTAAAGAATTTCACTGGTAGTCTGATAGGAAGAGTATTGAATCTATAAATTTCTTTGAGCTGTATGGCCATTTTAACAATATTGATTCTTCCTATCCATGAGCATGGGACGTTTTTCCATTTGTTTTTATCATCTCTGATTTCTTTCAGCAGTGTTTTATAATTCTTGTAGAAATCTTTCACCTCCCTGGTTAGCTGTATTCCTAGATATTTTATTCTATTTTATTACTAATTATTACAGTTGAATGTGGAATTATTATGTCATCTAACTGTTTTAGTCTGTTCAGGTTGTCATAACAGAGTAACACAGACAGGATGGCTTATAAACAACAGAAATTTATTTCTTACAGTCTGAAATCTGGGAGGTCCAAGGTCAAGACACTGGCAGATTAGGTGTCTGGTAAGGACTCACTTTCTGGTTCATATAGGGCCATCTGCTCACCGTGTCCTTACGTGACCGAAGGATTGAGGGATCTCTCTAAGATCTCTTTGCTAATCCCATTCATGAGGGCTCCACCCTCACAACCTAATCATCTCCCAAAGGCCCCATCTCCAAATACTATCACACTGGGGATTAGGACTTCAACATATGAATTTGGGTGGGGAGGGATGTAAACCCTCAGTCCATAGCACTAATTGCCAATATCAAACAAGCTCTCATTTTATTCAGCTTGTTTTTGAGTCAATTCATTTTAATGAAAAGTTCATCTGTATTGTCAAAAACTAACCAAAGTGCAATTTGTTATGCTACAGCCATGGAGAGAACCCAAAAATAATACAGGGGGTAAAGGCCACATTACTGCCCCTCTGAAGTACAGAGCTAATGATGACTACAGTGGCCATACTGACCCTAATAGCACTGATGATGTGCTGGGCACCCTTCTAAGCCACGAATTATTGCTACATCCATCTCATTGGCTTCAAAGCCAAAGGAGATTCCTTGATAACCTGTGAATACCTGTCTTAGAATTTTGTGGCTTCTCATGTGGGGGAAGGGGTGGCTGGGGTTACACTGTGTATAGGATGGTGATCCAAGCATAGGCTCTGGGTCCAAATGGCCTAGGTTTCACCATGTGACCAAAGCCAAGGCACTTAGCACCCTTGTTCATCTCTAAAAAGTACCAAGCTGGGGTTCATGTGAGGATTAAATACAAATTTAAATGATTAAAGAGCTTAAAACAAGCCCTGGCACGTAGTAAGTGTTCAGTAAACCTTAACTATGATGATCATGATGAGTACATCAATGTTCAGGTCCCTGTCACTAGGTACTTCTGCCTAATTAATCTTCCTCAGACCCAGCACACCATGGAACTGTGATGGAAGTGTGCAAATGGAGATGAAGGATCACTCATACCCCTATGCTGAGCAAGTCATTGTAAAAGAAAAGTCCTTTTTTCTGGCTTGTTAGTTCCCTTATAACACACAAAGGAAAGAGAGCTTGAAGACAGATGCAGAGGTTAAAAACACTCAGGCCTACAAAGGGTCTCTCTCTCTCTCTCTCTCTCTCTCTCTCTCACACACACACACACACACACACACACACACACCCACACCCTGTCTCTTCCTCTCATAAACCACTACTAGTTCACTCCCTCATTCCTACATCCATATCCAGAGAGCCTGCAGCCCTCCATATAAGACAGGGATTTCCAGACTCTAGTCCTTAAGCTTGGTCAGGAAACAAATTGAGGTCCTGCCTCTGCCCAAGTTTTGCCAAACCCAAAATCGAAAGAGTAGACGCAGCTCTTAAGAATAAAGGGATAACAGGGGCTCTCATTACCGTCCAACGCTCTGCTGGAAAGAGCTACAGTGATCTCACTAGTTACCTTAAGAAGCATGCCGCTGCACAATGATGGGCATTGCATTTTCTGGAGACGCCACTTACCCCTGTGTTGGCCCTATGTAAGGAACGGCTATTCCTCTTGTGAGTGTGGCTTTGCTCTCAACCTGTTCCCAATGCACACTGGCTGAGGATGACTCTCCTGACATCTCAGATGTTTGCACAGTGTTGGGGGGAGGAATGCGTTCATTCTCAGTTCATTCTACCTCATCTCTGATTCTCACAAAAACTGTATGTCCCTGAGGAGGAAACGAAGGCACAGAGAAGGTAAGTGATCCCATTAAGGTTACACAGCCTGTCGTAACCCAGATAAGCTAAACCTTTTGTTCTCTCCACCATGTTTACTGCCTGCCTGATATTGAGGATAAAAGCAGAATTCATCAACTCTTACATAAATGTATAAAGACTGCTGCTATATAAAGCCTGGTTGCTCCAAAGAGTTGGCTTCCCTTGACGGATACAGACTTTACTTACTGAATTGCTAGCAGAGAAGAAAGACATGAAGAGTCCAAGCTTTAGAAGTCATCCAGCAGTTTGGATCTCTTGGCCAAATACCATGAAGCCTGGCCTGCATAATTCTCTCTCAAAGAGGCAACACCAAAATACTTGTCCCCAACTTCATTCTGAAGACTAATTTGTCAACTTCAACACAACAGCTCTTTCCCAAGACTTATCCCTATTCCTGGTTTCATGAGTCAAAACTTCGGGCTCCTGCACCCTGAAGAGAGCCTTGTTCTTCCCACTGCCTTCCCACGGGTTGGGCTAAGGCCAGTGGAACATTCAGTAGCCAGTGGAACATCCCTAGTGACCTTGAGCTCCTTGTCTTGGCTCTGAAATAAACTCTGCTCCACTTTTTTCTTTCCTGTTTGATTTCTTTAGAATTTATTTTTAAAATATACATGCAGTAAAATTAGCTCTTTTTAGGGTACAGTTGTGTTTTGGAAAATGCCTAGAGACAGGCAGCCACCACCACAATCAGGATACGGAACATTCCCTTCACCCCTAAAAAGCTCCCTCATGATTCCCCCTTGTAGTCAAACCCTCCCCTCAGTCTGAAGCCCTGTCAACCACCAGTTCTCTGTTTCCACAATTTTGCCTGCTTTAGAATGTCATTTACATGAAATTATACAGTATGAAGTTTGAGTCCGGTTGCTTTCATGTGACACAAAGCAATAGAGATTCATCCAAGCCATTTTGCATATGACTAGTTCATCTTTTTTATTGCAGAATAGTATGCTATTGTATGAAAGTACCACAGTTTCTTTATCCATTCTCAAGTTATAGAACATGTGGGTGGTTTTGCATCTGGGGGTGATTATTAAAAAAGCTTCTGTAAACATTTGCATACAAGTATAATGTAAATCTGTTTTTATTTCTTTTGGACAAACAGGATTGGGATTGATAGGTCATACAGTCGGTGTACATTTAATTTTATAAGAAACCACCTGTTTTTTCAAAGTGGCTGCATAATTTTGCATTTCTACCAGGAATATATGAGAGTTCTGGTTGCTCCACATCCTCACCACTTCTTGGTATTGTCAGAAATTTTTTTCTTTTTTGTCTTCTAGCCTTTCCCCGAGACGAGCCACAATCATGAAGCTGCCTATCCAAAGATACTCCTGTGGAAGGGGTGGGACTCCATAGACCCACAGGAAGGCTGTAGGCTTGGCAAGCTCATGGCAGATCAGAGGGTCAGGAACATTAGAGCTGTCTGTCTAGCCTCAGCCAAAAAGAGCCATGACCCACCATGAGTCATGAAAGAAAATGTCTAGGTTTGAAACTTTCTAAAAATACGAAGTTAGGAATATTACCTTATACATCCTTATATTTCCCTATGCCTAATCCCATGTCTACACTTACAGCTGAAAGAATGCCTTCACTTTGTTCTCTTGGATTTCATATATTTTCCAGATCATGAGGAAAGCCCCACATATAGGAAATGCATAAATTGACTATTTCAACTGCAGGGATGGTCCCTAGTGCCAAGGTATATTCTATGTGCAGCTGGAGCCAAGGTTGAAAGGCCCAGAATGATAAGACACAGTCTAAAATAGCAGCTCTAAACTTTTGGAAAGGTCATTAACCCCTTTGAGAGTCTTGAAGCAGCCCTGGACTCTCTCACCAGAAAAAAAAAAAAAAAGGAAGAAATAATATACCAAAAAAAAAAGTTACATTCATCCATAGACCACTACTACTAGCCAGAAGGAGCCATGCTTGTAATAGGCAGGTGGTTATTTCTGTGAATATCTTGCTCTTTCATGGGGAGGAAAGGGACCTGGGGACTGCTTCTAGTGAGACCAGGGAGATACTTATACCAGTATGCTAAGACTGTCATAACAAAGTACCACAGCCTAGGTGGCTTAAACAACAGAAATTTATTTTCTCACAATTCCGGAGGCTAGAAGTCCAAGATGAAGGTATTATAGTTTGTTTTGTCTGAGGCCTCTCTCCTTGGCTTGTAGATGCCATCTTCCTCCAGTATCTACACACTGTCTCCCTTCTGTGTGTCTCTGGGTCCCAATTTCCTCTTCCTACAAGAACATCAGTCATATTGAATAAGGGCCTACTCATATGACCTCATTTTACTGTAATTACCTCGCCCAGCCCTCATCTCCAAATACAGTTACATTCTGAGGTATTGGAGGTTAAGACTTTTAGGACTCTAACATGTGAATTTGATGCAGGAAGGCAGGCACAAGTCAGCCCATAATATCAATCCTTGCAGTTTCTTAGAAAACTAAAGCTGTAGAACTCAAGACTTCAAAAATTCTAACAATCCCACCACTGAATATATATCCAAAGGAAATGAAGTTAGTATGTCAGAGATATCTATACTTCCATGTTCATTGTAGCACTATTCACAATAGCCAAGACATGGAATCAACCCAAGTGCCCATCAGCAGATGAATGGATAAAGAAAATGTGCAACAGATACAGACTGGAATACTATTCAGCCTTAAAAAGGAAATCCTGTCATATCATAGATTCACCTGCAGAACATTAAGTAGTAAAATAAGTCAAGCACAGAAAGACAAATATCACAGATCTCACCTAAATGTGGAATCTAAAAAAAAAAAAAAAAAAAAAAAAAGTCAAATTCACAGAAAAGGAGAGAAAAGTTGTGGTTGTGGTTACCACAAGATCAGTTTCAGGGGATTAAGAGATGTTGGCTGATGAATATAAAATTTTTGTTAGACAGTAGAAAGTTCAAGAGATCTGTTGTACATCAACGTTGACAACAGCTAATAACTTATTGTGTACTTGAAAATTGCTTAGATTTTCAGTGCTCTCACCACAAAAAGAAAGGATAAGTATGTAAGGTGAGGCATATGTAAAATAGCTTGATTTAGCCATTCTATCATGTGTACATAGATCAAAACATCATGTTGTACACCATAAACATATACAACTTTTACTTGTCAATTTGAAAAGTTAAACTAGAAGATGTGTGAAGTTTGTCTAATAAACACAGATAGTGTTTATAATGTATAAGCACTCTTCTTAGGTGCTTTATAATAATCAACCCTTTAATTCTCATTTTTTAAAAACTATGAATTAGGCACTATTATTTTCCCCCTTTTAAAGATGACAAAACAGAGTAAGGGGGCCAAGATTAGGACCCAAGCTCCCTGCCCCCAAGAGTTCATCTTCATATTCAGTACTCTGAACTGCCTCTCCCTAAGCAGTATGTTCTTCTATGCTGCCTTTCTTGACAAGGAAAAGGGAAGAACTAAACAACCGTCCAAGCTATCTATTCAATGCAGATTCAAAAAACATCACTAGGAGATTCAAACATAGTTCTTCAGTGCAATTTTTTTCCTTTCCAACTACTTGTAACCTTGCTAATTGCTTAACCTTCCTAAAATGTCTTACTGAAAACCAGTGTCTCCCTATAGATCAAATCTAAACCCTGCAGGCTGGTTTTCAGGCTTCTACCTTACCTTCCTTCCCTTTCACTATCTGTATTAGACATCTATTGCTGTGTAACAAATTACCCCCAAAACTTGGCAGCCTAAAAAACAAACATTTATTTTCTCCCAGTTTTTCTGAGATTCAGCAATCTGGGAGCAGCTTAGCTGGACAGTTCTGATTCTCTGTTCAGAGGCTGCAAACAAGAGGTCAGCCAGGGCTGCAGTCATCTGAAGGCTTGACTGAAGTTGGAGGATCTGCTTCCAAAATGACTCACTCAAATGGATAATGGCAAGAGGTCTCTATCTTTTCCCTCATGGCCCCCTTTATAGGCTGCTTAAGTATCCTCACAATGTGATAGCTGAAGCTCACTTCTCTAGAGCAAGCTTCTCTAGAAGCTTACTTCTCTAGATCAGAGAGAGAGAACAAGAGAGAGACAGAAGGCAAATGGGACCAAAGACACAACACCTTTTTATGACCTAGTCTCTGAATCATATATTATCTCTTCCATCCTACTCACTAGAAGTAAATCATTATGTCAGCCCTCATTTAAAGAGACAGGAACTAAGCTCCACCTCTTGAAAGGAGCAGTATTGAAGAATTTGTGGACATGGCTCTTTTTAAAATCACATTATCTAACCTCATTTCCCACAAGTACCCCAATATGCACAGCAGCAAAACCATGTTGACATACAAATGAGCACCGGTTCGGGAGACCTGATTCTATGCCTGTGACCTTGGGGACTGCACTGCACCTACCTGGTGCTTAGTATTCTCCTGGAGGGTGAGGGGTTGTTTTGGAGGGTCTAGAAGCTTTTCCCTCTGACTCCTGTGGTCTGTAGCTCTAAGAGGGCTGGGAACTGGTTTGTTTTGGCCTCTCCTCATTGGCTACACCCAAAACTCCCTTCTAGCTGTGGCTTGGAGGGCCTACTCCAGCTGTTTCTCCTTTCACTCATCTCTTTCTCTTCAAAATCCCAATCAACTCAGGTCATGTGAACCTCGAGTAAACAAATCCTTGTTTGTAAGGGTTAAACAGCCTTGCCTTGCTTTTCCCCGTGGCTAACCTGTGCATATTTTGTCCCCTCATGAGCCGCACAAAGACACGGCAGGCTGGAGCTACTTTTCCCCACTCTTTTATGCCTGCTCATGTTTTCAGTGAACAGAATCCAGAGAAATTATTTGCTAAATGATACTAGGGTCAACTACTCTGTCCATCAGGGTTCCTCTGAACACAGGAACTCGAACCCTCAGCTCTGTGTCCCTGCAGCCAGCATTCTCAAGGGAAGAGATCATCTTCACTTAACTGCCAATGACAAGGGGCTTAGCTTCTAATTTTTAATCTTTTCCAAATGTCTTGTTAAAATCAAACCACAAACTAAAGAAATCCCTCCCCAGATTAGGAAACCAAACGGCAAATGTAGCCATTTGGCATGAAACTATCAAACATTTTCAGCACACGTACATCCCAACCCATTGAATGAGACAGCCTGTGCCACAGGCCAAGAGGCTGCAGTCCCACACATATCTCTGCAACTGCATTCAGAAGCCCTGACCTTGGGCCATTGCTCAGGCCTCCATCCTCACAGACGCTCTGAAGCGGCAGCTGGAAGGGTCAGGCCCAGTCATGCTCTGGATGGGCCATGTCTCTGCAATGCAGCTTTCAGAGCCACCTCTAGGCCTGGCTCAGTTTTAGGGCCACAGGAGCCTCGCTCTCTCTGCTCCAGAATCTGTCTTCAGAGTAAAGCCTGAACTTTAAACTGGGCTTTGTTAGGGAAGCAGCAGAAATAAACCTCGAATGAAAGAAGAAACAGGTCCTCTAAGGAGAATCTCAAATCATTAATCTTGGGGAAATGAGGCTAGAAAATGACTCCAGGAATATTAAGAATCCTAGGCTTATTCAAAAGTTCTTTATTTCATAGTAGAAAAAGATGCCGTTCAGGCAAAATTCTAAACTCTCCACTTTCCTTCCCTCATCTGATTCTCGTCTCCTTCCCTGGGCCTGGGCCCCTGTGTGTCCTGGTCCCAGGTCCTCACTTCCCATCTGCTCTTTCCTACCTTCTTTGGAAGGACTAAAGGGCCTACCCTACATAGAAACACTGAATTCAAATGGTGACCCTAAAGCTAAGATCCTTCATAACCTGAAGGATTGAATGACAACGGTGGCATTTCCAACACCAAAACAGGGGTCAGGCCAGACATTTGGTTCAGAAAGCCACCTTTACTCCTAACTCTACCCTCCTGTTCCTGCTCCCAGAGCCCCCCTGCTGGGGGATGTGACCCACAACAGCCCCCTCCCCAGCCTGCTCCCTAAGAAATGCACATGGCACAAGTCAGCAGGCCAGCTGGCCATCCCAATCAGGGAGCAAACCAGAGGCTTAAACTAGAGCAGGGATTTCTAACCTGGAGTGCCAGACCTCATGGGATCCATGGATGGAATTGAGGAGGGCTATAAACCTGGATGAAAAAAATATCTAGGCCTGGCACGATGGCTCACGCCTATAATCCCAGCACTTTGGGAGGCCGAGGTGGGTGGATCACCTGAGGTCAGGAATTCAACACCAGCTTGGCCTACATGGTGAAACCCCGTCTCTACTAAAAATACAAAAATTAGCCAGGCGTGGTGATGTGTACCTGTAGTCCCAGCTACTTGGGAGGCAGAGGCAGGAAAATCACTTGAACCCAAGAGGCTGAGGCAGGAGAATTGCTTGAAGCTAGAAGGCGGAGGCTGCAGTTAGCCGAGATCACACCACTGCACTCCAGCCTAGGCAACAGAGTGAGACTCTGTCTCAAAATAATAATATCTATTACACCTTTTTCCTCACTAATGTCTACCTGAAATTTAACATTTTTCTTTCCATGATGAGCATAGGCAGTGCACCCTAGTAGTATTAATAGTCCTTGTGACTTTATCACCAATGAAAATCATAGGTATTTTCACATTACATTACAGTTGCCCCAGAAATTTCCAGATATCATGTTTCTGTATCATTATTTTGAAATTAGAATAGTTACAAGATGCACTGAAAGATCTTGTTATTTCATGCATTAATGAAGAGGTACTTATATTACCATATTGTAATTTTTAATTTCAACAACTGTATTTCAATAAAATTATCCTTTGCAATGCTATGTATGTTATTTTAATGCTTTTAAAAATCTTTCTAAGTAGGGTACCATAGACCTCTCCAACATCAGAGAGTCCACAGCACAAAGAAGATTAAGAACCTTTCAATTACAGGTATATATGGATTTACTTATCTCCTGACCTTCACCACTGGACCATTTAATCCCCACTGGTAGAGTCAAACCTACCTTAAACATATACCAAAGGAAAGAAGAGAAGTTCAAGAGTTCATCAGTGCAGCACAAGTTGATCTTGTTGCAAGTTCCGTTTTTGCCTTGAATTATGGATTTCCTGTAACTGGATTGCTGCCTGCTCCCACAGTTCCTCTGTGACTCAGACCTTGCCTTGTACCCCAGCCACTGGGCCCCTTCTCTGAGAAACCTAAAAGACCTCCCATAAGTTCACATTGCCAAGGTTTCTAGCTCAATGAATTGGGAGATGTTTGTGTTGACCCTGTTTTCTTCTACAGAAAGCCCTAATGTTGAATGGCTGCCAGGAGACAGTTCATGAGACATTGCAGGTTGAATTACACATAAAATGAGAGCAGTCCCTTCCTGTGCAAAACCCCAATCTCCATTCCATCAGGAAGAATTTTCAAGTTGATTATATTTGCAAGAGCACTGGTCTTCACCACATTTAGTCCAAGGCTCCCAAAGGCACTGGAGTGGTGTGCAGTAGAGGAGCTAATGAGCTGCCATGTCTTCTTTCTCTAAGTATGCTTGAGAAATGGATTACTGTAAATCCTAGAGGGCAAGACTAGAAGAGCTGTAAAATGACCTCATTCTTTTTTAATGTGAATGTGGCCCTGAATGATGAAGGCTGAGAAAATTACAAAATCAACCATAAGCATACCACAGAAGAAAAGGAAACTAAATAACTCCGTGACCAGATAAACAATCTGGAACTTAAAACAACAAAAAAAGTTGTCCACCAAGGAAAAGCTCTTGCTTTCCATATATGAAGATTTTCTTCTGAGGAACTACCAGTTTGGAAGAGCTTATCTATAAAACGCTAAGGCTTCTTCTCATCGCCGTTTTATTAAAGCTGTGAAGAGCCTTGAAGAAATATGGGGCCTGGATGAAGGCAAAGGGAGAATATTCACGCATAATGCTTATCACAAGACCTGTTCAAGTCACAAAGAAGGCTTCTCAGACCTTAAGTCCTCCCTGATTCCCTCTCCAGATGCCACACTGTCACCAGATGAATGTACTTAATAATTGAGAAATAAGAAAATATGCATTGGTTTTATTTACTTCACTGTGGGGGAAAAAAAAAAAAAAAAAAAGAGCTCACATCACTTTATAATAGAAATGGCTCTCAGTTCTTTCCTATAGAGCACATACAGATTTTAAGACTTCAAGCCATGCTAACATTCGAAACCTGGGAGTTACTACAGAGTTACTTGATTCATTTCCGTGGGCATGCTAAAATTAGGCAATATAGAATTAGAACACACCGTTCTAGATATTTTGGACTTACATGAGGTCCCTCCTTAGCTCCCAGTTCCTCAGTCAAGAAACCATTTCTAAATTCATCTTTAAACAACATGCTTTCATATACTATTGAAATGAGGTTTGGACTCCTCAGAGTAGTACATTTCCTTGGTTTCCATCTTCTCCACAGGGGATACTTACATGGAAACCAAATTGTTTCCCCCAGAGATAGCCCCTTTTCTTTTGTCCAAGTGCCACACTGTTGAATATGGCTGGGGTAGCAAACACTAATTGTAGTGAACCATGGTAATGAATTAACCCTTTATCCTGAAGAGTTTCCAGGAAATAAACATGAATTCAGCCATGAAAAAAAAGAAATATAAAAGTCAATTAAATTTCAATGGCTTCCAAATAATAAAATATATGTTTAAGAACTCACAGACATCTCAAGCTCAGCATGTCCAGAGTGAATTTACTCTTTCCCCTAAGCCTGCTCCTCTCCTTGTACCTAACATGATGACTCACACCTGTAATCCCAGTGACTCAAGAGGCTGAGGTAAGAGGATACCTTGGGCTTCTCCTAAATTTAGAAAATAAATAGATTAAGGAAAAGAAGGAAATAACTCTAAATCTGCTCTCCCGTGTGACCTTATAGCTCCTGCCCTATCTTTTCACCCTCACAAGCTCATCTACTGGTCCACCTCCCACTCACTCATCAGCCCACTGGCATCTGACCTCTATCACTACTACTTCACCTAAGGCACCACTGCCAAGATGCATACGGCCCCCTTATGTAGGGTCCACAGGAGACTTCAGTCAGCATCCTACTGGATCTCTATCCTGCATTACACACATGTCCTTGAAACCCTGTCTTCTCCGCTATCCAGCACTCCACATCTCCCCATTCTTCTCCTCCTTCTCTGGTTGCTCCTTCTGTCTCCTCCAGCTGTTTCTCTCCCCTTGCCCAGCTTTGAGGTGCTGCATTCCTCAGAGATCTTGTTCCACTTCTCACTCATCTCTTGGTGGGTGAATCACATGATGTAAATTACCAACTCTATGTTGGTAACTTCCAAATCTATATTTACAGGCTTGGCATTTCTGCAGTTTCAAGTCTGAATATCCAACTATGTAGTCAACATCTCCACTTGATTTCACAGACATCTCAAGCTCAGCATGTCCAGAGTGAATTTACTCTTTCCCCTAAGCCTGCTCCTCTCCTTGTACTGCCTGTCCTTCTATGCTCCTCAATAAATGGCACCACCATATAACCAGTTGCTCAAAATAGAAAAATTGATACCATCCTTGTCTTCTTTCTGTTCTTCAGTCTATCTAGCCAATATATTACCAAGTCCTACTGATTCTATCTGTTAAATAATATTTTTGATCCGTCACTTCTTTCTATTCCCCTGCCAAAGTGAGACCACCACCATCTCCACTGATTCATGGCAATGAACTCCAAATCTCCTCCCAGTGTCCAGACTTAAGGCCCTCCAACCATTCTCTACATTGCCACCAGACTGATCTTTCAGAAATGAATTGCTGACCTTCCCCTACATAAACACACTCTAAACCCTTCATATATAGCCAAGGACAATGGCTCAAACCTGTAATCCCAGCACTTGGAGAGGCTGAGATAGAAGGATTGCTTGAGGCCAGGAGTTCAAGACAAGCCTAGGCAACATATCAAGACCCCATCTTGACCAGAGAAAAAATTTAATTAGGCAGGCATGGCAGTGTACACCTATAGTCTTAGCTTTGAGAGGCCAAGACAGGAGGATCCCTTGAATCCAGCAGGTTGAGGCTCCAGGAAGCTATGATCATGTCACTGCCTTCCAGCCTGAGTGGCAGAGCAAGATCCTGTCTTTAAAAAAAGAATCTTTCATATCTTCCCCAGTGCTAGAAGCTCAACACATCAATAGCTAAAAGAAGGTACAGGCAAATTTACAAAGTTTGTGCCAGGTGGGATTTGTTTTTGTTTTCAATATATTGCTTGGGTTCCATTTATGATTATGAGACATCAAGCCTTTTACTAATGTGCTAAGAAGCTGGTGACCAATGTTTTGTCATAGATCTTTTTTAAGGGAAAGGACAATATATTTTCTCACTATGCCAAAGGCCTGTCATAAACTCTATTCAGAAACAATATGAATACTACGGTAATAGGGAAATAGTCCAAGAGTTGGAGGAAAAGTATTTCTCTCCCAGACCTCTAAAACTAAGATTCAGAATTATTTCTGTCTTCAGATCTTAGACATTAGTGAGAGTAAGAAGCAATGTCTCTTAACTGTGCATGCTGCCAGTTGATGGCTGAAAAGGAAAAGCTTTAGGACTGTCCCTATGGATATCATCAGAGAACTCAATTCAGACATTCCCAGACAGCATGCAAGCATGGAGGTTTGAGGACTAACTCACACGCATGTGGTCTTGGACCAACCTCAGAAGCAAATTATTTATCAAAGTAAAGCACATTAGGATGACTATAGTTAACAATAATTTACTGTATATTTCAAAAGAACTGAAAGAATTAGAATGTTTCCAACACAAAGAAATGATGTTTGATGTGAGGGATATCCCAATGACCTTGACTTGATCATTACATGTTGTATGCTTGTATCAGAATATCACATGTACCCCATAAATATGTACAACTATTATGTATCCATAATGACTACAAATTTAAAAAAAAATCTAAAGAAAGGAATCTTCAGCTATCTCAAAATCAAGGAACAAAAAGAAAAGCCGAGGTTTTCAAGAATGTATGCACACGTGAGGTGTGTATGTGCCTGTGTGTGATTTATTGAGGGCTAAAAAGAGAGCTGATATTCCCTCCATATACAATAAACTTCTAACCACTCTCACCACTAAACTAGGAACAACACTACACAACACACACACACCACTCATATAAATGTACTGAATCCATCTATTTACTTAACACTTAGCTTACATTAATGATATCTAATCCTCACAACTACATTGCAAGGTACACACTATTTTCTCTACCTTACAGAAGATGAAACTGAGTCCCTGAAGGCCTAAGGTCCTGCAACATGTAAGGAAAGGAAGCTAGAATTGGAACCCTGGTGTGTTCAATTCTGAAACCAGCCCTTCTTCCACTACACCTTCCTCAAAAGGCCTTCTGAGCCATCACTCTCCTAGTAGTGGTTACAAGAAATGTCAGTGGGAGTGGTTGTTTTACGATAAACCACTCTGATAAAAAAGGCTCCAATGATTATTTTTGAGATGTCAGAGCTGAAAATGTACAGATTTCACAGGACGAAGAACCTGCCAAGTGGTGATTGCACAACCAAAGCACTGCAAGGAACCAAGGAAGCCAAATGTGTGTTGGAAAAATCACAGATGTCATCTGGGAATGTTCAGAGCCTTGGGCTTTCATGCTGAGACAGACTCGCTTCCACCGGAACCTCAGCCTTTTAAGGCTAAATCGAGGCCATGACTTCCTCAGCTGAATCAACCTGACACTGTTCCCTGAGCTCACTGGGATCCTATTGGCAGAGCGTCAGCGCCGTCATGGAAAGAATGTCCCCGCCAGGGAGGACTGGGTTAGTCCCCATCCTGAACTGGATCATAAACACCTACCTTGTCATAAAGCTGCTGTGAGTCTTGCAATGGGAAGATGGGGGAGGCAGCACACTGGGGTCAGGAGTGGAGATACTTAGGCTCCCCAGAGAAATTAGTCACAAGTCTTATCCCTTCATCTCCATTTACAGCCATTTATTTGGGAGCAACATGCTTTAAATGAGTGATAAACAGTGTCTCCCCACAGCCCCCACCCCAGCATGTGTTCTGAAGTTCACAGGAAGGCTTCTCCTCCTTTGCTTTGGGGCCCGCAGGCTGCCTGCTAACAGCTAGGTCTTCCTATGAACAAATTAGACAGTAAATGTTCCAGGATGAAGAGGACTTCAGGGAACAGAATCTGCCGTTTATTTGACTTGCTTCATTAGACACAGTGCCATCATACCAAAACTAGAAAAAAGAAGGAACTCAGCGGAAATCAGCTACACAAGAACCTTTTGGTTCTGAGAATTCACATTTACCAGGGATTAAGAAATATTAAAAAGGCATGAACCTGTGAAGTTGAACACACAAGAATGCTTTCGAAAATGGAATGTTCACACAGTTGCCAAGTGACGTTCCTTCTAAGTATTGATTACTCTCTATAGATTACGGAAAATATTTGTCTGAGCTGTTATTTCAACTACTCCATTCTCAGCTAGCGAGGAGAGTAAGCTGTAGCGAGGCATGTGTTCAGAACTTTCTCCCAGAGGTAAATTACTCGTGCATGACTTTTAAGGTGCTAGGAGAGGTAAGGAAACTTTTATAAAGATCCCAGTGGCCTTCTGAGAGGAAAGAGATGGCAAGTGTTTAGTGGAAAGTCATCAGGATACATTTAGGTGACCCCAACCAGGGCCCAAGACAAGAAGGAACTACTGGCTTCTTTAAAAGCAACAACAATAACAACCATAGCATCATGGGTAGAAAGAGATTGGACTAGTGGGCAGGCCCGTACACCAAGATGGACCTCTAAGAATGAGTAGTAAGTGGTTCTGATTCTCTGAGGCCATAACTATCAGGACTGGTACTGACCCAGCCCTACCGGACACAAGCTTGTTCCCTAGAGAAGGGAGATACAGGGGAACCAAATGCAACACAGACCAACTTTTGAAAGCTGCATTCTTCGGTCAGGAAATACGGAAGAGCTACTGTGGCTAGGGGGCTGCTGAGAAAAGGTGCTCTACTACCCCTCCCTCCACTGCCATGAAGGGTTAACCCATTTAATTTGCATTTTCCCGAGTAAAAGGCTGGACACCAGCTCTCCCACTTGGCAGTCTGGTACTGCATTGTAAAGCAACCAGCTTCAGGGATGCTTTTGGCATCTTCTAGTTTCATGGAGTATGGTAGCCATGAAAATATGCCACACAGACCTCCTCCTATAGAAGGTAGAATTGATCCAGGGTCCAACTGCTATATTTTAAGTCTGTTGCTGTGTTTGTAACTTGACCTCATTTTCCAAGGGCTGCTCCTGGCCAATGATGTGGTATTGTGAGGGGTAACCCTCCTCTGAGAAGCAGGGCTCCTTTGTTAGCTGACTCTGGCACATGGACTCCCCAGTGGCTTTGCTGGAGCTTCCTTCCACTGAGGCGCAGTCTAGCATTCTAGGCTTCCACCCAGTCTTCTTTCAGTCCCCCTTCACTCAGGGTCAGGATCACACTGTCATCTGACTGCTAGCCCGGCCTTCTCCACCCCTTTTGCCATGTCATTCCACACAGGCATTTCCCCTAATAAACTCCTGGAACATTTACTATTATCTCGGTATCTGCTTTGGAGGACCCTAACACAAGGAGAAATGGTTGAACTATGTCTGCTGGGGCAAAGTGGAAGAGGCTCAGATTATTCCCTAGATTTCTTAAGATTATCATAAGTGTGGAAGCCAGAGAGCACTGTAGAGGAGTTCAAGTTGATTAATTGCATCTGTGATATATATATATATTCCACTATACAGGTCTAGGCCAGAAAGGAGATACCAAGTGAAAGGCCTACTCCCATAGCAGGAGGAAAAATGGGAGCAGATAACACATGCCTGGAAACAGGCTAATGTTGTCTTGGCCATGGTGACCTCCTAGATGCAATGGGCATCCATTCACAGTATCCCCTGTGACCTACAAGCACTGCTTGATTTCTGTATGTGGTGAGAGTTGAGGAATTTCCTCCAGATCCCATTGGCTGGACCCTACACTGAAAAAGTTCTCCAGATGCTGCTGCATTGACCACTAGTCCTTGGGCCTTGCACATTCTGCCTGGCTCAACGAGGAATAGAATGAGATCGTTCTTCTAGCAAGAAAGGCAATCTCAGAGATTTTCACTTTCCACCCAGTGCCCCATTTACATATAACTGATAACATAAATTTTAATCCATCAAGTATTCATCATGGGCAAAGCATTTTACATTCATTCATTTCATTCATCCGTTTACTCATTCAACTCATTTATTGAGCTTCTACTACATGCCAGCACTCCCCAAGGAGCTATACATAGAGCAGCAAACAAGGCTAAAACACACTAGCTCTTATGAAGTTTATATTCTAGTGGGGAAGAGAAAGAGAAAGAAAAAAAAAAGCACATAGATATATAAGTTTTGGGTAATAATATAAACTGTAAAGAAAACTAAAGCAGCAGAGTAAGGTGCTAGGAAGTTATAGGCAAACAGGGAGAATCTATTTTATGAAGAGTAGGCAGGGAAAACCCTTCCGAGGAAGCATACTAGCAGAGATCTAAAGGAATTGAGGAGTTCACTGTGTAATAGTCGAAGCTGTGAACAGTGCATTTAATCTCCTTTAATCCACATAACAAACCCATGAAGCAGAAGGCATCTTCCTGCTATTACGGAAGAACTTGAAAATCAGAAAGTTTAGACATTCAACTGGATCTCAAGCAGAAACTCATGTTGTTAACCATTATTCCTTTGCCATCATGGTAGATTCCAGAATTTTCCCACCTTCTAAAATCAAAGAGAAAACCTGGGTTCTGTTTCTGTTGACACCCTTTGTGGCCTTTCCAATTTAATTGTTGGGATGTAGAGGAGCCACCTAACAGGTGACAAAGAGCTAGCTGTGCTAGAAAAGTTCTTTTCCCCCTTTCCCACCCACAACACACACCTACACCAAACACTGCCCGACCTCCACCAACGCCTATGGGCTTCCTCTGAAGCAATGCAAAGCCCCTCTGCCTCTCCTCTTCAGGAGGCTGGCACTGCCTGGGGGCCTTAATTCCTGAGCAGTGTATGCTGGGACCAAGACCTTGAAGAGGTCCCGTTTCTTCCAAGGGTATTTGCTGCATAAACAGGCAAGAAAATATTCAGGCAGAACAAATAGTGTAGTCTTGCTTGGGCTTATCCATGGAAACTTATGAAGCTGTCAGCAATATGTGTGAAAATAACAACCTGATTAAAGCTTGTAATGGAAAGATGAACCACCAGTAGCTTCCACGATTATGAAACATGAACTCAAAAATAACTGCTGAGTGCTCTTAGTTTTACAAAGTTTTTAAACAGCCCTTGACACACAGTAAGCCCTCAAAATGAAAGCAATTATTATTGCAATCATCGATAATAATTATCATTATCATAGCTCCCTTTCCTATCCCAAAATACTGGTGGTTAGGGTGACAATAGGGACCTCAGGAAGTTGTACATTTCCCTGTAATGGTTAACTAGCCTGGGCAGAGGTCCCGGCGGGGAAGCTCTAAAACCAGCCTTCAGCAAGAAAATGTATGACTCACTAAACCCATAGATATTTATGTTGTTCCTGCGCAAAAATGTCCATTTCTCCTGGGTAATAACTAAGTCCCATAAATAGATTCTAAACTTCTACCAGTTCACCAAAAATAAACTAGTAGGACATGTAGACATGACACTAGCTCTATTGCATCATAAGATTTTTGTCTTCTTCCCATCACCTGCTTTATTTAAACCCCAGTCAAATCCAGAGGCCCAGGCAATATTAAAAGATCCAAGCCTCTGCACCCATGATTTCCTGAACCCTGAGTCCTCTTACTCTGTTACCGATAACGCTGGGGATTGATTTTTTGGTTTATTTTTCTGAGCAGACATTTTGTTTCACTAGTATCATTTCTGCCATGTGATTTAAATATCTGTTTCACTGAGTTTGGTGATAACTGTACGGTTGTCTTCAGGATGGCAAACATTTTTGCATAACAGTCATCTAAACTGAGAGCTCACATAACTCCCTGAAGACAGAGATATTCCTGATTAAATCAGTCCCTAGAGAATTCCAACGGCAATAGGGTTTGGAAATCATATTTCTACTCATTTTTCCATTCAACCAATGGGGCAATTTTTATATACAAGTTGGAATTTACATCTGATAAGGATTTGATATACCTTCCTTTTCTTCTCTATTCTCTAGGGCTGATAGTCCACTACATGATCAAGTTCAAAGCCTGAGAAATATTGAACATTTCCATACACGAATGTGGGTACTATGTTTAATTTGAGAATGGCCAGCTGTCCTTGAAGTCTCAATCTCTTTGGAGTCTATCAGCTCTGAGAGAAGTTGAAGGAGGCTGCAACACCCTCCCCTGCAAATCAGTCTACTCCTCCCACTTCTATCCTGATGGGTTTGTATTGACCAAGTCTTCTCAGGTATATATTATGTGCTCAATAAGGGATTATGGAAGAGCCAGTCATTGATCAAAAATCCTCCTAGAGCTTAAAAGATGGAATATATATATAGTAGGCAAAATAGTGGTTTATCAGGCAGCTACAATAAACTGTTATATTTTCAGACTGTGCTTTGTTTGTTGGACTGCATTGTATTTTCCCTCTTTTGTGAAAAGGTAAATGACCTAGGCATGCAGGAATTAACTTGTTAACAAGGAGCAAGAGAAGAAATCCACACAAAGCAACCAGGACAGAGACCTCAAGACCCCTTCCTCTTTGTGTTCTCCCACCATTCTCATTAACCCGAACTGCAGTGTTTTCCTTTCTCCTGGCACTAAGGTCCAGGGTTTCTGACCTTGTCTTGGAAATCCCTTCTCAGCCCACAACCTCAGTTAAGAGTCATAATCTCTCATGGTTGGCAGGGAGAGTAAAGGTGATGTAGTTCAAGTCCTCACCTCCCAGTACCAGAAGTCGCTCTTCAGTATCTTTGACCAAAGTCACGTACGTCTTTCCAAGTCCTTCTATGATAGAAGTGCTGAGCACCACTAGTTAATAGGAACGCCCTCCTTGGTTGAGTCGAATCTCCCTCTCAGAAAGTTTCATCCATTTGCCATCATCCTGCCTTCTCTTCTCCTTTCTACTCTTCTTGCTTCCACTACCTGAACTCACGCACTGCATTCCCACCAAACTCCCACTGTTCAGTGTAGAGACTACAGATGTGTGATGCATTAGCATCTTGGTTTGCACCCTCTGGAGGCTCTCTTAAGTTCTCGATATCTGTCTTATGTGATGCCTATGGCTGGGGACAAGATTCTGGATACGGTCTTACAGTGCAGAGTACAATGGGACTATTTTCTATCATGATCAGGACAATACCACTTGTCTGTATCTGTAGCCCAGGAAAAGATTAATGTTTACTGGCTTATTTGCAAGGCTAACAGATGTTGGGATAATGGCCATTTTTCACAAGAATTCTTAACAAGAAAACTCTCCCCATGTATTGATGGCTGTTTACTCACAATGGTTTATGTTTCCATGACAGTGTTATACCTTTTAAGGGAACAATTAGGAGTTTAAAAAAAAAAAAAAAAAAAAAAACTATAATAAGACTCTATAATGACAAAGTTCACCGTGTATTTTTTATCATTTCTGCTACATGTAATAGTATGTAGTATTTGTTCTTAGGAGCTTTCTAAAACATGGCCTTAACTTTTGGTTTTGGTTTCCACTCCCAGGTATGGTTCTTGGCTGTACTGAGGATCTGTAAGGCACCAGATGTGAAAGGAAGAAAGATGGATGTGGAAGAAAGTCACTGCCCAGAGAATCAGGAGACCTGGATTCTAATCTCAGCTCTGCCATTAACTAGCTGTGAGACTCAAGGATAACTAGTTAATCATTTTGATAACTCTTTTTTTTACTTTTTAAAATGAGGAACCAAGTTTAGACAATGAGCTCGGCTCTTCACCAATGATAAAGTGTCTGGGACATGTTTCCATTCAAGCAATGCTCTTCCTTCTTGGTGAGCCAGTGAGAACCCCATGATGGAGCCAGTGTAGTAGTGCCCAGTAGGCAGGGAGATGAAGAGCCCTGGAATCCCCTTTACTCAATGGCCCTTAGCTCAGAGAGCATTTCTGCACCAGGCTGGAGGGAAGAAGCCCTTCTCTCAGGTGCTTGCTGAGGCCTGCTATTTAAAACAGATGGCGCACACAGGCAGTCCATTCCCACACCCCCTTCCACTTTCTAAGCACTTTGCGTCTATTAAAACCTTTTCTTACCTCTCAGTTCCAATTTGGTACTCAAGTCCCTGTGAACACTAAAGCCATTAACCCAAAACTTTTCCTTGCTGCTGCTTCTCGCACTAAAAAACAATCTTTATTTTTCTTATCACTTAAGAGTATACACATTTATTGTTAATACATATACATAAAAAATGAAGACATGCTGTTAACACCCCATTCGGACATAATGAGATTTTGGTGTCTATTATTTCAGAATTGTGTGTGTGTGTGTGTGTGTGCACACATGCATGTAACACATGCATGTACATTGTTAAAATTAAGCCACATTGTGATGTTTTGTGGTCTGCTTTTTCAGTTAGTAATATGTCATGACCACTTTGCCATTCTATTACATAGTCAATTGTATGAATCATCCATGACGGTTTTAACTGGGCCTATGTTGTTGGACATTGCAGCTGCTTTTCTAGAGGCTGCTCTTGGATTGCTCACTGCACCTCTTTGTTTGCCTTACAGATTCTGACAGGTTTGCACATTATGATCATAGAAGCCCAATGTTAGAAATGAAAGAGGGTCTACCTTACAGATCACCTTGTTCAAATCCTCTTTTTTCTCTTTTTCAGTCTATACTTTATCCAAGAAAGAATAAATCCTTTCCAAACATTTTCAAAGGTAATAGAAATGCAAAGACCATTGTTTGCTTGATAGAAATGAAAAATATTTTTGAAGTATTTACTCAAAGACAGACCATGAATAAGATATTTGATGAAAATGCTACTGAACAAGAGAACCTGAATCAGTAATTTGAGAGCAATGTATGCTTCTAAACTATTGGCGTGACATATATACTATTGATTAATGCACAATTATTTGGCCAATTCTAACTACCATCATCCTCAAAACCTAAACCAATATGCCCCCATCCTTGCTTTTCTTCTCCTTTCTTTCCTTTGGTTTGCTTTGCTTTGCTTTCTTAGTTCAACTGAATTACCCTATTCCCTTATTTCTAGAGCTAGAGATTTGGGCATGTGAATTAATTATTTAAGTTGTTTGAATACAGTATTTTACTTCCATTAACATAACTCTACAAAAATAAAAACAGAGGAAGTACTTAGAAATTTTTAAGTAGACCTTATACTTATTAAACAATTCTATGTTTCTGTTAATAAACATTGCACAGTGGTTACAAGGTAGGTATAGGAATTACAAAATGTACAAAATCCTGCAACCCCTCTTTTTGCACAGATGAAACTATGGCTCAAAAGGGAATAAGAGATCAAGGCAAGGATGTACATCTCGTAGGTGGATATGCAGACTAGAACTTGTATCACAGTCAATCATATCCAGTGCTTTCCCCGCTACTTTTACATACACGTATCCTTAAATTTGATCCTCTTCTAGTTTAGTCTAAACTCTTTACATTGTAACTTCCAAACCTAAAAGGCATAGCAGACATTGACAATCTTAATCCCTTTGTCAGGTCATTTGGTTTCTTGGTTTCCTAACAGACTGTCCTCTTTCCTGCCCTGCTAATGGGGAGACTTTTGTTTTTGTTTTTTGTTTTTGTTTTCTGTTTTTCTTAATAAGTGAGGCCAAGTGCTGTGTGTAACTGTGAGGTGGGCAAAATTAGGATTCCTGAATCACTTCACTTTTTGTCGCTTTTCTCTTGGGAGGATGGTTAACATCACAGATGAGCATAGTTAAAATTGCTTTTACTAGCCTTTAAGGCGTTTCATAAATGAATTCATACTTAGATGTCATTGATCAACATAAATAGTATATCAGAGATGAAAGGCATCCGAGAGATGACCAAATCAAGTTCTTCACTACTCAAAGGAGAAAAGCATCCAGAAAAGGGATGAGACATATTCAACTAGTGATGGAAATAGAAGAGGGTAGTATATTTTCTGCCTCTTAATTCCTCATTTTCTACACTAAACCTAACACTAGGTATATGACTAGGAAGATATGTGAGGTAAGGAGCAGAGGGCTTGGGGGAATAAGGACACTCCAAACTCATCATGTAGTCATCCTCCTCCAAGCTCTGAGAGCTTCTCTCACATGTTAATTCAAAGGCAGTAACACAAGAACTAATGCTCCTGAAGATTTCTCAATTTGATCATCTGCAAAGTGGAGTGAACCTTTGCAGAGTCCTTCTGAAGAGGGCTGATCTGGGACTACACTAGGTTATATTCATTTGCTGTCGCTCAGCAATAAAAAGTAAGTGCAACAATATAAATGAATCTTAAAAACATAATATGGAAAGAAAGCAGATAGACACAAAAGAATACCTCCTGTATGGTTTCATTATTATAAAACCTAGAACAGACAAATGAATATACTATGATTTTTAAAAGATCATTATGATCAGAAAGCACTTACTTGTTACAGGAAGGAGATAGGGATTGACTGGAAAGGGACATGAGAAAACTGTATGAAATATTATATATGGTTTGTATCTTGTTTTGGGGGGTGAATACATAGCTGTGTATAATTGTCAACAGTCCCTGAACTGAGCACTTAAAATCTCTGCATTTTATTGTATGTAAATTTAATTTTTAAAATTATTAAAAGTAAAATAGAAAAAGATATACCATGAAAACAGCAATCATACAGATTTGGGGCAGCTGTAGTAATATTAGACAAAATAGACTATAAGACAAAAACTTACCAGAGATGAAGAGGGACATTTTGAAGTGATGACAATTTATTCCATAAGGAAGATGTAAAAGTATAACAAGTATATATGCACCTAATAACAAAATCCTAAAATACATAAAGCAACAATTGACAAAATTGAAGGGACGGATAGACAATTCAACAATAATAGTTGAGGACGGGAATTACCTCACTTCCAATAATAAATAGAAAAACTGGCAGAAAACCAACAGAGATACAGAGACTTGAAAAACATTGTAAACCAAGTAGAACCAACACATGTCTATAGAAAATTCCACCCAACAGCAGCAGAAAATACATTCTTCTGAAGTGCAAATGGAACATTCTACAGAAATAGATGATGTGCTAGGCCATAAAATAAGACACAATAGATTTTAAAAGACTGAAATCATGTAAATTAGGCTCTATGCCCACAGAGTTAGAAATCAATGACTAAAAGAAATGTGGGGAATATGCAAATATGTGGACATTAAGCAACACATTCATAAATAACAAACAGGTCAAGGGAAACAACAGCACAAGGAAAGTTAGAAGGAATTTGAGATTAATGAAAATAAAAATACAGCATACTAAAAACCATGGAACAAAGTTAAAGCAGCATTAGAACTAGATTTATAGCAATAAATGCTTATTTATTTTTAAAAAATCTCAAATTAAGAATCTAACCTTTCAATTTATGAAACTAGAAAAGAACAAATGAAAGTGAAAGCAACCAAAAAGGAGAAAATAAACATTTCAGTAGAAATAAATAAAATAAAGAATAAAAATACATAAAACAAAAGTTGGTTCTTGAACAAAACTGACAAATCTTTAGTGAAACTTTAGCGAAAAAGAGGGAGGATTCAAATTACTAACATCAGGCAAGAAAGAAGGAACTTGACTATGAACTTTAAAGAAAAAAAGAGTTCAAGGGGGATAAAACGTAAAAAAACAAACAAACAAACAAAACAAAAAAAAAAACACTATTGCTAACAAATTAAATAAACTATATGATATGGACAAATCCCTAGAAAGACACAAATTATTGAAACTAACTCAAGAAATAGAAAATCTAAATAGGCCTATAACGGGTAAAAAGATTGAGTTAGTATACAAAAACTTCCCACAAAAATTCAGGCCTAGATGGCTTCCACTGGTAAATTCTGCCAAATATTTAAAGAATAATTAATACCAATTGTTTATAAACGCTTTTAGAAAATAGAACCAAGGGGAACTCATTCTATGAGTCCACTATTACCCTGATACCAAAGCCAGACAAAAGCATCATGAGAAAAAGAAAACTGCACACATTTATGCATCCCTATCCTTTATGAATATACATGCAAAACTCCAAGATGAATCCTGAAACAAATAAAAAAGTATACCACAACTAAGAAAGATTTCTTCCAAGAATTCAAGATTGGTTTAACATCTGAAAATCAATTTATATAATATACCACAACAATAAAGAAAAAAATCACAATTATTTCAATAGATGCATAAGAAAAGGATAAACTCCAACACTCTTTCATGATTAAACAAAAAAAGAAAGAAGAAGAAAACACTTAACAAACTAGGAACAAAAAGTAACTTTCTCAACCTATCAGAAACTTACAACTAAGATCATACTAAATTGTAAAGAATCAAATGGTCTTCCTTCATTCTCAGACATCAAAATATTCTATGCAGAAAATTGCAAGGTATCAACAACAACAACAAAAAAAAAACTATTACAACTAATAAATGGGTTCATCAAGTTTGCTGGATACAAGATCAGTATAGAAAAATCGATTGTATTTCTATTTACTAACAATGAAAAACCAAAATAAAATTAAGAAAACTCTATTTATAATTAACATCAAAAGGAATAAAATTTTAAGGAATTTAACAATGTAAGTATAAAATGTATATGCTAAAAACTACAAAACACTGCTGAGTGATATTGAAAATTGAAATAATGGAAAAATACACCATGTTTATTAATTGGAGGATTTAGTATCATTAAGATGGCAATACTTCCCATATTAATGTACAAACAATGCAATTCTTAACAAAAATCTGCTGGTATTTTCACAGAAATTCACAAGGTGACCCTAACATGCATATAAAAATGCAAGGGATCCAGAATCACTATAACAATCTTGAAAAAGAATAAAGTTGATGGATTCACACTTCCCAATTCCAGAATGTACTACGAAGCGACAGTGATCATAACGGTGCGGTACTGGTATAAGGATAAACATATTAATCAATAGAATAGAATTAAAAGTCCAGCAAATCCTCATATTTATGTTCAATTGATTTTCAGTAAATAGGCAAGACAATTCAAAAGGTAAAGAATAATCTTTAACAAATAGTGCTGGACAACTGAATACCACACGCAAAAGAATGAATTTGCACCCCGACTTCACAATACCACAAATTAACTCAAAGTGTATTATAGATCTAAATGTAAGAGCTAAATTACAAAACTCTTCTCAAAAAAACTACAAAATTCAATCTTTATGATCTTGGATTAGGGAACGACTCTGCAGATTAGATACCTAAAGCACAGGTGATAAAAGATGACTAGGTTGGACTTCATCAACATTAAAAACTTTTCTGCTTCAAAGGATATTATTAAGTAAAAAGATAACTTACAGATTGAGAGAAAAATTTTGAAAATTATATATTTAATAAGGAACTTACACACAAAATATATACAGAACTCTTACAACTCAATAAAGACAAACAGCCCATTTTTTTCCATGAGCAAATGATTTAAATAGAAATTTCTCCAAAGAAGACATATGAATGGCCAACCAATAAGCACTTGAAAAGATGTCAATATCAATATCTATCAGGGAAATGCAAATCAAAATCACAAAGAAACCAGGGCAGAGTGCCAGATGCTCCATACCTTGAGAAGGTTGGAGGAAACTTGAAAGATCAGATGGCATTTTTAATGTAATCTACAAGTCATTCTTCAAATGATTTGATGATTACCTGAATATATACAATAAAAGTTGGAAATATTCATGGATAATATAAAATTGAGACAAAAAGGCCTAGAGAGAATGCAATGTCAAGATATATGTCATCAATTCCTGTACACTACAGTTAAATTTTGTTCTGAGTTTTCTGGTGCCAAGAAAATAGGAAGGGAGTGGGCAATATGGTAAGATACAAAGAAAGTTTTTATTTCATGACACTTAATTCTAAAAGAATAATCAGATGATATGAAGCCAATTTCTACAGATGTGGTCTCTGTCCTCCAAGAGCTCATAACTCAGAGAAAAACAAATATGCAAATGATTAAAATCAGTGAGGTAATTGCTATGAAGGACATATGTACAAGCTATACTGGAGGCATAAAAGAGAGTTACCATTCAGATGTGGTGGAGTCACGCTCTGATGTGGTAACATATGAGATAGGTTGGGTAGGAAGGTAAGACCAGTAGAGGGTGGGAGAATATTCCATGCTTCTGCAGAGATTAAAATTACCTAAGACGTTTGATAAACTGTAAGTGGTCTGATATGGCTGTGGTACTGGGTGTGAAGCTAAAATTAATGATAGCTGAGGGTGGCAGAAAAGCTGGGATCCTGCCATGTATAGCCTTTCATGTCATGCCAAGGACTTTGGACTTTAACCTGTAGGCAAGGGGAACCATTGATTGGCAAGCCCTGAGTAGAGAGTCTAGGCCTTATAATCAGAAGTTAGTTTCCAGAGATAACCTAAAGAATTCCTGCCTTTGGGTTTAATTCCAAAGGGTAGTAATCCACAATCTAGCAATCCATAACAGTGATTTGTATTGGAATTACTCTCCATATTGGAAGATATGGTTAATCCGGGATTATAGGACATGAAAGCTCAAAGTAATTTCCACTGTAACTAGTATAGCTTTCTACTCAGCCCATGACATTCCTACCTGGTTCTAGTTCTTGCAATTCAAAGAGATCAGGTCAATGTCAGTGTTAACGTGTGGGTATGAAAACGGCAAGTACCCACGTATGAATTGGAACTGGGCTCACTGAAGAGAACATGTAATTGGAGTGGGAATAAAAGCATCCAACTATTATACTTGTGTGTGTACACACACACATTAGATATACTGATATAGATAGATGCCAGGTGTGCTGGTCACTTTGCAAATCTCATCACACTTTATCTTCATGACAATTCAGAAAGGTAAGTATTAATCCCATTTCACACATCAAGGCTATTTTTACTTACAGAAGTTAGCGGTGCTCTCTCACTGGCTGGATTGCCATGGATGCCTATTTTTCATATTATTTCTAATCCTCACCACTGAAAACATTGGAATGACACTCCATGTATTTTTATCAGTAGAGAAATAAGAGAGACTATTCTCCTTAAATGGCAGATGTGATATCTCAAGCACAAAAGCTCGGGTGACTCACTCAACAAGTCCATAACAACTGTAGGACAGGAGCATTTCTTGACAGTTGACCCTGTATTCCTTCTACTTAGTCATTTTTTTCTCATGTAAATACAAAGTCATACATTTGTGGGGGATCATATTGGCTTTGTTCCTTTCCCCATCTAGTTACCACAATAGACCCTTTCACTCTCCCCAGTGACACCATTCAACCTCCACATAACCCTACAACAAATACCCACTTCACTACCAAATCACATGGCCAGACCAGTGGTCTTTTCCTTTAAGGTTATATAGAATAATATTATTTCTCCATCAATGAACTCTGATTGGAATCATGATTATCACTAGTTTTATTCTTCAGGCTTGATAGAGTACCAGCTGTGTCCAACAAATGTAACAACAGTGGCTTCCAGCCAAGCGCAACTGAGGTTTTTATAAGAATAGATACTTCGTGTATTCTAATGACAAAAGCACATAAATGAGGACAAATATTCTGTCTGTGGCAGATAGAAAATACTCTTGACTTTGAAGAGGTTCAAAGGATCACACACAGAGAAAACTGAGTGCTCTGTCATGCTATCTGGATCAAGGGACTCCCCCAGGGGACTGTCATCCTGGCCTTAGAAAGATGTCTGGGCCCTCATCACTGAGGCCTTTGAAACCTTGCACCAGAAACCCCCAGGGGTGTCTCTCCAGCCCGCTCCCTGGAACTTCTCAGGTACCCATGACACAGCCAGATAACCAGCCAGTTGTCACCTACCATCTAGGACAGTCTCTTACTCCCACCTGTCCACGCATGCTCACTAAACTTGCCTTGCAGCAGAAGTGTCAATGACTCTTTATTAAAATAGACAGGAAAAACAATAGTGTCTCATCTCACACCCACACTAGGAAAAAGTCCTCTGTCTTCCTCTCTCCCTTCTGGGCCCAGTCCCTCGAAGTCATCTCAGAGCTGCTGCCAGCAGCGTGTAAAATGCGAATCTGACTTTTTGACCCATCTGATTAAAAACTGAAGTTGGAGCACCTCTGGCAGCAGATTGAAGTCCAAACCCCTTCAAAAAGCATTCAAGGGCCTTCACAACCTGATTTCAACAATATCCTGGAAAGTTTTCCCACACACTGGAGCCCTGGCCTTCCCAGGTAGCTCACTGCCCCCTGAAGATGGTGCACATTTTCCTTACATGTGATTTTTGTTACTATTCAATTTATCTAGAATACATCCCCTACCTCACCTCACTCACCTGACAAACTCCCAATCATTCTTTGAGAACCAGTTAAAATATTCTCACCCCTCTAATGCTTTCCCTGACCATCCCAGGCCAAATTAACCAGTCCCTTCCTCTGTGACTGTCTATTGCACTTATACTGATTTTCCCAGCTCAACAGATGACAGAGCCAAGACTCAAACCCTGGTCTTCTGACTCCAAGGTCTTTACTTAACACCTTGCCTACTATGCAATATTACCAATAGAATCATGCTTCAGTTCTGAATCCTGAGTGGCAGGTCAGTTGTGGGTAGTCAGTAAACATACAGTGAATGAATGAATGAAGGACAACCTGAAGAAACCTTCTACTATCCCCACCCCCTGCACCACACACACACACACACACACACACACACACACACACACACACATAGAGAGAGAGAGAGAGAGAGAGAGAGAGAGAGAGAGAGAGAGAGAGAGAGAGAACACACAATTTATTCTTCAAACTGGAATTTGTAAAGGCAGCCTTGTTTCCCAGATGCATCCAACTCATCAGGTACTATGAATTCTGTAAGCATGCCCCAATTTTGGGATACTGCAACTATGCATCATGTAATCATGTAGGTGCTCCAGTGATGCTTATCATGCTCATTTGGCCATGGATAAAGGAGAAAAAAGAGAGAAGTTCCCTTTCAGCTCCCTAACACACCTCTTAATACAGCCTCTAAGCCTTTGAGTCCTCCAGGAGCCAGCAGCCAAGTCCAAACTGAAAGCATCACATGTTGTTTTGGAGAAAGAAGCCAGGGTGTCCACAGTAATATAAATACAGAGACGGATAGGACAAGCAGGCCCTATGGAGAGAGGCCAAGCCTGAGAAAGTCAAAGGGCTTTGAGCTCTGAATCTATGCTCTGTCACAGAAAAAAAAAGTAGAAGATAAAAGAGAAAGAAAAAATAAACTTCATTTTTCCTTTTCACAAAAAAGTCTCTTCTAGAAGCAGCAAATAAAATCTCCCCAACTCACTGGGTGCTGAGTTGAGTGTTAAGACACTAGCCCCTGAAGGAAGAATGAATAAGCAATTCAAAGTGGGCTTTTCTGCCCTAGGCTGAATCTGAAATCATCCATTTTGCCAGCAGTATTCTGTCTGCCAACCTACCTGCAAAGAAAGGGACCATTTAAACTTCACATCCACCCGAGATGGCTGTTGTACAAAACACACACTCACGGGCTCCCCTCAAAGCCTGGTAAGGAAGAAGGAAGAAGGAAAAAGCAAAGGAAATATTCTGGCAGCTTCTAGACTTCAGGAATTCCATAAGCAAAGCCACTGCCAACATCTATTTGACAGGATGTATAGAGAGTTCATAAAGTAAGTGTTTACAGAAATTCCAAAATGTTTTCAACTATCTCATGGTTTTTGAAGGTCACTGGAATCTAGTCTACTGGAGAATGCTACTGTAGAGTCTTTGGCTATTGTTACTCATACCTTCATGTATGAAATGACCACTCCTAAAAACCACGAATTAGAAGGCTGATTTGTTTAAAGCAATACTGTTGTCCACGATGGAAGAAGGATGCTAACCCACAGAGAGAATGATGCTGCCTGTGGAACAGAGTCAGAGCTGGCTTTTATGGAACCTACTGTCACTTTGATTATACACTGTCTAGGACAGGACTGAGGTCCACATAACACCAAGCATACCACAAATACGTAAGTTTGCTGTTGAGTTTGTTTCTTTTAATTGTTTAAGAAAAAAGAATGCTGGTGCTTGACTTGTTCTTTCACACCCAGAACACACTACACATCAGAGATGTGCTGACACCTTGCTTATTTTTTTTTTATGTAACAAGAAAAAGTGGCATACAGGGAAACAGAGGTCAAATGAATCATTAAGGTAGCCTAAAAGAAAATTGTGTCCCCTGCTCTAGTATCGCAACCCCAATGAGAACTGCAGACATTTGCCCTCTTGAGTTTCTCAGGTTGGTAGGCAGAAATTACATTATTTTCCTGAATATTCCTACTGTAAACTAGTCATGGTACTTCCTGCTGGGGGTGCAAAGATGAATAAGAAATGCCGCCAGGCATGGTGGCTCAAGCCTGTAATCCCAGCACTTTGGGAGGCCGAGACAGGCGGATCACGAGGTCAGGAGATCGAGACCATCCTGGTTAACACGGTGAAATCCCGTCTCTACTAAAAAATACAAAAAACTAGCCGGGCGTGGTGGTGGGCGCCTGTAGTCCCAGCTACTCGGGAGGCTGAGGCAGGAGAATAGCATAAACCCAGGAGGTGGAGCTTGCAGTGAGCTGAGATCCAGTCACTGCACTCCAGCCTGGGCGACAGAGCGAGACTCCGTCTCAAAAAAAAAAAAAAAAAAAAAAAAAAAAAAAAGAAATGCCTTCTAATCTTAAGGGATTCGTTAGGTAAAGTTCATCCAGGTGACCAGCTACTCCTCTCATTTTGGCCCCAAGGATTCCTGCCTTCTGTGCATTTTTCTCCACCCTTACATGACTTGATCTGGCACCACCTTGTTAGTGCTTCCTTGGATCTATAAACCTGACCTCTCCCAGGAGGATTTGCATAAGTCCAAACACCTACAGGTGGATGTCTTTCCATTGCTTCAAGCATGAACTGAGTCAGGCACCTTCCTTTGTCCGACTTCCACCCATCCAAATGGGCTTCCTTCCCAGCAGCTCCCTCTCTGCCATACCAGCTCCACTCTTCTAGTCTCCTACTTTTTACTCCTACTTCTCCTTCAGCCTTTTATTTCTATCCTGTCACCAAGTCCTAGCATCTGTACCATCAGCAATTTTTAGGTCTATTTCAACCTAAATCTACGCCTTATTAATTCAAAAAGAAGAAATTGGCCTCTTTGCCCCTTCCAACTCCTTTTTGCATAACTTTGCGAACTATGTTTTTCTAAAAGCATTCATCATTATTTTCCTATTTATGAAACTTGATGGATCTCTCTTTTGTCTGTCTTGTCAAACATACACTCTTTCAAAATCCTCTATGGCCTAACCTTTCTCTGGCTCTACAATGGTATTTCAACCAATCCCTATCATCCTAGTCTATTCCAGTCAGGCTCTTACCATCTCAATGCCTTTGTTCAAACTGTCCTCCACCTCACCAAATCACAGCCATTGTCCAGGAACATGATTCATTTAGTCAAGTATTCAGCAAGCATCCATGGGATAAGAATAAGACACACTATTCTGGACAGCAGGACACAACAGAGAGCACGACAGGCCCATTTCTTGCCCTCAGGAGGCTTACATCTAGTGCTGCAACGATTAGCCCACCTCCCAAGAAAAACTTTGATCCCTTCCTCATGCTTTGTATTTTGAAAACCTTGGTAGATGAAAAGTTTCTTTTAAAAAAAGAAAAACATTTTTAACAAGCAAAAGCAATTAAAGTAATGTATTTAAATTTAATGTAAAGTATGTAAATTGAATGAATATTTATGTAAATATGCATGTAAATTTAAAACATTTTCTAATCTGGTTGGAAATGGATTTCCAAAAATAGGTAACATAAAAGAAACAATAGAATGTTAAACTTCCTTATAGCATCATCACCCCTCCCCCAGGAAGCTTTATAAAACAAAATTATTTTTAAAATTCACCCATTACGGAATTTTCCCTCTTTGAATATCCATGGTCCTTCGTCCAGTGCTTAGTTACCCTCTTGTTTTGTGTATGATCGCTTATTGCCCTGTGGACACATAGGCTCTAAATAGAGACACACAGCTTGACTCTGTGCTTCTTGTGTAGCCCTGACAATAATAAAGCAACGAGTGAGCTTCACAAATATGCCACAGTGGATATTATGCTCACACTTAAAAACAGACCTAATTTAAAACTCAACCTCAGTACTCCAAAAACCCAGTATAGCAGGCTTAAACTTCAACATCCATCAACATTTTCAACTAGAAGAAAAGCAGACGCTGTTGAGCCCTCTCTTCAGCCTTTCCTGCCCACAGCCAAGAGGACAGGCAAAAAGAACGCAGTAAAAAAGCAAAGGGCAATTCACATATGAAGTAGATTACAGAGTCCTTTGTTTCTACCTCTAACTTTTTATCATGCGGGCCTCAAATAAACTTGTCACCAGACGTCATGTGGACTCTTGGACCTAAAACCTCCAGAAGTTTTTGACATGACTCTTAGTATCTGACACAACTATTTTTAGTGAAAGAACATTGCTTCTGCTTCTGTGACATTTCCCAGAACAACAGTTAATCTGAAATCAGACAGAGGGAATTTTATTTTGATCTAAACTTTCGCTCAATGAGAGAGTCAGGGAAAGCCATATCCTGTGTGTTCAAGTCCCATAATAAAAACTGTGTGATTTCAATGGAGTCAGGTCACACTCTGTTCTTTCTTGGGACGGCAGCTCACCTAGACTGGAAAATAGGGACCAAAAAAGATAAACTGGCTTGGTTCTTAACTGCTAATGTGGTCTCTAGGAACTGAAAAACCACATGACCCACCCTAACTGAAGCAGAAGATTACAAAAAGCAGGTCTCACCTTGACCATTGCCTCCGTTTCTGATCCTTTCCCAAAGCTGCCGAGTGCATTCTGGAAGGGCCACTTAAACCCTCTAAGCGAAAGTCAAAATAGAATGGAAAATTCTGGGAACTCTGACTATGCAACACCTTGTTGTCATTCAAATTCTCTCTTTTTAAAAAAAAATGTATTGCTGTTCAGTCATTTGTAAACCTTTACTGCTACAACCAGCATATCTGTCCACTGTTGAATAAGCCAAAGTGCAAACAGTCTCAAACACCTCACCAACAGTCCAAAATGTTCATCTTGTGGCTTAACACGTTAACTACAACCTAGAGATATAGTTCCAATATCAGTATAATTAAATAGTAAAATAATTATGCTCTGTCTTTCCCCAGTCATGTTTGCACTGTTGTTTCTAAATGTATCCACAGGTTGCCAGTAATGATGTCTCTTACGATCTGGCTCAGAAGGCTGAGCTGAGCTGATGAGTGATCACTTAGAAATACTGAATCAGGCCGGGCGCGGTGGCTCAAGCCTGTAATCCCAGCACTTTGGGAGGCCGAGACGGGCGGATCACAAGGTCAGGAGATCGAGACCATCCTGGCGAACACGGTGAAACCCCGTCTCTACTAAAAAATACAAAAATCTAGCCGGGCGTGGTGGCGGCGCCTGTAGTCCCAGCTACTCGGGAGGCGGAGGCAGGAGAATGGCGTGAACCTGGGAGGCGGAGCTTGCAGTGAGCTGAGATCCGGCCACTGCACTCCAGCCTGGGCGACAGAGCCAGACTCCGTCTCAAAAAAAAAAAAAAAAAAAAAAAGAAATACTGAATCAGGCAATGGAAACTCTGAATCGGTGGGCTCTGGAGAAGAAACTGAGGGTGAGGTGACTCAGGGCCAGAGGGCTATTATGGACTATGGACAAGCTGAAGGCATGGGAGCCTGACCAGTAGAAACAGGAAGATGAACTTGGTGCACAGAGAAAAGCAGGGACGTCATGAATGAAAGAACATGGACCCTCTGTTCTAGTCCATGAGGCCAGGCTGTATTCCACTGCCTACTCTTGGATTCCCCCAAAGAATGCTTTGTGTCCTTATAACAAATCCACCTTTCCATGGACAAAATTTCCATGGACAAAAATGAGTGTGTCTCTATGTCTTCAAACCTGAGAACTAAAACCAAAAAACGTCACTTATGATGCTGTAGAAGAGACTTCTACCCCTTTGTACGCATGGAGATGTTTCCCAAATCTACACGATGATAGAAGTAACTTGCTGCGTTAAAACATATAGATTGCCAGGCTCCTTCTCTGCAGATTGAGTCCAAAGTTCTGACTTAGGCCCCAAGAAGATATTTGTATTCTTATATTCAGGCAAGTTTGGGCCACACTCATTGAAGTGAATTCTGAGATCCTTTCAATTGCAGAGTCAACAAATACAAACTAATCATTCCTCCACACATAGCAGTAGTTTAAGTGCACAGATGTAGAATCAAAGACATACTTCTTGTCCTCAAAAAATAAAAAGCTTTTTTCTGGAATATACTAGACTAGGCCAATCAATAATGTGTTTAGAAACTGAGGAACAAAGCTGAAATATGTGTGCATGTGTGTGCGTGTTGATCTAATTTTAGAGATTAGCACTCAAAAAACATTTGAGCTATGTCTGCATTATATATGATTGAATCCATATAACCTGTAAACATATGGGCTCTACCTCTCCAACACACAGAGCTGAATATTACATAGTTTATGTTATAGGGAGGGGTGTAGTCTATTTGAAAAAGACCAAGAAAACATTGCAAATATGGTCAGAAAAAGGATTTGAAAGTGAAGATTCCATGACAGTAGTGCAGAGCTTAATTAATTAGCTAATTAATTAATGTGAACTCTGCAAAGTTGCTATGAAAATACTAAATTTGAATTTCAGAGACAGTGTGACCCAAATTTACAAGAAATGCCTTATGGGATTTTGGAGGAATAGACATAAGTCTCAGGTTGATTGCTTTACCTCAGCTTCTAGTTCTCATAAAAACTATAAATAATTCCACGATTTCTCCTTAGAGAGTTCTCTCTCTTCTGACACTAACTCAACCTCCTACTTAGAAGATAAACCTTCAGCCCCCAGAAACCTGGAGACAGGCGATGTTCCAACACAAGTAAGAGCTTACTACTTGAGTCAGACAGATATAGGCTTAAATCCATCCGTTCTTTAGTCCTATTAATTGTGTGACTGACCTTGGTGGGCAAGGTCCATTTCCTCTGAGTGTCAGTTTTTTAATCTATAAAATGAGATTAAAACCAGCTACCTCTTAGAAGTACTGTGAGAATTAAATCGGATAATATATGGACAGCACTTAACACAGCATCTGGCACATAATCAAATCTTAATAAATGGTGTCTATATGCACAGTTAGAAGATTGTTCTGGAAGGGCCCATGGTGATCAATCAACCCAACCCTCGCATTGTGCAGATGAAGCAGCTGAGGCACTAGGACAATCAATTGCCAACTACACAGATGGGCAGGATCTGGGAAAGAGCCCAGTCTTGGGCTGTCCAGTGAGTGTTCTAAAACAACCATTCAATTATATTTGTTTGACACCACCTTAACTCCAATAGAAAGTGAATTATAATGACATTCTTTTAAGGTATTCCCGGGAAATTGATTGACTTGTCACATTTTTGCAGGAACCTTTTTCCAGAATATTCTCAGCTTTACACATTGGGAATAGGACTGCAGATAAGTTCTCTGTGAAAACCTTTGCTTTTGGTAAATTAAATCTGCTTTTAAAAACCAGGCTAAAAATAACATTTAAATGCAGGTGACAGGAGAGAGAATTGACTTGGTGGTGGAGTTGATAGTTACTTGAGTCGATGTGGTCAGAGGAGAGCTTACTAGAAAAGTGACGCTTGGGCTGAGGTCTTCATGGTGTGAAGGAAGCAGCCAAGCAAACACATGGGTTGACAGAAGTGTGAGCGCAAAGTCTCTAAGGTTAGAAGAGCATAGTGTACTCCACGAATTGGAAAGTATTTCAATATGACCAGATGATACTGGAAAACAGAGCAAAGTGGGTGGCAGGTGTGGTCCAATGCCACTATAATGTATGAAAACAGTTTGACATAGTGGCCACACGTATCTATGTTGAATAAACAACAACTATCATTAAGTATACCTTTGGAGGGCTAAGCCAGTGTTTCTAAATCAGACACTACTCCCAGCAGACAATAGGCCCTCAATAAAGGGTAGTTGTTACTAGACAATAAAAGTAATTAGTGTAAAAATTGTAACACAGTGCTTGGCACATAGTAAGCATTCAAAAGCACTATTTTTTAAAAGGCAAAGTATCATTATTAATATAATTATGTAAGACATTAATGTAGCAAAGGTTTAACAGATATTTATACATTCGTTCAATGAAAAAGCAAACACTCAACATAGTATCCAGCAGACGGAGCAGCGGAAAATCTAAGTATTATCTGGCCTATCTCTAACAATTATTGAGTGTTTCTATAGAGGTAAGATGATTTTTTTTTTTGGAAAAATAGGAGCTACTATCTAATGAGGAATTATGAGCAGTAAGACCAGAATATGACCTGAATATAGTGTGAATAAAGTTTGTGCTTTTTATTTCATGATAACGGCCAAATCTAACATTTCTTTTTTTTAATTTTTAGAATTTTCATTCTTTGAGAGTTTTTTGATAAGAATTTATAGGATACATGTGAAATTGTTACATGTATATAATGTGTACTGATCAAGACAAGGTATTTAGGGCATTCATCTCCCAAGTACAACACATTTTTATTTAACTATAGTAGTCACCCTACTCTGTTATTAAACATCTAATTTATTCCTTCTATCTCACTGTATGTTTATACCCTTCAACCCACTTCTCTTCATCCTCCCCCAACCCTCACACCCACCCTTCCTGGTATCTATTCTCTATCTTTCCACTCTCAACCCCCAGGTGACCAGATTTTTTAGTGAGAATATGTGATGTTTGTCTTTTTGCACCTGGCTTATTCCACTTAATGACCTCCAGTTCCATCCAAGTTGATGAAAATAACATGGTTTCATTAGTCACCCACCCTTCATTTTTTATTAATTGGGAAACATTGCTGGCAAATCACTACACCGAACCCCATTCTTCAAGACACGCCTCAGCTAAGCTCAGACAAAGAGGAACATGGGGAGGGAAACTATTGCTAGTGGAATAGCCAGGAAGTGCTACCCCACGATCCCTGCCACCTCTCTTAATGTTCGCAACTTTTGAAGGCAGGTATTATTGCCACGTGTTATACCTGAGGAAGCCAGCACCCAAAGACATGAAATAACTTGCCTGGAATCACACGATTAGTAGGTGACAGGGCAAGAATTTGAGACTGAGCCTTTTGTCTGCTCCAGGTCAGCACCCTGAAAGCCAATCACAGGCTGTGGCACACAGAGGCTCCTAAGGCACCAGCCTCCTATTTCTCACCCAGGAGCCCGGCTGCCAGAGACCACACAGCAAGAGAGAAAGCCTGCTCCTTCTGGTGCCATCAAAAGACAAATCCAGCACGTTTTCAAATTCCACGCTGCATGGTGACAACATTTTCATGACTTTAGCCCTATAGTATTTCAAGGACTCCCCTTCCTCTGCAGAAAACATAGATACTGAACTTCCAAATGCCTCCCTCGAGAGGAAAATAAACCTCTTGCTCTCATTTCTTCCAAAAGAAGCTCCATTTCTTTTGGGAGAAAAGAATCAATCTCTTCCATCAAAAGAATGGATTTAACCAATATCCTTTGCCTTTTTCAGGTTTTCTTTTGCTTAGGCTCTCCCCAAGATACCCTCAATGTGTCCTAAACACTACTACTCCTCCAGCTGGGCTGGAGGTAGCTCCATCCAGCAGACCCTGCCCCGGCAGAGGTAAGCCAGAGATCTCTCACCTAATGAAAGGATGATCCAGCAGCTCCTACAACATCACTTGAGTCTGGATGGAGAGAAGACAGGAAACACAGGATTCCAAAATTATAGCATGAGGCTTTTATTCCAGAGTCCCTCTCATAGGCATGGATGCCTATTTGGGTAGACGTGGTAGTCATCAGAGAAGAATCAGAAAGCTCAGACCCCTTGGGGGCAGGAAAAGCAAAGAGACACAATAAGCCTGGCAACACCTTGTATCTCAGCCTACAATATTTTATTTTCACTCGGTCTCATGAACAGATTTAGAAATACCATTTGCAGCTCTCCTGCAATGTTTCTCAAAGGTCCTTGGAGTTATCTGGGGACAAAAATGCCAATTTTATATATAAAGAAACTGAAGCCAATAAGAAGGTGACTAGCTGAGGGATTTTTGGAAATTTCTTTGGGAAACTGGGAAAGAACCTATATTGGTCTCCACATCATTTTCTCTGAAGTCAGGAACTTGGATTAGCAGCTCAGGACTGCCACCTAAGCTTCAGTTTACTCACCTGTAAAATAAAGCTACTGATAATACCTACCTCACAAGGATATTGTTAGGATTAAATGAGACGACCTTGGTAAAAGGGTGTAGCATAGCAGTCAGGATCCCATCTGGAGACAGAAAGCACCCAGCAATATGAACTGCAAAGGTTTATCACAAAGAACTATTAATGGGAAGTTAGCTAAGAAAAGGGAATTTAAAAAGAGCTCTAAAGAATACCCTAGATCTGAGAGAAAGAACCCAAGAAACAAACTTGGAAGGGGAGACCCTGCTCCCTAGCCTGGGATTCAGAACTCCTTGAAGAAGGCATGACTGCAGCACATGGATGGCAGGGAAACTGTCGGCCAGAACGGGTCAGCAGGCAGCAGGGCAGCAAAGCACAAGAAGGCAACCTCACCTTCTGCTGAGATGCTGCCTGTCAGGGAACCACGCACCTGCACTGGCAAGCTGGGATGAGCACCAGCGGGGGTCCATGCATTGCTGGCCACTGCACGCCTCAGGAGCAAGCCAAAAGCAGCACATCAGAACCAGAGAGACGGTCCCCCAGGGTCCCTCCAATGCTCTGCCAGTTGGCAGTGGAGAAATGTTCCAATATGACAAGCAAGGCCACGAACACTGGATTTGGAGCTGAGCAGTAATAAGCTGATAACTGGTACACTGGCCTCATTATCATACATCCCCTATAGAGTCATATTGCCAGAGGATGTGGGCAGTGGGGATGCAGCGTGAGTGCAACTGCTATCTACCTAAACTCTGAATTGGGCTTATCTTCCAAACTTGCAGATGGGCACACACAGTTCGGGAAACAGCATTGAGTGCTACTAGAAAGCTGTGACCTCCTGCTCTACACGCCACGATCTGTGAGGCGCTCTCTCTCTGCTAAGCTGTCCACTCAGGGAGAGCCTCCACAACCATTTGAGTCACTAGTTGTTCTTTCATAGGATCCACCCAAATCCAGAGCTGTGTAAGTAACATTGATCATAGACACGGGAGAGCACTGGCAAAAACAAAAATAAAAATAAAATAAATCAGCTAGAATGCAATCTACTTCTGACCCCCATCTTCCTACCCAAGAGCCTCTTGTAGCCACTGTGGATAGCACAGGAAGAGGAGGAGGGGCAACTTGGCACCATCATTCCTGAACACAAGGCAATAGACACTGACTTGCCTTGCAACTGGCGGGATTTGAATCACTCCTAAAGAAAAATGTCCATAATTGGGTGAGGATCACACTGGGTTTGGTAACACCTGCAAAAAGCTGCAAAGCCTTCTTTTTAAAAGAAGAAGCTTTCTGACGACTCCAGCCTCATCCAGCTTGTGAGTAGGAGTTTGGCTGGGATCACTGCTTGAGGTACTTTCCTGCTGCCAGCTCCTACGAGGAGGTCACAATGTGTGCCATAGCTCAGGATAAAACAGAAAGAGGGGCTGTGGTGGGAAGACCTCTGAGGGCCTCATTTCCCTTCCCAGCACGTGCCAAGGACAGTCCCCCGCAGCAGCCCCAGGGGTCCTTAGCGGGAAGCTGTTTCAGGCCACACAGGAGACAGCAATAACCCACTATTGTTGGATAAACAGTCCAGGACAAAATAACTGAGAAATGATGACATTCTGAAATAAAGCAGCAGTTCTTGTGTCCAGGAATTTCTCTTTGAGGAAGAAAACAAGGGGCCTCCTACTTGGCTGTGTGACTGGCAGGGGAGAAAGAGCATATTTCAGCTCAGTATGTATAGCTGTGCTCCAGGCTGGGCTGGGCTGCAACAGTTTTTCCATCTACATTTTTGAGGAGCTTCCAATTTATTCTGAATAAACATTTTCCAAATAATCCTGCCTGAAAACTGTCCCTCATCAACTTAGGACACGCTTTTCTTTCTCAACGTGATGCTACCAGGGACCTGCCAAGACCCGTAGTACCCAACTAGCCTGGAAGAACTTGTCTGAAAACTTTGGTGGAGATTTTCAGAATCACAAGGCTCTAGAACAAGGTGGGGTGGATCTCCCAGAGCTTGTACCTTGTACTTAAAAATGAACGCTCCAACCGGCTTATTTTCCAAACGAGGCATCCAGGGCTTGACGTGGTAATGAACTTGTCGGAGAACACACTGTCAGCTAACAGTAAGTAGTGAATGTGACATTTCTCTCTCCTTTACCTCGCCCTGGGCCTTCCTCCAACCCCATATTCCAGATACCTTAAAGTATCCAGAGATGAGTGTCCAGATAATCTTGGTTTTTTTGCATGTCTGTTCTGAGTCCAACCAGTCATGAAAAATGACTTCAGTTGAATAGGACCCTGCAGGAGTAGTGGTTAAGGCTATGGCTAGATTTAGGGCAAGGGCTAGGGTTTGGGCTAGGATGGAGTTTAGGAGAATAATCCAAAAATAAAGTAGCATTCTCCCTAAATGTATCTCAGTTTCCATTTTCATCTGATCTGTCCTAGGTTCCTGGATATTAATAATATGAACCATATTAGCAGATAGACACATAAACTGACCAGTTTTAGAAGGAAGAGTATATAGCTTGATTACTCTACAGTATCATGGTACTAAAACCAGTGTGTATCTATTATCAATTACTATGTAACGAACTACCCCCAACGTGCTTAAAATGCAACCATTTTATTGCATAAACATCTTGACGGTTAGGAATTTGGGCCACGCTCAACAGGAACAGCTCATCTGTATTGCACATGGTGTTGGCCGAGGCAACTCAGCTGGGGCTGAAGAATCTAAGAAGGTCTCACTGGCACGCCTGGGCCTTGGTGCTGGCTGTTAACTGCAGCGCCTCTCTCTCCACGTGGCCTCCCCCTCCAGCAGAATTGCTTGGACTTCTGTACATGATGGTCGGGATCCAAGAGGGAAAGTGGAGGATGCAAGGCCTCTTTAAGGTCTGGGCACGAAAGCCCCAGAACCTCACTTCCATCACATTCTATTGGACAAAGCAAGTCCCAAGACCAGCTGGAATCAATGTGGGGAGAGAGGCTCTACCACTTAACAGGAGAACAGCAAAGTTATGTTGCAAGGGTTATGGACACAGAGAGGGAAAACTTTGGAGCAGACCAGGGAAGACTTTGGAGTGGACCAATTTTTATCATTGTCTCCATAATGCTTGTTACAGGGAAGGATAGTCTGATATAACAGGGAGAGAAGAGGGACCCGGTGTGGTGGGAGATCTGGGTCTACTCTCTGCCCTTTGCTATCAAGCCTCAAGCAAGTCCCCTCCAGAGCTCCCTATACCATAGGAACTTTCTTCTAATATAGGGATATGGGTGGCTTAGCTGGAAAGAACAAATAAGATACATGAAATAAAAGCACGTTGAAAACTGTGGGCTTTAGTGCAATTCTAAAAATGTTTAATCTATATATTAACACTATTACCTTATTTATACCTTTCCTCTAACAAGCATTCAAGGCAAATGGTGGCTGGCTGGCAGAGGGGCATTAGACAGTCTTGAAAAGAGCTGTCCTGTCCCCCAATCTGAGGCTGCAAACCCAGCTTCACACTTTCTAACATGGTGAATCCCTCACCTTTCCTGACTTTCGGTGTCTTCATCAGTAAAATTACATTTTTGTGAGGAATCGCGTTTTTGTAACTTTGATTTTTATAAAGATTATCCCAAAATTCCCCAATCAATACTAAACTTATTTTAATCACCACTGTTGTTCAAACGTTCAGATTGTGACTGAAAGAAATCTGAAACTCACAACTTGAACAGTCAAAATTCCTAGAAAAGTACCAGTTTAACCTCTGCAAGAACGGCTTTTTAGACTTAGATTTTATTTGTGAAACAAAACCAAAACTAGAACCTTTCGTGATTGGGAGTGAGAAGTTCCATCTCAAGCAGTTGCCACCTCCCTTTGGCCTCGGGCTGCAGGGTCACCACTGTGGCTCTTCTTTGGGCCTATGAGTTGGGCAGGGACACAGACACCATGCTTTATATAACTTATCCCACCCCAGGAGCTGGTCTTCCCGCCAGCGCCCAGCACTCACAGGGGCCACAGAATCATATCTAGGTATTTAAGCTTAGGTCTGGCAACTCAGGAAAGATGAAATGGAGAGTTCTGCTCCCACCCACCACTCCGCAAATGCTTGACCTGGGTGTAGCTGCTCTGCTGTGCTTTGGTGCAGTTTGCTGATATTCAGTCAGGTTGAAGCAGTCCTCCCAGTTCACACTGTGCTCAAATCCCGCCTCTCCTCCAGCCCCGTTCTCTCTTGCCACTGCTTGGACCTGGCCTCAGGGCTCATGACCAGCACTGGACTTGGTTGCTCACACAAATTGGTGTGGACAGCCCTGAGGATCGGGGTCCTGGGAAAGGGAAAGAGGGCGAGGAGATGACTAATGAAAAAGGAGGGCTCCTGATATGCTTGGCGTCCTCCAGCCAAGCACAGCCTAAGCCTGAACAGAACTGAGGGGATGGACTCTTGAGACAAAGCAGGCCCCAGATGTAGGCAGTTTTTCTCCTGATCTATACTTGAGGATTCTTTAGAAAGCTCACTTTGAAGTTGAGCAGTAGAAAGCCAGAAACTATCACGGTTTCTGAAAAGAGCAATAGGAGTGTGTAATTGATACTTTCATTTAAGCTATGATGAGTTAATGTTAGTTATCCAGCCTGGGCGTACAATCACCTGGGGAGTTTAACTTCATGCCTAGACTTAATCAGTTTAATTGGTCTGGAGTGTTAAGTACTGCAGGTGACTCTGATAGGCATCAGGACTGCGAGTTCTAAGAGGGAGTGAGCCTAGAGCCAAGATTCTCAAATCTCAGCATGCCTTAGAATCACGTGCAGGAGCTGGCTGGAGCACAGATCGCTGAGCCCTACCCTCTGAATTTCTGATTCAGTAGATTTGTGGTAGTGCCGAGAATCTGCGTTTCTGACAAGTTCCCAGGTGATGCTGATTGATGCTGATCAGAACCCACACCGGAGCCAGAAAACAACCTCATGCTGCCAGGTGGAGGCTTTGAGTTCTGGCCTGGGGTTACAGCAGTGCTAATGAGGGCAGCAGATACATCTGAGGCATTTTAGAGGCAGGACACGTGGCTCTCCAGGTATTGGTTTGCACGGTTAGTCAGCGATGGCAGCTGGTGTGAGAATAGGCTTGCTGATGTGGCTTTGAGCCTCATCTGCACAGAGACAGAACATTTTGGAGATGGTGTATGTCTGTTTGGATTTCATACAGCTAGAGGTCAGATTTCTTTGCCTTGCATTCCAAACTACTATTGAGTAGAATTCTTAATATAAATCAATGCCATCCAAATGGTGAACTCAATTTACAATGCTTTGGGAACAATTTGCCACTCTTTTCTAAAAACACATTCTGAGTTTTTCCAGATCTGGGTGAAACTTTCCTCCCACTTAAAAACTTTCATCCTATGTTATTCAGCCCGCTTAAGTTTCTCTTGCCAGTGTCCAAACTCAAAAGGAGACTACAGAGTATCATCTCTGAAAGAAACATAGGTCAGCATCAAGGTACCTTTTGATGTGAATTGTGAAGAATTCCAGTAAAAGCACACAGTAGGAGAAGCTGGCTCATGTCGTCACAAGTATACGGTTCTTGCTGAGATAAGCTATGACTAGGGAATTCCTATTTGGGAAAAAGAATGTTCCTTTGAGGCAATTTAGCTACTCCTTCCTCAGAGAAAGTCTAAGCTAAGTAACCACCCTCGAGAAGGTAATATAAATAAGACAGTAAAAGCATTAGCTTTATCCAGTACAGTGCCCTTACAAGTCCAATCCAGTTAGCACATGTTTAAGGCAAGCAAAAATTTTCAATAATGAGTCATGATGATTTAACAAGATAGAGTGTCCTTCAGCCAGCTATTTGGGTCACACAGTGACACCAGATAGGTGATAGAGGGGTGGGGAAAGAGCTCTGGAGCCTACCTGGCAAAAAATCCACACAGAGAAGAGGCTGTATTAGTCCGTTCTCACATTACTATAAAGAACTGCCCGAGACCGGGCAATTTATAAGGCAAAAAGGTTTAACTGACTCACAGTTCCGCATGGCTGGGGAGTTCTCAGGATACTTACAATCATGCTAGAAGGCGAAGGGGAAGCAAGACGCCTTCTTCACAAGGCAGCAGGAGCAAGTAATGCAAGCAGGGGAAATGCCGGATACTTGAAAAACCATGAGATCTCGTGAGAACTCCCTCATTATCACGAGAACAGCACAGCGGAAACTGCCCCCATGATCCAATCACTTCCCTCCCTCAACAGGCGGGGATTATAATTCGAGATGAGATTTGAGTGGGGACACAGAGCCAAACCATATCAGAGAGAAATGGGGCACATTCCCCAGGTTGGCCTACTCGGCTGCTTTCAAACATACTGGCAATGAGCTGAGAAAGCCCTGAGCATAGGACCTTAAGGATTTGTCTCTCATTATCAACATTCTTGCTTTGTGGGGAATCCAAATGGCAAGCAAGCGTGGCTCCCCAAAAGAGCCAGGTTTGGGGTGCTCTGATTGTGGGTGCATTCATTCATTCACTCATTAGTTCATTCTACAGACATCACTTTACTGCCCATTACATGCCAGGCCCTGTCTAGGCAGGGGTGTGACAGAGACAAGTTAAATGTCAGTGGTTCTTGTCCTCAGGGAAGTCAGAGTCCAGAAACCAGAAAAGATGACTGACCATTTGGTGGGACTGCAATAAAGGCAGATCGTCTGCATTAACAGTTGAAAAAGTGCCACTAGGTTTGTCAAAATGGAAGTTTAAAAATAAATACATAAAAGGTTGGCCCCTCGGTCTGGCTGGCAGACATCAACCTATTGTCAGCAGGTAAGAATGAAGAAAAATCAGCTAATTTTGCTTTTTGATTGCCCAAATTAAATATAAGTGGAAAAGAAAACTTGCCACAAAAGCATCTAAAAATCTTGCATTTAAAAAATAGTCTATAATTAATTAGACCACGGTCCCCCCAGAAATTGATTGTACTAAATAACGAAACATGTCTGTCATGGTCTTAATTCAGAAAAGTAGGCCTGGTGCAGGAGAAAACTGTGAGCTCAGGGAAGTGGGCAGAGAACTTCGAGTAATCAGTGATTGCTAATATTTCCTGGGGGTTTACTATGTACCTGGTACTATTCTAAGCAGTATTCTATATCGTAACTCATTAATCTTCGCAACTGCCATATAAAATGGTACTGCTACCAGTCTCATTTTACAGAGGAAGAAACAGGCACAGAAAGGCTAGGTAACATGCTGATGGTCACAAAGTTCATGGCAGAGCTGTGGACTGAACTGAGTCTGCGCAAAGGGCCCTGGTAGCCTGGCTTTCCCTGTAGCTCCAAAGGGGGACGTCTGTGATTTTGGCAGCATAAACTAGTGATGTAGCAGGAATTTTAGACCAGAAAGCCTGAACTTGGATCCTGATCCTACCACTCAGTGGTGTGTGACTTTGGTAAGTTATTTAACTTCTCGAGTCACTGTGTCCTCATTTGTCAAAAAGTACCAGCAATCACTTTTAAGATAGTTGTGAGGATTAAATGAGATAAAAATGAAATCTACACAGAATTCCTTGCCTCGGAGAGAGCAGTTTTCCCTAACTATGATGTTCATTCCATACCTGTGAGTTTCAATTACAGTTCATTCAAGAAGTCACACGTTATCCAGAGATGCTTCAAAGCTGTGACGATTCACAAATTAGCATGTGTGATTCATCTGCATCCCATGGTAAAAGCCAGTTTCCTAATTTTCCAGACCTTCTGTTCAACTCAGAATGATTTACTTTAAAATACCAGAAAGTGTAGTCATTAATTTAACCAAGGAGATTAGCAGCTGGTATCACTACAGTTCTAGAGAAATTTGAAGAGCTCTGGATTGTATAAGATGACTGAGCCCTCTTATTAGCAACAGACGTCTCATCCTAGTCCAAACAATGACCAAATACCATGGAAGTGAAAAAGGGTTCACAAGAAACTGATATTGTATGCATAGGTGCATTCACAGTAGGAAAAGGTGTTAGCATTTTCACAGAACTTTAGGACTGGGAACAACTACATAGAAGTCCTAAAGATCACCTAATGCAAATACCCTTCTAATGTTTGCAGTGGTTAGATGAAATGTGAGCTAAGGCTCCTTCACCTTAATATTCTATGATTCTTTAATAAAAGCATATTGATTTCTTGTAAACATCTTCAGTGCTCATTTCTACACCCTGCTGTATGCTTGGTGCTCAGTCAGTATCAAACTGACAAATTCTGAGACTTTCCTAACAGACTACAGGTAATTAAGTTGGTTCTATATAGTTCAAAGTATTAAGACTCTACAATAATACTCAAAATCAATATGTGCCTTTTACTGGAGAGAAGGTATACAATTTTCATTGCCTCCCCTTGGGGTCTATAAACAGACTCCCAAAAATACACATATTAAAAACTGGGTTTCTATAAATAGACTAGCCAAACTGCTAGTGCAGGCCCCCTTTTAGAATCAGCATATAATGCTTATGTGGAAAATAAACTCTGATGTATTTGCAAATAATAAACTTCACCTGCCTAGTGCAGAAAAATTTGGAGCTTACTACTGAGTTGGGAACACAAATGAGCAGCATACACACACCAACATGAAATACAAGGTTCGGCTACATATCTCTTGGCTCTTGTATTTCTAACATGAATATTCATAGCTTATTCTTTGATTGCTCTTCCATTTATTCAGAGTACACTATTTTATACCTAACCACAGGGATATTAAATATCAGAAAAACAATCTAATAAAGAGATAACAGATTTTGTGTCAGACACACCTGGGATCAAATTCGAATTCACATATTATTACCTAGATGCCTTGGACAAGTCATTTAGCATCCCTAAGCTTCAGCATCCTCACCTGGAAAGTACAGGTATTAATGCCAACCACATAGGGTTTCTCTGAGGACAAATGAAATAATGTACAGAACATACCTAAAACATTGCCAAGGAGGTAGTAGACACTCTATAAATACTTGTTGAAATGAAGCTAGGAAAGAATGTTCTTATCTTATGGAAAACCACTGAAAGCAGATTAAGACCTACAGAGATTATTCAGCAACAACTACAATGATATTTTTGTCTTGAAGTCTGCAGGGAAGGATTTCAACAGATACCACAGTCTAGTGGGTGATACAGACATCCATTCATTCATTCAAAACTATTCACTGAGTGTCACTATAGGCCAGCGATACGATGAGGAAAAGACAAACATTAATGACCATATAAATAAATGTAAGAATGAAACTGACAAGGGCTCAAAAGAAAGACTCTTAACACAGGAGTCTATAATATGGAGGAGTCACAGGGGCACGGAGATAGGGACACTTGGCCTGAGATCTGAATGACGAGTTAGTGGATTCCAGTAAGAAAAGTGGGGAGGAAGAGAATTCCTGGCTGGTGATTTCAGTCATGATGGAGAGGAGATAGGGCAATGGCTAGAGATGAGCAGTCAAGTTCGAGTATTAGCATTATTGTTACTGGAAGTTTTGAATGAAATACCAAAGCAACAGATAGAACATTCCAAACATAAGGCAAATGATCAAAGGAGGTGTTCTTAAACCAGTTGCATAACGTTTTTATAATTCTTCACCTGTCGTCAGACTCTAAACAGGTCAGGGGTTATTGGAGATGAGGTGTTTTGGAGAGAGCTGTTGGTATGCTATGCGCCCTACCCCACTCCATGGGAGAAAGTATGGGAGACTTCCTTTCTGTAGGTTTGTTCATCACCTCAAACCTACAGAAAGGAGTTTCCCAAAGCAACTTGAAAAGCTTCATCTGAGTCCCCCTAGTGTTCAGGGAATAGTGAGGACTGGTGTTTAACCCAGCTGGGTGGTTCGACCAGATGCTCTGATGGACAGCGAATGTATGGTTGTTGCTGCACTGAGGTCAGCCTCTGCTCAAGAGAAGATCCAGAGAGGCAGAGTCCAGACTAGACTAGGGCTCCAATATTGAGCCACCTCTCTCAGAAGGAAGCTGAAGACACCAACTGAGCCCCCTCGGATTGCAGAAGCCTTACTAGCCACTCTAGCCTCAAGTGACCATCCATTCTGCACTTCCCTCCAGAATCAGAAAAGTGCAAAAAACAACAGCATTTCATCAATACCATCTAAAGCCACTTTGAGCATTCATGAGGTTAAAATTGCGGCAAAACAGTGACCCAAGGGCAAAAAGATAGGACTATGATGGTATGGATAGAGATATTGGAGATATTTAAAGTTCTCATTTTTGCTGTTTTTTGGTTTTTTGTTTGTTTGTTTGTTTTGTTTTTTGTAATGTTGTGGTGGCTGTTTTTGTTTGTTTGTTTTTTGAACAGCTACCAGGACAAGGAGTTTTGTTTATTAGCACAGTTTATTTGTACATAGGATAAAGCCAAAGGGAATTATAATGGCAGGAGACAGGGAATACTCCACAGCAGGGAAAACCCAAAAATTACCCTTGCTTTTGTGACTTGAAGTTGCATACCACCTATGTCATTGGGAATTATGTCTGCATCTCAAGAACAGCTCATATGTGATCTCCTCACCGTTATGATGGTGATGTGGCATTAATTCAGCATTTACCATGTGCCAATCATTGTATGAGGCCTTGGTATATGGTTTCTTAAAAATCGTTGTCAGGGCAAGGACAACTCTTCTCTCTCCTGCCTTTCTTCTCAGCCCCATTTTTGTTTGATGCCACACTTGTGACGTTTGGAACTGACAGAGGTCCTGCCTTCAAAGAAAAAGCTCTCCCAGCTCCTCTTCGGAGAAGGCCATTCTCTCACAGGGCTCACCTGTGAGGCTGCGGGACCAAGAGCTCCCTGAGTCCACAAACCAGACCTGCCTCTGCGGCCATTCCTGTTGGGGTTGTGGGTTACTCGCTGCACTGTGTTTTGGTGCAGATTTGAAGGCATATTTTTATACACACATTTTCTAAAAAGTCCAAATTTGGTGTCAGGTTTTATATATAGGTCACCATAATTTGTATTATGCCTCCTCATTCAAGGAAGGTGTCTGTGAAACTTGTTAATAAAACCAGACAGAAATGTTTTTTAAAAAGTGCTGTGGTTGTTGTCGTTGCAAAGCAGTACCAGTATTCAAAGGCCAGATTTGTCTGGTTTTACAGTTCATGCTCTTAAACACAAGACCATTCAGGTTCCAGTCATATTCCTGAACAGTTTACACATTGGGTTAAAATTTATGCGCAAGTTTCCCCCCAAATGCCCTTCATTCACACACACACACAGCACTACACACCACTGACCCTCACTCTTTCTCCCTGCCCAGGGAGACAATTCAACGCCATCATCACATTGCTCGGAGAGCCCAGCCTGGCTCTGACAGTGGGAAGCTTCCTACTGCCCTCTGACGTCTCCTGTCTCTTTCACAGACTCCTCTCTTTGTCCAGCCCATGAGTGTGTTCAGTTCTTGAAATTCCATCTTTGGCCCAGTCTTCTTCCTACCCTACATGCTTTCCTCCCCACCCTTAGCTTCCACCCACACGCAACTCTTTGCTCAAACCACCCCCATCCATGACTCCTGGCAAGATCTTTCTCCTGATCTCAGGTTCTGTAACTACAGCTGCTTCCTTCCCTGTGGCCACCTCAGCCTATCCACTGGATTGTGAGGTCCTCAAAGATGAGAACCACACCTCACTCAGCTTTATGCATCCTGTATTTCATACATTTTTAAATATAATATATAAACATGTAAGTGAATGAATAAGTGGGTTCAATTACTGTCTGTTTAATGAAAAACAAATTAAGGTAAAAAGAGAAAGAAAAACTTGAAAAGGAGAAGCCATATGTAGCTTTGTCTTCTCACCTGAGACAGAATGTGCTAGAAAATAGCCAAAAAAACAGCAGATTCCACGAGATAGAACAAGTGTGCTAGACAGTGGTGTGGGCAAGTATGCTTGCCAAATACTAGATTTTAAAAATAATTAAGCAGGACATTTTGATCCTCTAATATACATTACTACAATTCAAATATTCAATATATGTATATATATAAAATCAGGCATCACTTAACAACAGGGATACCTTCTGAGAAATGTGTCATTAGGTGATTTTGTCCCGTGTGAACATCAGATTGTACTTACACAAACCTAGATGATAGAGCCTACTACACACCTAGGCTAGATGGTGTAGCCTATTGCTCCTAGTCTACAGACCTGCTCTGCATGTTACTGTATTGAATACCGTAGGCAACTGTAGCCCAATGGTAAGCATTTGTGTATCTAAACATATCTAAACATAGAGAAACTACAGTGAAAATAAGATATCATAATCTTATGGGACCACTGTGGCATATACAGCCCATCATTGATGAAAATGTAGTTATGGGCCATGGGACTATATTTTACATTTTTCAGCACTTGTTAGATGTATTTGATTACATTTCTGTTTGGGTTTGTTTGTTTGTTTAGTACATATTAATTGTTCTGCAGACTGAGATTCTATAGTTAACCAATTGGGAGAAATAGCCCGTAGAATACAGGATCCTTGATTAGTCACTGCTCATAAGAAAATAACTTTTAAAACAACAACAACAACAAAAACCCTTCAAGATGGACACAATGGTTGTATTTGGAGCTTTTAACCTTTTCTAAGAACAAATCAGTGGATCTATGCAGACACAAAAGAGTCTGAGGCTTGGCCTCCCGTGAACCACACCCCAAAGGGCGGAGGATCTGAACATGGCCACACTTCAGGTCACTTGGGTTTTTTATCCCTCAGGCTACCACCGGCAACTCACTTGCTGTGATGAATACCGCTTTCTTCCTGCAGCCGCAAGTCAGTGACATTTTGATCCTGAAACCCACATGCACTGGCTCTAAACTGCAGCACCTCTCTGGGGTCTGGGGGTGGAGGGCGACTCCTCATTCTCCAGCAGCTGCAGGAAGCGCTGGGTGACATCACCTCCCCCTAAGCCAAGAAGGTCAGGCCCAGAGCAGACATCTTTGGATAGAAAACACACAAATAATCCACCTCTTTCCACCCCAGAGAATGAGCTCACAACTGCGGGGGGTCCAGCTCTATGTGCGTGCCAGGTGATGTCAGGGTGAGTGTCCTGGCATTCTGACACTCTGCAGGTGCTTCATTCATGGACACCCCCTAGTTCACACCAGATGGCAGCGTGGCAGAGGGACATTAGCTCTAGACCTTCCCTCACTTCAAGTTATAAGCCTTTGGGGGACTGACTCGCCCATTTTCTTGGACTGTGTTACATGAATGTGGGGCCAATCATAATGGGATAGATACTGGGGTAGGGTGGGGATGGAGAAGGGCTTCTCTAGAGGTTTCTGTACAAATAAAATTCCTGGCAATAGGCTCTCACTTCTATCATCAACTGCTATTCTCTGGGTCATGGAAAATCCTGCATTGTTGGTCACACAGGGGGATGGAGTGGAAAAGTGGAAAGAGAACTGATTGGCTCTCGGCAAGGTGAACAGAGTTATAATAGAATGGGAGAGAAGCCCACACAACAAGTTGGACAACCTGACACCTAACCTGGGCTTCCCTATTCCGGACTTTGCTTTGTCCAAAGCCAAGTGGCAAAGAGAGTTCAAAATTACCCTGCATTTTGATTCCACGAAAAACGAGATTTTTTGTTGTTGTTCAATTGCTGATACACTTGGCCTGACTATACCCTGCTTTCTCATCACAAATAGGAAATGGGCTTGAATATAAGTAGTGTGTTTCTTTGAATCCCTCAAAAGAAAAGGCTCTAGTTTGACACCCACATTTAAATTGCCTGTAACTTCCTCATTGGAATCTTTGAAGGCCAAGGTATTTCTGTGTCAGGAGGTGACTGTTGATCTGCCTGACAGATGACGTGTCAGGGACACTCACATGGTTACCCTAGAAAGATGTACCCTTAAAAGGAAGAAGTCCCGTCAAGCATTGACTCTAGCATTTAATCTAATGCCGGAAGCAGACCGAGGTGGCTGTTTAAGGAAGGAAAGGAGACAAGGAAGACAGGAGGGAGGGAAAGCAGGAGAAATGGAAAGAGGAAATGGAGAGATGGTATGGGGAAAGGGAAAAGAAAGGAAAGGAAGCAGGGAGGGAGGAAGAGATGGAAGGAAGGAGGAAAGGGGCGAAGAAAACTTAAGCTAGTGAGGAGCCCATTGGATTCTGTAAATAAATCACAGAAACAATGAAGTCTGGTTCTTCTGAAAAGGGTTCCCACTTTCCCCGACTTCATCCTGGTTCAACCAGCCTCAAGACTGAGGAGAATCAGGCAGCCGTCAGGGGCTTCAGCCTGCAGTCCCAGTGGGCTGTGAGTCATGGGCTGCGCTGCAAGTGGGCTGCTCTGAGGGAGCCCTGGAGGGCCGGCCGTGGGCGTTCGGACCATTCCTGCTGCTGGTCAGGAATGTTCAGGAAGTTGGTTCACTCCAAGGTCATTCTCTTTAGGATTTAATAACCAAGCCTCACAAAAATGAAGGGGACCCAAGGTTTGAATCCTGAAGCCCCAAACAATATGCCAGTCAGTTTATTTTTCCTCTTGGGACTTAGCTCGTCCTTCAGGAAACTGCAGAGAAGAGTGACCTCGTCGTGAAGGTTCCTGCCCGTAAGAGACATAGTCCTTTCATGGCACACAGATGCCTCTGGCAAGGCAGAGGAAAATGCTTCAACTTCAGCAAAAGAGGCATCTCTACCTTCTGTCAACAGCTGGCTCCTAGCAGAACTGGGAAGGTCCAGGGACAAGAATCTGAATCCCTCGTCCTCAGCCTACTGAGACCAACAGCGCCTTTGCCTGTCAGCACCCATCAATCACAGCCCTCCAGAAGCTCATCCTCGATGCAGTTGTCCCTAAGCAGTTCAGCCCCATGGCCTTTTCTTGGGAGGACTCCAGGCTTTCCCTACACTTCTGTCATTACCAAGCTAAACAAAACAGCTCCACTCCTGGAATTCATCCAGCTGCCGACTTGTGAGGGCGCATGAGCAGCTGTTGTTCCAGTGGAGACAGGAGGGCATGGGCTTTAGAGTCAGACAGCCAGGGCTCAAATTCCAGTTCTGCGATTACTTGCTGGTGACCTTGGGAAAGTAACTTAACCTCTCCGAGACTCAACTTTCCTATGCTAGAAGTCATGATAATAATAGTAGAGTCGTTATAAGGATTGCATGTGTCATCTCTCTGAGAGCAGAGAAACTATCTTATTTACTAGTGTTCAACCCACAGAAAGCATGGAGTAAATATTTATTGAATACATGCAAAATGCTTCACACAGTGTTTAGCACATAGACGACTGCAATGAATGGATAGTATTATCTTCCTTCTCTTTATTTTCTGCCTCTCTCAGTGCTTCCCATGGAGGAGCTTATTTTGACCCTTGTGTCAGTCAGGGTCCCAGCAGGAAACAGATGTTGTGTTCCAAATGGGGAGATCTTCATGAAGGAGCCATCTGCAGGGGTGACTGAGGGAACCAATAGGGAGAGTTAAGCATTCCAGAAGTAGCCACAGCAGAAAGGTGCCAACTCTCCTCTCCCTGGAGGGTCAAGCAGGGAGCTGCTACCAGAGCCCTAAGTGAGAGAGCTATAGCTGAGAGGCCAACTGCAGAGGATCCAAACCCTTTAGGGAACAGCAGAGCAGGGAGGGAGAAAGGGGAATTAACACCCCAGCCTTCCTCTCCTCCCACTCTATGATCTCTTGCTGGTGCCTCCCAATGGCCAAGCCCAATATCCGCTGATGAGACCGTTGTAAATCAGCTTCCACAGAGCAGCCTGGAGAAGGGTAGGCTGGATCTAGCAGTGCAAATGGAGAAAATCTAGCGCAGCCATTAAATCTCCAAGGATTTATGTGAATAGTCTTCTTTCCTCATCTACATAGGTTCTTCAGCAGATTTACGCTAAGAAAGACAGTATCTTCTCAAAAAAGCTGAGATCAACAGGAGACTTTAGATTCAAAGATGATGTGAACTGAAATTTCACCTTGTATTTCTTCCTGTTGGGGGAATCTAAACAACTGGAGCACAGCTGTTCCATGGAGCTGGTTCCACAGCCGTATCACACCTTTGCTGCCCTTTCTCATACTACAAATTTCTACATGGAAAATCTAGAAATTGATATATTTCCATGCCTTGAAAACAATAAAAGGTGAATCCAGGCATGAATAACCTATAGGTAACTTTTTATGTTTGCAATATGTGGGTATTTTTAAATACATAATAATTAAAATCTACTGACATTTTCCTATCATCTTTGTGTTGCATATTGTGTTTGTAACAAGAGATTCTAGGCTTGAAGAGCTAAATAAGTTCACTGCTAAAGTGCTGGCATATCTGTGGCAGGGGATAAGTTGGATAGCAATCGGAAGCTAGCTCTGCAGACGCCCCCCCGGTCTTTGAAGGGTGGCATTCACTTTCCCAACACTGCGCAGGTTGGGTGGACATCCTGCTAACTGGCATTCAGCCCCACTGCCCAACAGCTGCCAAGAGGCCCAATGCCTTCACTGGATATGGAACTCAGTGCTGGTATCTGAACACTAGCCCTCTAGAGGGTCAGTTTCATCTGTTAAGTATATGCAAAAATGCATAAAGCAAGACGATAACCATGTTAAAATGAAAGCATACTCACAGTGAGGCATGGTTAGTTCTTTGTGGACTCTGCTTCAAACTAGTTACCTGGCCCTAAGAAAACAGCAGTATTTAGAAATGGATAGAAGCAATGAAGGTGATGATGAGGATAGCCAAGAATTTTGCAGCATTTCTTTTGTTCTAGACACTACACTAACTGACTCACATAGGTTAACTCAACCCCATGGCCCCCCTACCCTGCCTCACAAATAAGCATATGTTGTAGATTTTCCTTTAGAGATGAGGAGCACAAAACCAAGTGATATTAAGTTACTTGCCTAAGATAACAGAGCTGATGAGTGGAAGAGCTGGGATTGAAAATCAAGCAATCTAACTCCAGATTGTACTTTTAACCACCAGATGATTCTGCCTCTGATTATGTTCCTTAAATATTCAGAGAGAGAGAAAAAAAAATTGGAAGAACATGTATTTTTCAACTTAAAAGCAGCTTGCTTCAGAGAGTGACATAACACATGAATGTTTCTCTCTACTTTCTACTTTTTTGCTCTTTATTTTATTTAGGAGTCAATATATTAATTTTGTAATGGAAAATGTAAACCTCATGTCAAAAACCTATTGGAGGAATCTGGTTCTGTTATGAAAGTATGAGTCCCCTGTAGCCTAGCCCTCTTGCAGATGACAAATGCGAACCCTATAAAGAATAGAAGCCAAGAATAGGCCCACATGTATATAGGCAATCGATTTTCAATAAAGGTGCCAAGGCAATTTAATGAGGAAAGACTAGCCTTTCCAACAAATGCTACCAAATCAATTACCTATCCATAAAGGAATAAATGAATATTGACCCCCAACTCTCATCATATACAAAAAGTAATTTGAAATGGATCACACACTTCCATGCAAAATATAAAATTACAAAACCCTAAAAAGTTAAAGGAGAACCATTTTGTAAACTTGGAGTGGGCAAACTTTTCTTAGGAAGAAAATAAAAATAATGGAGCATTTATTAGAAATGTTGTTTGCTCAATGCTACTTCATCACAAACACTTTCATTCTCTGAAAAATACCATTAAGAAAATATACAGGCAAGTCACTGCCTAGGAGAAAACATCCAAAGGACTTGTAACCAAAATGTATACAGAACTCTTACAACTCAATAATTACTTACAATTATTGAACTAGACAAACTCTTACAACTCAATACTTACTTACAATTATTGAACTAGAAAAACAACCTATCTTCTTTAATGGGCAATGAAAGGTGAATAGACACTTCAAAAGAGTCTCTATCAAGGGCTAAAATCATATATAAAGACGTTTGAAATCATGGGTCATCAGGGAAATGTAAGTGAAAACCACAGTGAAATGTCACTCCACATCTACCAGAAAGATTTAAATTAAAAAGACTGACCATCCTGAGCGTTGGCAATGATGCAGAGCAAGCAGAACTCTCATACACTACTGGTGGAAATAGCAAATGATACAAATATTTGGAAAAGAGTTTTGCAGATTCTAGAGCTAAACATAAACCTACCATGCAATGTTTGGAATGACCCAGGAATTCTACACCAAGTAAATAAAAACATATGTTCACATAAAGACTCATACATGAATATTCATAGCCGCTTTACCTGTAATAGACAAAAACTGGAAACAACCTAAGTGTCCATCAACAGGTGATTAGATAAACAAATTGTGATATATCTGTACAATAGTACTCAGAAACAAAACAGAGCAAACTGGTGATACAGTATGGATGAATCTCAAAATCATTATTTTGAGTAAATGAAGACAAAATCCCCCTCAAAATAGAATACATATTGTATTATTCCATTTATGTATGTATATAAAATTCTAAAAAATGCAAACTAGTATATGGTGGCAAAGAGTAGATCATTTGTTGCCTGGAAATGAAGGTGGAGGGAAAGATGGATTACAAAGAGGCATGAGGGATCTTTTCAGAAAAATGGAAACATTTGTTATATTGGTTATAGTGATGGTTTCATGAGCATATACATTCATCATAGCTCATCAAATTGAATGCTTTGAATATATGAAGTTTGTTGTATATCTTCAAACTTGCTTTCAAAAATATCTTTTCTGCTGAGATCCTTGTCCTAGGAACTAGACAGCAGCTGTAGCCTCAGCACCCAGTACCCTAGTTTGCTCTTCCCCATAAAGCAACCATTGGGTTTATCATGGCCGTTCTGACTCACCATTCTGGGAAGCCTTTTCCTTCTTTGTCTTACAACCCTTCGACTTTCATTTGTATAGCCCTTTGTTTTTCAAAGCTTTTACTGCACTGTAGTCACATGAATGCATTTAACTTACAAGAATTCAAGTATACACACACAAGGCAATAAAGAAAAGCAATTATAGCATGTACAAGAAAGAGAATCAATGTACACAGTGTGGGTGGTTCCACCTGCCATTTCATTCCAAGAGTTTGAGAAGGGTGATGTGACTGCTTTTCCTCCAGCTGGTTCCACTGTTCCTATGTCTCCTATGTCGTTTTAGGAGAATCTCATCACGTGAAGTAAAATTCTACTGGTCGTTTGTTTATTGGTTTGTTTTGAGACAGGGTGTCACTCTGTTACCCAGGCTGGAGAGTAGTAGCACAATCATATCTCACTGTAACCTCACACTCCTGGGCTCAAGTAATCCTCCCACCTGAGCCTCCCTAGTAGCTAGGACTATAGGTGCACACCATCAAACCTGGTTTCTACTGTTTAAAAGACACCTTTTTTGGTACAACAGAGCCTCTAAATGCAAACCGAGTGCTTCATCTGTTGTTGTGGTTGTTGTTCACTTTTTGGATTTTTTTTCTTACCTTCGCTGATAATTGCATTTCATAATCACATCAACTTTAAGTTGTGTTGAATTTGTGTTGCTCTCAGTTACATTAAATCCTACTTTTCGATAAACCATTTTATTTATTAAGTTTGTTGCATGAGTGATGAAACAATGAACACAGGAGCAAGAAAAGAAAGCAACATGGGTGAAACTTAGGTTCAGTTTTATTTCCAGTTTAACCATGCTTTCTTAAATGGAAATGCTAATATATCCCGTTTTCAAATTTTAAGTTCAGGGGTACAGGTGCAGGTTTGCTATATAAGTAATGGTGTGTCAAAAGGATTTTAGTGTACACACTATTTCATTACCCAGGTAATAAGCATAGCACCCAGTAGTTTTCCAGTGATTCATTTTATACTCAACTGAAGAAAAAATGATCTGTCCAGAAATGGAAAAACGTTGATTGTATTGGACTTATTAGGAAAAAGAATATTCGTCTCCTACGTGGAATCTTACAGTTCATGAGGATAATTTTACTATACTTGATTTGCATCATAAGTGATGATTTTAGAACCCCCATGCAAGATCAAATTTACTGTATCTTTTGGGGTTTTCAGAATAGCCCCATAAAGTGGCCGGGGAAAATATTATCCACACTTGACAGAAGAGGAAACAGGGCCTCAGGGAGATTGTGACTTGCTAGTTACACAGCTAATAAGGGACATCCTCCTTTCCAGAACCCAGGTCTTCAGACCGCAAGTCTAATATTCCGTGAATCATATCACCACCTCCACATGTTGCCATTTTGCTTATCAGACGAAGGCATTACTATGGCCTGGATTTGCCCTGAGTCCCAAGGAGGATTCTCACAGTGAAGATAACTTATTTTCACAATGGAAGCCGAAACTGCTGCTAATAATTTTTGGCTCTTTCTTCTCTAAAAAGGAAAACATGTTAAACCAAATGTGGTAGTCTTGTGACTCTTACCCGCTAATCATAATCAAAATTTACTTTAATTGACAACCAAGCTGTCAGTTATCCAAGCTTTCAGAAGAACGGATACAGATAAGGCTAAATTATGAAGATATATTCCACAAACTCAGAGGAGGCAGCATCCCAGAGAGAGTCTCCATTCAGCCCAGAGGCAAGGAAGTACATATCTAAACCACCATGAGCTAGGCACTCCCCAGCCATCTGTATACACTTTGTCATCTTTACAACTGCAGCCTTTAATAAGGGCTGGGAGATTTCAACTAAAACAGACAGAATGAACTTTCTTCTAGGGATCTTAGAATATTTTGCATAGATAGGTGAAGGATTTGAATAAAATGACCTCTAAGGATAACTGCCCTTCTAAAGGTCTAAAAACAAACTGTCCCCAGTTCATTAACCAACATGTTTGTTGCCACCAGAAATCATTTTTCAAAGAGTGGTAAAGATGACAGGGACTCTAGTCACTGCCCAAAACCCGACTGACAGGGTCTCAGCACTAAACCAATTAAAACTTAACAAGTGTCACTGTCCCAGGTGTGACAGCTAGGATAGAAGTCATTCTATGTCTGGCCCAGACAGGAGGCTAAGGGACCGGTTACCGTGGGCAGTTAGGAGGCATACACTTGAGGGAAGAGGAAGTTATGCTTTCTATAGGGACATGTTTCCTATCCTTAATGAGTTTCCCTCCTATAAGAAGACACACAAGTTTAGGATGACAAATTTACACATTTAACTTTACAAATTTGGTAGCAATCTCCATTACCCTGGCTGAGGCAGAAGGGTTAACCTAAGCTGCCATGTTTGGGGTACCAATGTTTGCGCTCACTCTTTCTCTCACTAAACTCAGTTACAGCATAGAGGAAGGCTCCAAGAATCAGGGAAGATCAGGGATCCTGAGCTCTCATAGGGCCGTCAGAAATGTGATGAGTGACTATTAAGAGGGATGCACAGCACAGATGCTAATGTCTTTTGTTTGGTTGTATATGCATTTCAGAGTGAGAAGTGAAGCCCAGTCACATTATAATCTGGGCAGTTTAGGTTCTTGTTTACAACCCTCATCCAAGAGGCACCAGCTGGAGGCTTGGTATGTGGATTTTGTTTAGTTGCATTGTTATCTTTTTATATCAAAGGAATCCTTCTGCCTATTACCCCAATTTCCTCCCTTCTGGTCCAGTAGCAAACCAGGACCATAACAGACAGGTTCCTAATGCTCTGCAGATGAAGGAATGTCAACAAAATAAACACATTTGCTCTCTTCTGTTGCATTCCTTTCCTTAAAGGAGGAAACTAAGAGAAGATGACTTAAAACTAAACACAGAGATTTTCCAACAACACTTATCTTGCCAGCTCCTGCTGAGATCACTAGCTTTAAAAGTGCTCTTCAGGCCTGAGTTCAGGATGGCTCTTAAGCATCTCTGCCTCTGTGCAGAGCTGCCATTGCATTTCTTCAGCTGTTTTCCAATTGCCTGAAAGAAGCACCCACTTGCCTGGGCCAGGAATGAGGAGCACAGAGAAACACAGAGTAGAACTGTTTCTTCCTCAAGAGTGTTTTGTTTAAAAAAAAAAAAAAATACCTACCCCAGAGCATAGTCTACTTGTCTACTTGATGTCTCATGGAGCAATGGAGGCAGAAGTTTGGGGATGGTTCTCTGAACAGGGGTGATTTGTACCAGGTTTGAACCACTGGAAGCCATATCCTTAGAAAGGGTAAATCCAAGAAGGTTCAACACCAAGAACTGCAGACACTGGCAGAAGTCATTCAGGGCAGAGTCATGTTGACAAACACATTGTTTTCTCCAAAGTGTAAAGCACTCAGTATATAGATGGAGAAGGTGAGGCACAAATACAGCCCAGTGACTTTCCAAGGTGTTCATGATGGTGTCGGTCCTAGAGCCAAGACAAGACTATGTGCCTTCTATACTACCAAAACACACTAACTTTTGAGCATCATGTCCCAGAAACAAATCGAGTGGGGGAAATATTCTATTCTGGAATTCCAGGGTATCTTGGTATTCCAGAGGAAAACTATTTATGATCCACTTTCATAATCTGTTTTTAGGGATTTGTCATTTACTAAGGCAGGAATTTTAATTCTTCTCCCTGCTCAGGGGGGGATATCAGAATGAAGCTCTAGATAGAGAATGAGTCTATCCCACCAATAGCAGTTTCATCTCAACATAGCTTTCTCAGTCTCCATTTGTCCTCACCTGGAAAATCAGCTGGTGAATGTGGCAGTCAGGGCCTCCCGGGTATAGAAGAGTTGCTGGGTCAAATACTTCCATCATGCTTCATTATACCCTAGTTAAGAGTTGACTTCTTCCACTTGTCTGGGTCTGAACTAGACTGACTTGCGACTGATGGAGGATGAGAGCCAGGCAGGGGTCTCTCTGCAGCACCTCCTACCAGCCACCCAGCAGCAGGGTTCCTACCCAGGTGTCCACCTGTCACCACTGGGCAGGGGTGATGAGCACACAGTTGCCTTTTCCATGGCAGCATTGTTCTTGGTCTAACTTTCATCTCTCTGCTATCTCACAATGCTCTTCTAAAATAAGGTGTATTTGGCAGCATTATCAAACAAAGGCTGGCAACAAAACTCACGCATTGTGAATGTGTGTTTCTTCGATTTAATTTAGGTCTCTAATGTCTTGAGGTTTAAAAAAAGATATTTCAATTTTTTTGTGACTCAAGTTGCACTTGGATTGTGAAGACACTCCTTTTAAGTTCGTACCAGAAGTAAGTTATTTCTGAGTCCCTAAATAGATGCACAAGAGCCCCCAAATACCTGGGGAATGTGGTCTCCCTTGAAAAACTCACTGTAGCATGGCCTGAGTGCTTAGAATTTGTCTCATAAGAAAATTCCTTCATTTGATGAAATGATTTAAATGTGACTATGGTCTTAATGGTCCGGGGGAAAGGCCACTTACAAATTATCTTTATGAGAGACGTGAGTTTACTATTCTACCTGTGAAGGAACAGCCTCTCTTGTTGGGTTTAGGAATAGTTTTTAGCAAAATATCTTCTGTTCCAAAGTCAAAATCATTTAAATGGGTTCAAAATTCAGCTCTACATCTGTTTCTAATGCCTGAATGAAAAGACGTTTTTAGTTCACGGGTCAGTGGGTGTACAGCTTGAATGCTAAGTCAGGAAGTAAGAAACTTGATGATTAGAGAGATGGATATCCAAATATTTAATATTTTTAATCAACACTTACACATGATTGGAAGTAAGAAATGGACTTGCAGTCTCATTCCAGAGCCAACGCATCTAACCATCCCCCACTCATACACTCATCGCACATTAGGTTTCACTGTAAAAGTTAGTACCCATCCCTGTTTACTCTTCTTTGTTTTTATTTTTTTATTTTTATTTTTTGATACAGTCTTACTCTGTCACCCAGGCTGGAGTGCAATGGGACAATATTGGCTCACTGCAACCTCCGCCTCCCAGGTTCAAGCAATTTGCCTGCCTCAGCCTCCCGAGTATCTGGGATTACACTGGTGCCCAATGACTCAAATGTTAATTTCCTTTGGCACCACCCTCACAGACACACCCAGGATCAATACTTTGCATCCTTCAATCCAATCAAGTTGACACTCAAGATTAACACAGGTGTAGAGTAATAAAGTGATTTGATTTGACCAAGCTCACTTAGCTCATACTTGACAGAGTAGGAATCCCAAAGCCCTCAACCACACTAGCAGAAAAATGCCCAAACGGAGGTGGGAAGTTGTAAAGCAGTGATTCTCCGACAGGATTTCTGGCTCCCCTGCATCAGAATCACAGAGGACTCCTGTTAAACTTCAGATTCCTTTTCCGGAATGTGTCAAGCTGAAACACACACCAGGGAATCTCCATTCTTTCAGATCCTCAGAAGATTTTTACCAACACCAAAAGCTAGGAAATACTGGCAGGAGGCATGGCCAAGAGAATGGTATAGCTCAACCCCAGCAATACAGGGCAAATATAATGGAAAGAGGGAAGGATGGAGGGAGGGAGGGCCAGGTGGTGGAGGACGCTGAATGAGGTTGGATTGGAGATAACATGAAAGGGACTGGAGGAAAGGACTTGAGGTGTCCCAGAAGCCGGAGTATTTTCAAGTATTAGGAAGGGACTAGCTTTGGTAGAGGAAAAAGATCACTAAACTAAGAAGATACTGGCCTTTCAATCAACAAACCCAGCTGCCTCATCATATTTCTCCTGGAAAGGAAGGAGGCCTGACTTGGGAGGCAGATCTAGATCTGTTTCCAACCCTGCCTCTAACTCCTCTGTGACTCTGAGCTAATCACTTGACATCTTGGAACCTCAGTTCAAGTTCAGCATCAGTAAAATCTCACCCTGGCTGGGGAAGGTTGGGTGGGGGAGCAGAACGATTGCTAAAATGTCATGCAATGCCAAATTTTCAGGAGTTTCCACCCTCTCCTTCTTTAAGCTCATCTCTATCCAACGTCTTTAGTGTTGCCTTCTCCAGCAAGACTCGGCAGGAAGATTTGGAAGGCTCTGAAGCCACAGAAGTGTTGTGCACAGAAGCAACTTAAGCCCAGGCCACAGTGGAAGGAGCCAGGCTCCAGCAGAATGATGGTCAGGTGTGGCTGCACACTTGCGACCTCTGAGGGCACCGAGCATCTGGCAGCCATCCTCAGGAAGAGATTTCCAAAGTCTTTATTGGTTTTGTTGTTTGTTTGTTTGTTTGTTTAAGACAAGGCCTCTCTCTGTCACCCAGGCTGGAATACAGTGGCATGATCATAGCTCACTGTGGCCTCAAACTCTTGGGCTCAAGAAATCCTCCCACCTCAGCCTCCCAAGCAGAAATCCACCCACCACCTTGGCCTCCCAAAGTGCTGAGATTACAGGTGTGAGCCACCACACCCATCTGCCAAAGTCCATATCTGAAAGCTGTCCAGCCCAGGATTTCTGTTAAGAGACACGTTCTGAGCTCCAGGAATGGCGGATGTGCTCTTTGGACTTAACAGTGGCCAACTGGAAGCATTCCGACTTTGAGAAAAACTTAAGCACCTGTTATAAAAGTCTAGTGTATGTCACACTGTCACAATATCCTTTCTGTGGGCTATGGAAAGCTGGAGGAGCATTGTTTCAGACACGGGGGCAAACAGAGGACTGGGGCTTGTGGTTCTGCCATCCCGGTTTGGAAATGGGAGAGGTCTAATCTGATCAAGGCAGAATCTGGATTAAGTAGAAATATATCCAGAGCCAAGACAACAATCAATAATATTCTTTATGGAGAGACCCAGAACTATATCCTCCATGAAATGGAAGAATAATGCTCCTTCCAGCCCTCCTAAATTATTTGTTTAACATATAGGAAAGATATTAATCTCTAGCCACTCACACCCCTCAAAACTTCTAGGGGGAGGTTTTATTATACAGTATTGAGAACACCCAGTTCTGCTAGGAGAGCTGAATATTAGAATTTGGAGGATGACTTTACTCAGGGTTTAAAAGAAAAAAGCAGGGACAATTCCTCCTACACAGTTGACCCTCAAACAACAGGGGTTTGAACCATGCAGGTCCACTTACACATGGATGTTTTCTCAATGAAAGTTACACCAAGTCTGCCTGCCTCTCCTGCCTCCCCTTCCACTTCCTCTACCTTGTCCTCCTCTGCCACCCGAGACAGCAGATCAACCTCGCCCCCTTTCTCCTGCTCCTCGTTCTACTCACTGTGAGGACAAGATGAAGACCTAATGAATAGTAAACATATTTTCTCTTCTTTATAATTTTCCTAATAATATTTTCCTTTCTCTAGCTTACTTTATTATAACAATACAGTATGTATTACATATAACATACAAAATATGTGCTAATCGGCTAGTTATAGTAGGATATTAGTAGTTAAGTTTTGGGAGAGTCAAAAGTTATACTCAGGTTTTCTACTGAGCTGGGGGTCAGCACCCCAACACCTATGATGGAGGGTCAAGGGTCAACTGTATTAGTTCACTAGAGCTGTCATAATAAAGTACCACAGTTTGGGTAGTTTAAGCAACAGAAATTAGTTGTCTCAGTTCAGGAGGCAAAAAGTCCAAAATCAAGGTGTCCAGAGAGTTGAATTTTTTCTGAGGACTGTGAGGAAAGGATCCATTCTAGACCATTCTCCTTGGCTAGCAGATGGCTGTCTTCTCCCTGCATCTTCATGTCATCTTTCTTTCTTTTTACTTTTTTTTTTTTTTTTTTTTTTTTTTTTTTTTTTTGAGACAGAGTCCTGCTCTGTTGCCCAGGCTGGAGAGAAATGGCAAGATTTTGGCTCGCTGCAGCCTCCACCTCCCAGGTTCAAGTGATTCTCCTGCCTCATCCTCCTGAGTAGCTGGGATTACAGGTGCATGACACCATGCCCAGCTAATTTTTGTATTTTTAGTAGAGATGGGGTTTCACCATGTTGGCCAGGCTTGTCTCAAACTCCTGAGTCATCTTTCTTGTATGTGTGTCTCTGCATCTGAAATTTCTCCCTTTTATCCCTTTTTATAAGGACACCAGTCACAGTGAATTATAACCCATTCCAAGAGTTTCATTTTAATTTGGTTGCCACTGTGAATACCCTACCTCCAAATAGGGTCACATTCTGAGGTACCAGAGGTTAGGACTCCAACATATCTTTTTTGAGGAGAATACAATTAACCCTGTAACATCTCCCTTTCCACAAAATCTAGTTCCATGGTTCTAAAGGAGGGAAAGAGCATCAGAATTAATACCTTCTCATGAATAAGGCACACTGGGGGCACTAGGAGAAGGGATTCAGTCAGAGAGACAGGCTCTAGAAATCCAGCCAAGAAGAAGGTCCTGTGTAACTTTTACATTTTCTTTGCACATCCAATTAGAAATGAGAAAATGGGAAGACTCTGAGTTCTTCAGCAAATGGCCAGATTGTGAGTCCATTGACTGGGTAATTTATAAAGAATGAAATTTATTTCTCACACTTTCAGAGGCTAGGAAGTCCAAGATCAAGGCGCCAGTAGGTCTGGGGTGTGGTAAGAGCCCAGTCTCTGCTTCCAAGGTGGGGCCTTGAATGTTGCAACCTCCAGACAGGAAGAACTCTTTCCTCACATGGCAGAACGGCAGAAGAGGGCAAGCCCACTTTTCCAAGCCCTTTTTATAGAATCGTTAATCTATTCATGAGGATGGAGCCCTCATGACCTAAACACTTCACATTCGGCCCCACCTCTCAACACTCTTGCATTGGAGATGAGGTTTTAACCTGTGAATCTCGGAGGGAACACAGACATTCACACCACATCATAGATTAATGGACTTATCCATAGATGGCCCTCAAATGCTAGAAGGGCTCTGCATAGGAACCCAGGGACCAGACCCATCTATGGTCTGGCTACAGAGAGCAGAAAGAACACAGGGGTCAATACAAGCCTGCTTGCATGCATCTGGGGCCCCTCCCCACCCAAATAAGACCCTACAACCACCTTTTGGAGAGGAGAAAAAACAGAGATAGGAGCCTGAAATGTTGAGAATTTACCCCAAGGAGATGTTTCCACAAAGGTGACTATTTTAAACTGAAAGACACTTTCAAACCAAAAGAGTAAGTCTGAGATGCTTTAATCGGCAAGTTGAAAAACTAGAAACATGTTTTCTTTTCTACCCATCTGGGGGAGGGTACTGGAGCAAGATTAGCTCCATTATGGAAAATAAAATTTACATTTTCTTTGCACATCCAATCAGTAACATAAAATTGTCAGCCCTTGTTCCTACTACACAGGGAAATGGAGTTACAGAGACCAAGTGAGAGGACATTTTGGGGAACATTTAAAAATCTAAACCCTGAACAGAGGTAGATATGAAATCAAGAATGAGCTGAACACTAATGGGAACATCCGCACAGATGTTAGACTGGGTTTCAATATACCTGAGTAGATACCTTTACTCTGACCCAAACCTACCTTACATAAAGTCTCAACTATGTGGCCATGACCATACTGGCCATTTTCCCCACCTCATCTGTATTAGTCAGGGTACTCTATAGGGACAGAACTGATAGGAGAGATGTATATATAAAGTGGAGTTTGTTAAGGAGTATTGACTCACATGATCACAAGGTGAAGTCCCACAACAGTCCATCTGTAAGCTAAGAAGCAAGGAAGCCAGTCCAAGTCCCAAAACCTCAAAAGTAGGGAAGTCAACAGTGCAGTCTTCAGTTTGTGGCCAAAGGCCCAAGAGTCCCTGGCAAGCCACTGGTGTAAATTCAAGAGTACAAAAGCTGAAGAACTTGGAGTCCGATATTTGAGGGCAGCAAGCATCCAGCACGGGAGAAAGTTGAAGGCCGGAAGACTCAGTAAGTCTACTCTTCCATTTTTCTCCCGCCTCCCTTATTCTAGCTGTGCTGGCAGCTAATTAGATGGTACTCACCCAGATTGAAGGTGGGTCTGCCACTCCCAGTCCACTGACTCAAATCTTAATCTCCTTTGGCAACACCCTCACAGACACACTTAGGAATAATACTTTGCATCCTTCAATCCAATCAAGTTGACACTCAGTATTAACCATCACATCATCCCTTTCACAAGTGCTTTCCTGTGAAACCCCAAGCCCATCTTGCTCTTCCTCCTGTACTCTCCTCCTGCCTCCCAACCTGCCTCTGGATTTTAACCATTCTCCAATGTCTTTTTTTTTTTTTTTTTTTTGTGGGGGGGGGACGGAGTCTCACTCTGTCGCCCAGGCTGGAGTGCAGTGGCGCGATCTCGGCTCACTGCAAGCTCCACCTCCCGGGCCCACGCCATTCTCCTGCCTCAGCCTCCCAAGTAGCTAGGACCACAGGCGCCCGCCACCACGCCCGGTTAATTTTTCGTATTTTTTTTAGTAGAGACGGGGTTTCACCATGTTAGCCAGGATGGTCTCGATCTCCTGACCTTGTGATCCGCCTGCCTTGGCCTCCCAAAGTGCTGGGATTACAGGCATGAGCCACCGCTCCTGGCCTCTCCAATGTCTCAGTTCATTTTGTGTTGCTATAAAGGAATACCTTAGGCTGGATAAATTATAAAGAAAAAAGGTTCATTTGGCTCAAGATTTAGATGACTGAAAAGTTCAAGCTTGGTGTGTCTGCATCTGGCGAGAGTCTCAGGCTGCTTCCACTTGTGGTGGAGGGTGAAGGGGAGCTAGCATGTGCAGGGGTCACATGGTGAGAGAAGAGGACAGAGGGAGGGAGGAGGTGCCAGGCTCTTTTTAACAACCAGCACTCATTGAAACTAATGGTGAGAATTTACTCACCTCCAGGGAAGACGCCAATCTATTCATCTGCCGCCATAACCCCAATACTTCCCATTACCCCACCTCGACACTGGGGATCAAATTTCAACATGAGGCTTGATGGGGACAAACAAATCAAACCATAGCACCCCTTAATCTGTGCACTCCCTCTTTTACAGCACAAGCCTAATGCATGCAAAACAACCACATATCAAAAGCATTCTCCAGATGACCCTCTTTCATTGTGAAAGGGAGCTTGCTGTTAGCACAAGAGCTAAGCAAGCGACAGCTTTTGGGGAAGTGATAACATCAGGATCTGATAGTGGAGCCCATGCCAAATCTCAGCAGACAGCCCCAGGGCCTGCAAGGACTGTGTATGAGACTTGGCACTGGTATCCTCAAGCCACAGAACCATTTCTGGAAAAGCAAATGGAAGCCAGAGGGCAAGGGAGCCAGAACAGCAGTGAGGCAGTGAGGACCCTGAGCTCAGCCCACAAGAGCACTCCCCTCCAAGGCAGCACAAGTAAGCACAGGCTTTCTACCTCCTTCAGGCCAGATGTTTCTCTCCCCGTTCTAGCTGAGGGCTGAAATATCCCTTAACTAGTTCAGTGAGTGTGTTGTTGGTTACAGCTTCTCTCTATATTTCTACAGCCCCTGCCTCTCATATCCACCTGCTCCAGGGCACACAGCCCCTTCCCTGCAGACTGAGGTCCTGCTGCTGGGCTCTGAGTGGCAAAGACTTTAGCATTTTTAGCATCCTGCTACTCAAATCTCAAATTGTGGGCCCTACACCAGCAGCTTCAGCATCACCTGCTTGCTTGTTAGAAATACAGACTCCATTGCAGACCCACTGAATCCAAATCTGCATTTCAACAAGACCCCAGACAATGGTGAGGCAGAGTCAAGTTTGAGATACACTTCTTTTTCAAACTGGGTGTAAATGGAATCACCTGGGGAATTTTTAAAAATATTGATGCTTACCTCCCACCTCCAAAAATTCTGATCTAACTGACACACGGTGAGATCAAAGGATTACCGGTTTTAAAAGCTCCTCAGATGATTCGACTGGGGAGCATAGCTTGAGAACCAATGCTTCGCTTCTCTCCCACTTGGATCTTCTATCTGTTCATTGATTCTCTTTCCAGTTATTGAACAAAGCAAATTATAAGCTCTCTTTTTCTATTTAATTTTATTTTTAACTTTTATTTTAGATTTAGGGGGTACATGTTTGTTACCTGGATATATTGCATAATTCTGAGGTTTGGGGTATTAATGATCCCATCACCCAGGTAACGCGCATAGTACCCAATCGTTTTTCAACCCTTGCCCCCGTCTTTCTTCCCCACTCTAGTAGTCCCCAGTGTTCCCCTCTTTGCATCCTTGTGTACTCAATGTTTAGCTCTCACTTAGAACATGAGGTATTTGGTTTTCTGTTCTTGTGTTTATTTGCTTAGGATAATGGCCTCCAGCTGTATCCATGTTGCTGGAAAGGGCATGATTGTGTTCTTTTTTATGGCCTTGTAGTGGTTCATGGTGTATATGCACCACATTTTCTTTATCCATTGCATTGTTGATGGACATCTAGGTTGATTCCACATCTTTATTATTGTGAAGAGTGTTGCAATGAACATATGAGTGCATGTGTCTTTTCAATAGAACTTTCTTTACCTTTAGGATATATACCCAGTAATAAGATTGCTGGGTCGAATGGTTAACATTCTATTTTTAATAAACCAAGTTATAAAAAGATTTTAAATCAAAGCTTGGTGCTGCTAACTCTAATAAGTCCAGAGCTTATATTTTTTATCTTCCATGGAGGTAGGAGGTCTGCAGAAGGTGGTGGCAGACACAGGCCCAGCCCAGGAACTGACAGCTTTTCAACCACATCCTGGTTTCCCCTCCGAGGGCAGAGCAAGGGCTTGTCCTTTAGTATCTGGACAGAAGGAGAATTCTAGGGGCAGAGCGGGCAGTTGACTAGCCTGAAGGGTGTATTGGGCTCCTGGTTAAAAATCGATAACTCCCCAGTGGAGGAGCTAAGCTCTGTCCCCTTTTTTAGGTCAAGCCTAGTAGTGATGAACTTCAGATGAACACCCTCAACAACACCAGCAAGCTCTAGTCACATGAGTATTAGCCCAACCTGGGCCCCCTCCAAGAATGACAATACCAACTGGCAAGAGGCTGGGATCCCAAGAAAGTCGGCAAAAGGGGCTCCGCTTACATCAAAAAAAAGTCCTGCCAGGCAGTGTCTCACGCCTATAATTCCAGCACTTTGGGAGGCCAAGGCAGGTGGATCACCTGAGGCTGGGAGTTCAAGACCAGCCTGACCAACATGGAGAAACCCCATCTCTACTAAAAACACAAAAAAATTAGCCGGGTGTGGTGGCGGGCACCTGTAATCCCAGTTACTCAGGAGGCTGAGGCAGGAGAATCGCTTGAACCTGGAAGGTAAAGGTTGCGATGAGCCGAGATCGTGCCATTGCGCTCCAGCCCGGGCAACAAGAGTGAAACTCTGTCTCAAAAAAAAAAAAAAAAAGTCCAAGAAGGAGGGTGGGAAGCCTCAGTCCAGAGTCTTTGCTGAACGTGAGCCCTTTATTGGGCCACGGGGTCCCTCTCATTTCTCAAAGAATAGGCTGCCTGACTAGGGCCTTCCCAGATTTTTGGACCCAAGTAGGCTTAATCTTCTATATGGAAAATTGGCTTATATTACAATCAGAGTAGTTTTATTTATTTATTGCAAAGAAAATTTGCCCCAAAATGGGTATCTGAAGGAAATGAAAGAAATAGGAGATCTGTCCCCTAGTAATCTTTTTTAAAAGTACAGGTTCTCATCCACCAGGTACACTTGGGAGGAAGAAAGAGGGCAATGCCTCAGAGCAGTTGTATGACCTTCAATGAGTCATCTCCCAGATCTGAGCCTCAGCTTCCCAATATGTAAAACAGGGGGACTCAGTTTCAATTATCTGTAAGGGGCACCTTCCTATTTAAACCGTGTATGGTCCTACCTAAAGGCTGAGGCTTTAAATTTAAACACTTGCAATAACCGTTACAATGCCAAACTTTGGTGACATAGTTCCTCCTGATTGGAACTTGGTCCATATGTCTATCAACTAAGGAATGTGTAGAAAATTCCTGAGATGATGTTAGGGGAGATAATACAGGCAGGACGGGGTATCATCAGCCCTGACTGGAGGTTGCTGATGCTCTTGTTTTGTTCCACTTCATGGAGCAACAGAGACGAATGAATCTTTAAAGCCCAGGCCAATCAAGCTTTCACCACCACCTCTCCACCAAAATATGCCCTTTCCAAGGTCACCAACAACTTCACATTGTTAAAACAGTGGCAGAGCTTACCCTTAGCTGACTACATCTCTCAACAACATTCCTCACTGTTGACCCCTCCAGTGTCCTTGAAATAATATCTTCCTCTGGCTTCCAGGACACCCCACATGCCTCATTTTGCGCCTACTTCTCTGACCACTCCTTCCTGGTCTCCTTTGTTTGATTCTTCCCACCTCCCCAAATACTTAGTGTTACAGTGCCCCTGGTCTTTAGACCTCTTCTCTTTTCTCTCTATATCTACTCCTCCTGGTGATCTCACCCATCTCATGGCTTTAAAACCACTAATGATTTCCAACATTATATCTCCAGCCCTGACCTCTCCCTGCTACAGCACGTCAAGTGAGCCTCAACTGACCAGAGATGTTTGAGATAAAGGAGCTCATATTCCCAGGGCAAAAGAGGGGAAAATCACCTTGAGGCTAGTCAGTTTTTATAGCTTCCTTTGTAGAGGAGAGTGAGTACTTACTGCTTACTAGACAAGCAGCATGTTTTTCAAAAGTCAAAAGGAAGCTTATGAGGAACAAGGTAATACTCTCTAGATAGCTGGCCTTGTCTTAGGCACATTCATTAATTCATTTTGTGCACAGAAATAATATGTCCATGAACCTGGGGGAACCACTCTTTTGAGAGACCTTGTCCTTGGAGTTCCTCTGACTCAATATTAGGAGCAAGATGGAGTAAGACACCTATTCTTTCACGTATGCCATATGTATGAATGAATGAAACAAAGGCATAGTTCTGCATTGGTTAAAAAAAAACAAAAGGCCCATTAAAAGGCAATGGTATATATTCAGGAATCACATTTTGAAGACCAACTATATCCAAGACTCACGGCAGGTTCTGCATGCCACTGATGCATCTGCATGACCTTCCCAAGGCTATTTGTCACAGCGGCCCCAAAATCCTGTCCTCTATGGGCCTAAGTGTTCTGGAGTAAATAGGCCAGGCCAGCACCCCTGAGAAGCAGGGGCTCACCCCATCCTAAGCCACCTTCCTAGTCTCTGAGCAACCTCAGCATCAGTGGCCCTCTGACCCCATCAGCCTGTGTGTCCCTACTTGTCTGAACACATACAATTTTCTTTCTTTTAATTGGCAGATTTTTTAAAACAAGTATATAAGTGAACACAGAGCAAAGTGTTTAGTCTGGGAGCTATTTCTCAGAAGTCTCTTTTGAGAAAGAGTTTCTAGCCCTTCCCCACTTTCATGAGATTAGAGAGATAGGAACAGGTACGTGGAGGGAGGGGTCCACACTCTGGAAAACATTTCTGGATCTGATAACCACCCTAATGAAGCCCCAAAGCGATCACCTTTGGATGGGTTTCTCAAACATGGAATTCTACCAGGATTTCTGTCAACAGGCCTCCTAATCCCCTCTCGCCTGCCAAGCCACATGCTACACAAAGGTGCAGAACAAGCAAGGCATTGAGACACGTGTTCTATCCAGCCAGGGGATGCGCAACGTCTGCCCACGCAGGCTGCATTATTATCAGCAGGAACTGACAGAGGGATCTGTTCTCCCCTCTCCAGGCAGTGGAGGTGCGCTTCCCGCCTCTGACCTGTGGCTCAGCCCGGTCTCAGCAGAAATCCCAGGAGAGGTTCCAGCCTTGCTTGCATCCTGCTTCCTATGCTAAGATCTGGTCGGAATGAAAGATAGTAAAAGGTCTTTTATATTCAGAAGGCCTTTACAAAGCTTGCCTTTACTATTTTATAATCTCTACATTTTATTGTCCTTTTAAAATCACAAAAGTAAGTAGAAACGTGAGGAGGCGCTGCTTTATTTATTTGCTCTCCCATTCAACAACTGGGCTGCTGCATTACCAGTTCCCCCTACTCTTTGATTCAGAAATGGACGCTAGAAATTTTTCCCACTTGTGACTGAAGCTGCAAAAACTTCAACCTGTTTTCAGTTACCCTGTTGTACCTCACAAGATTCCATCCTCTTTTCAGTGGAAAGAAAGCCATGGCCGAGGCAGTGCAGGTCTAGTGTGGTTCTCAGACTCTCTGGGAGCAGCTGGCACACATTCAAGAACAGGGAGTTTCTGAAGGGTGGCTGAGGACAGATCATGGGACCAGAGGTGAGAGGCGCCCCAAAGGGTTGGAGCCGCCCTTACAGGCGTGAGCAGTGGGGTCTGATGCACCACGGTGAGGGCATTCAGCAGCCAGGTCCTGAGTAGCTGAAACACAGGATACACAGAGGGCAATGTCTTAGAGCCACACCAACTGGGTAGGACTGAACAGATGGTCATTCAAGCCTTTAGGGTGTATCAGCAATCCATCAGAAAACTTGTTAAAAGGCAGATTCTAGGCTCGGCCCTAGATTCTGATCCAGCAGGCCTGGGATGAAGACCAGGCAGGGATCTGCATTTTTCCAGTTTTTCCAGCTGCTTCTAATGTAGATGGACTCTGGATTGCCATTTGAGAGACACTGATGTAGAATAAGGTTGGTTAGACTGGAGATATTAGCCAAGATAATTTCGAAAAAGAATGTGCTTGCTCAAAGCTCTGACAAATTTAAGGTCAGGGGCTAGAGAAATGAATATGAACACACTCATAGCTTAAAGGTTAGGTTGGGAGGCCCAAAGGAAGCACAGGTTCAAAGGCACAAGGGAGTCGTTGTGGTGAACAAGGCTCAGAGAAGCTTCTGGAAGCCCATGATCTGGCAGATGACACACATGATAGTATGGCAGATGGCGCATACCAGGTAAACCCTAAATGCATAAGGTTTGTATTACATATAGGAAAACAAGACATGAGCCTAAGCAAGAGGCCAGGCCCCTCCAAATCTACAGTTAATGGGCAGAGTCCTTTAGAAGCATGGGTCCATTAGGGAATTTTACCTTGCCTCAACAGAAACTATGGTAAGTGTAGGTGTTGCAAGGAAGCCATAGTTCAATTGGTCTACATCTATTATCCCAGCAAGGATAATGCTAGTTCTATGAGAAATTCTAAAGATGACACAGCTCTATTGTCAAAGAGCTTATGATATAATCATAAAGCATTTTAGAAAAATTGTCTAGTTAAGTAAGCCCAAATACTGGATAATATTGAAGCAGTTGACTGCAATCTAGAGTACAAAGTGGGTCCTGTGCAGCCAGGAGAAAGCTCACAGAGTAGGCAGAGGGTTGAGACTAAGTGATTTAAAGCCCTCATAATTCTTTCTGCATGGCCGCTTTTTCCAGCAGGCCTGACCATGTTCTATGCAATTCACACCATCTGAAAATACACTGCAGCTCCCCATTCCCCTCCCAGTGTTAGTTCTCACCTTGCAGCTTTTGGGACCCACATTCAGCTTCTTGCCCTGTTCCTATTCTCATCTTCTGATATGCCATCTTCCCTGGTAAGGTTTTGCCATGCCCTTGAACATGACATTAGATACGACTCCAGTTTTGACTCTTACTACACTCTCTCTCCCCATTCTTGGCACAGTGATGATTTGCAAACTCCCTCCAGCCACCTTGAATATATCACACTCCCTGATCCAACCTTGCCCCTGACCCTTGCATCCTTGTACCTTGGTATGGCCTCCATGGGCAGCAGCTCCATGGGAATTTTCCAGTCCCAGAGAATTCATGCATTCATGAAGGGAAAGAACAAATGGGGTGAGTAAGAACGCAGAAAGGAGAGATGGAAGATAAGGAGCAATAGTTAGACAGGAGAACCCACATTTTGAGATCAACGATAATGTCTTCCCTCTCAATCAGGATACTTCCTAATCTCAAGTACTCTATTTGGAAGGGAGAGATCAGTAGTTTCTGGGCGCAAATAAAGGTAATCTTTGGCTGGAAGCACTAGGCAAGCACAGCCTTCTACATCTTGATGGAACCTCATGGGAAGGTGGAGGCTGAAGCACAAATGAAATGTAAAGGAAATCTGGTGAGATTCAGCATTAGTGGAAGAACTTCGGTGGCCCGGCCTGATCTACACCTGAGCCAGGTTCCTGGAGGCATGTTCTTGCTGAGCTTCGTCTGTGGCCCCAAAGCCTTTGGGGATTCAGAGTCAATGAATACTCTGCAGTCTGGTCTCCACATGACCCCCAACTTGCTTAGACTCATCACATGTTACATGGAACATGATTCCTTTGAGTCATTGTGGTGAACAAAAGGAACAAAAGGAATCATGTTCCTTGTAAGAACCCATCTTCTGAACACCCCACTGCACTCTCACTGGTAGAAGACAAATCTGATGCACTAGGGAGTTATATAGTTTATTTCTTCTCATTTCAACCTCTCTATTTCTCAGACACACATGCACAGGTGCACACACACACAAGTGCTTGTGCACACACATACACACACAGAGAGGACTTTGAACTGCCTAAGGGCAAGAATAATTCCATATTCATGTTCCACAATGCCTGGAGAAAGCTTTTCACACAGTAGGTCTTAAAAAATCCCACTAATGAGCAAGAATCATAATAGTAAAGTAAATGATGCTGCTACAGATCTGAGTCATGCGAGGATCCATGAAGACTGCCAGGTATGAATATATTCAGGGTCTGTCTCATAGGGATGCAGTCCCACAGATGTCCATAAGCCCCTTACCTCACAGCCTCAAATTAATCAAGCAAAGAGACTAACAGAAACTTGTCAAGTCTTGTATCTCCTTAATTTTACCTTATGCTAAGTTTCTGTGATAGAGAGAAGCTATGGCTGGTCAGCAGTCATCAGCCATAATCCAGCCCTTGGAGGCTTGGAGATCTATAGCCTAGATTGAAGAGTGTGGCAATGGCTAGGAAAGTAAGGATAGGTAAGAATTATCTATTGTATCTACTCTATAAAATTGTAGAAAAGCCACTCTTCACTTTCCCAAGAACCTCTCACTGATAAAGATTTGCAGAAAGTGTCTGTCTGGGGTCCCTGTTGTTTCTTTTACTTTTCCTGAGTCACCCACAGCTGTTTCCCTCCTTATAATCATCTCATTATCATTGGATGGCAGCAGAGACTTTATGAGAAAGCTCATGGGGCTATGGCCCTGCCTCCTTTGCACGAGGATGAGAGGTTTCAGGAGACCTTTTTCATAAGGGCTTATCCAGGATTTGGGCCAGTCCCACAGGATTCCAGATTCTTGAAGTTTGGCTGAAAACCTTGTGGGAAGAGAAAACCCTCTAAGCAGGAGAAAGCCAACACATATTAAAATGTTCTTGTCTTCACAGACAGGTTGTGTTTTGTGAATAGGGCAACATGTTATTTCTCCCAGGAAAAGAAAAAACAAAACTGATTCAAAATGTACTGAGGTAAAAAGAGTTGTAGAAGCAAATTAATCTTCAGATTTCCTAACTTTTTGTGTCCCATAAATAATCTGTGGCCTTGTCCTAGAGAGAAAAGTGTCTGCTATTTTGGCAAACTAGGTATCTCAGAGAGAGAACAGAAATGCCCTGTCTTGAGGAAAGACCACAAGGGCAAACATAAATGAAAAGAACAAAGACTCTGTATTGTTGAGCTGAATGGCCACCCAAATATCCCAAGGAATGAACTTTAACTTTCTCAACAGAAAGGCAACCACAAGAAGTCTGGCGGCTCATGGAGAAAGTTCCTTTGTGAATACGTGGCCTTTACAGTGCTTCATCTTTACACAGAATTAACTCCGGGCCTGCAAGATGTGTGCCTTTTCCTGGTTTGTTTTAATGGCAGACTCAGAACACTGGGTACAGTTTTGCTTCTGTCTTTAAAGTTGTCCTTGCTTTGCCCTCTAAGGCCTGTAGCCAGTCAAGCATTTTTGGCGAGACAGAAACACTCTCCAATCCCAAGAATGCCCAGGAACCAACAGACATAGGTGGTTCCTAAGCTTATTTCCTGTGTTCAGATTCAAGAGTGGAATCCCAGTTTGGCCTGGCTACAGAGGCTGGAAGGTAGAAAAGGTGAAAAATTCTCTAAAATGTTTCCAGGTTTTCTATTTACTGGATAGGCAACAAACCAATAGCTGTTTGGAGGAGCTAGCTGGCTGGCAGCAATTTTCCAAGAATTTCCAAATAGCAGTACGTGGCCTAACAAAGGGAGGTACCAGGAAAGGAGAAAGAAGGGAGCAAAGTAAAAAATGATTTATTGGTGCCCTTGGCAATATAAAGTTGAAGTGGACAGCACAGCCAAAAGTATCTTGCTACTGCAGTAGGGAAATTAGCCAAGGGTGATGTCAATTAGAGATACAAGGGGTGGTAATTTCATTTGAGAAGCCAACTCTAGGCAAAGGGTATGGGTGCTGAGCAATTGCCCCAGCAACCTGCCAAGGTACGTGCTATTTGTTTTCACCAGGACTGTGGATAGGGGTGTGTCTGCGTGAGAGAGAGAGAGAGAGAGAGAGAGAGAGAGAGAGAGAGAGAGAGAGAAAGACAGAGATAAAGTAGGTCATCCTATCGAAAGAGAAGGTGAAAGGGTTGAGGAAGGCCTCTCTTCTCTCTGATTTATTGTAGAGCAGGAAGACTCACTGTCTGCAATACACAAAATAATATATCAGGAAAACAAGAAGTCAAACTTGCAAGAAGGCAAAGGGAAATCAAAACCAGAGATAGGACAAGGATGAATGGAAACACCCGGCATAGAAGTGAAATGAGGAAAAAGGAAATTTTGCTTTCTCGGAAATACACAATTGGTCTGAGCCTCATTCTTTGGAAGTTAAGTCCAGTCCTTCTGAAAAAGATGTGTAGACCACTGAAGAGGAATCATGATGATAATTCACCCCTTGCAGGCTATGGGAGAGGAGGTTTGGAAGACAGGTGGGAAGTTGGCTCTCTGAATGCTGTAGACAATGAGGAGGTACATTGTCCTTTGAGAGGTGATAAAGAGGCAGCCATCATTTAGCAAAGTACTATTGTCCCCTAATGATAGATGTGCTTAGGTATTTCTATACCAATGGTTGTAATGAAAAGAGTATAAACTTAAGTCAAACAGACACAACTTTTCTTTGTGTATACAACAGGAATAATACTTATTACCTCAATCTTGGCTACAGAGTTAGAATGAAATGGCACCTGGAACATAATAGATGTTCTTTAGATTTAATTTATTCTGTTTTCCTCTTCATGCCGAGATAAAAGAGTACCAGAAGAAGAAGTTTGAGACACATTCTCTAGAGACAAAAAATGTAAATGGCATAAGATAATCAGTGGCTTTACCCACTGATTCTTGCAATGAAAAGTTGGGTGTAATGGACAAGAAAGGAAGGGATGAGAAACAAAGGACAGTGGACAAATGGAATTCAAAACCAGTTGTGTATTTCTGGTTCTGGATCTCAGACACTAAATGTACAGCCTCTAGTTAAGAGTGGACCATCTCTCACAATGCCTGGAGACCAAATGAACTAATCCAGAAGTTTTAACTAATGTGAAGGAAATACCAGATAAAACAATGAGAAGAAGCTATAAAGAATAAGAGATGTGGCAAGAAATATAAAGTTGGAAAGGTGATCAGTGAATCACATGAAGAAATAACTAAAAATCAGGCACAAACAATATTAATTAACTCAGATCTCTATGTTCCAATGTCAGAGCATGGACAACAAAAAACAATATTCCAACACTGAATGGAAAATCTGATCTCAAAAGCTTCACCAGTGGCCAGGTGCAGTGACTCACACCTGTAATCCCAACACTTTAGGAGGCTGGGACTGGCAGATCTGGCCTGAGGTCAGAAGTTCCAGACTAGCCTGGCCAGCATGCTGAAACCCCATCTCTGTTAAAAATACAAAAATTAGCCAGACGTGGTGGTACACACCTGTAGTCCCAGCTACTCGGGAGGTTGAGGCACAAGAAGTACTTGAACCTGAGTGTTGGGGCTGCAGTGAGCTGAGATCATGCCACTGTACTCCAGCCTGGCCAACTGAGTAAGACTCTGTCTCAAAAATAAATAAATAAATAACCAGAACTTCTTGGAATGGAGCTCAACATTGAAATATTGCGAACATGCTGAGAAGGGAAGACAAAGTAGTTACAGACCTAAATAATGCTCTGTGTTGCTGATGGCATTACTCACAAACTGTAGGCACAGATATAAAATGGTACACATTTCATGGAGGGTAATTGAAAATATGTAGTGAGTGTTGTGAGGTGCCATCAGACTCTTCCTTCAGAACCAAGGAGCCATTCTCCTAGTTGCAAGAGGATAGATAGCCTGCTGCATTGGTTTCTGATAGCTACTGTTAGAAATAGTACCACAAATTTCATGGCTTATGTTTTAGGCAAATGCTAAAAGTGTTTTAAACAAATGTACTATCTTATAGTTCTAGGCATCAGAAGTCTGAAACGGGTCTTGTGTGACTAAAATCAAGACGTTGGTAGGGCTGCATCCCTTTCTGGAAGTTCTTGGGAAGAATCTACTTTGTTTCTGTTGGAGTTTTCTGGGATTTTTTTTTTACCTTCTTTTTCTTTTGTCTTTTCCAGTCTTTAGAGGCTGCCTGCCTTCCTTGGCTCATGGCCCCATTCCACCTTCAAAGTTGAGTCTTTCTTATATTACATTATTGACACCCTCTCCGTTCTGCTTTCCTCTTTATAAGGATCCTTGTAATTACACTGGACCTACCTGGATAATCCAGTATAATATCTACATCTTAATTTCATCTGCAACCTTCATTATTCTTTGCCATGTAATCTAACATATTCATAGATTCAGGAATTAGGATATAGACATCTTTGGGGGCTGTTATTCTACCCACCATGTCTGACAGCCACTCACAGCTGAGTCTCTCCCCAGGAGTTATCTTTGGTTGAAAGCAACTGCCTCAGGCAAGGTTATGCTCCACAGGAAAAACTGGCATCCAATGACTGGCTGATTGAAGGCCCAAAGGTCCAGCCCCTCCAATGCCTCAGTATGAAACATTCCTCACTAGCCATCCCAGCTCCAGGGCCTCCTTGAATCAACTGAAGCCATTGCTGCAATGTATTCCAAAATTCAGCTTTTGTTCATGACTAGCCTTGTTTTTTTAGGTCCCACCAAGTTGTTGTTCTCAAGAGCTCTCTCCAGTATCTTCCAGGTAACAAATCTCCGTCTCAAAGTGTTTCATGGGAAACCCAACCTAAGGCAGTAGCTGTCAGGAATGGTCAGAGGAAGCTGACTCTAAAATAGGACTTAGGAGATGGGCACCTGCTAGCCCATTAACAATGAGGACCCCATCACTAGTGAAAACTGAAGTATGTATGGCCCTCATATGTTATACTGCTATGTTACAATATTCCTTGGTGGGATACAAGTGGAAGGAAATGCACCAAAAGATGCAATATCTTTGACATTTGAGCCATTCTGGGGAAACTGGGATTGCTGATGCTGAGTATTATCTATGTACTGGGAAAAAAGAAGGGAAATCTGGGAAAGGTGAGTTGATCAATTGTCTATTGAAATCAAATTGTGATAGCCAGAGGACTTCCTTGTCAGCACTAAAACGTGACTCTCATCTTGTCTAGTTTGAAGGCAGAAAAATCTGAGAATCAAGTCAAGGACTTAATTATAAGTGTAGTACAACTCAAAAAAAAGGTAGAATTCTCAATCCTAGCAAATCTTGAAACTCCAGATCCCCTCAGAACCATTTGCTCCTATAGAAGTGATGCACTCCTCTTCAAGTAAAGACTCCTTAGTTGAAGACAACACAGGGTTCTCTGCCTGTAAAGCAATATGTCTTCCCTTGGGATTTAGCTCACATCTACCCTCCTGCCCACTAGAGTCAGCTGCAATAGAAGCTGGCCAGTTAGAAGTGCTGAGTCAGTTAGGAAAATAAAGCGCCCATACCCCAAAGGGGCTGTAGGTCCCAGCCAAAATGTGCCAGCAGAGGTCGGTAAACTGTAAACGGGACTAAAGCCTGAGAAACCTGGATCAAGGGTAGTAGAATACAAATTTGAATAAGGGAGAGATTGTTGCTGTGAAGGTACTCTCCTACAATACAGGGTTCAACTCTGGTAGGCACCCAGGCAGACGGTGGTTAACGTTCTGCTAGCACAGCCCTTGGAAACTACCATATTCTACCATAATAAATTATAAAAGAAGAAACCAAAAAGCTCGAAGGGGTGGGCATAAAATGTAGAGATAAAATGGAAGCTGGAAAACCTACCAGCAGATGATGTTCTAAGACATATCAGAAAGACATTGTGCTCACCAGAATGATGAGAGATGTAATGGGAGCACAGCAGCAACAGCATCAAGAAACTCAGTGGTGCCTGTCCTCTGTAGGCCAAGCTGATTATAAAAATTAAAAAGTGGTAATCCCTTACCCAGTTTCCAGGACTAAACCAGTTTTCAGATCTTCCAGTGTTTGACTGAAGGAGAGACCAGGTCCCCAGAAAGAACAGCTCTGCAGTGCCACAGCAAGTTTGTAAGGTAATGACTGCCTCAGTTTTTGCCTAAAGGACCTATAGCCATTTACTCAAGTAACTCTAAACTGAGGAAAAGGGAATATCCTGACACTTTGAGGTTGATGGAGGCAGGGTCAAAAATAACATGGATATCTAGGGAACTGAAGCATCATCATCCTTCCCTTGTTAGAGGGCATAAAGGGGGCAGATAATAGAGCTGAGCAAGTTGGACCAATGAATCTTACAGTTGGTTTTTTCAAAAGACAAACAAAATTGACAAAACTTTGGTTAGATTAACCAAGGAAAAAAGAAAGGACTCAAAAAAAATAAAATTACAAATGAGAAGAGGTATTAAAACTGATACCACAGAAGTACAAAGGATCACAAGAGACCACGATGAACAATTACACACCAGCAAATTGGATAATCAAGAAAAAATGAATACATTCCTAGAAATATACCTGCAAAGATTGACTCAAGAAGAAATAGAAAATCTAAACAGGCCAATAACAAGTAAGGAGATTGAATCGATAATCAAAAACCTCCCAACAAGGAAAATCCTAGAACCAGATGGCATTAATGGTGAACCCAACCAAGCATTTAAATAATTAACATCAATCCTTCTCAAATTCTTCCAAAAACACGAAGAGAAGGAAACACTTCCAAATTCATTTTAATGAGGTCAGCATTATACCAATATTAAAGCCAGTTAAGGACACTACAGCAAGATAAAATTACAGGTTGATATTCCTAATGAGCGTAGACACAAAAATTCTCAACACTAGCAAACCAAATTCGATAGCACACTAAAAGGATTTTATGCCATAATCAAGTGGGATAATTCCTGGAATGCAAGGATGGTTGAACATATGCAAATCAATAAGTGGGATACACTACATTAACAGAATGAAGATTTATGACCATCTCAATAGATGTTTAAAAAAAAGCATTCAACAAAACTCAACATTGTTTTATACTAAAAACTCTAAACGAGTTGGGTACAGAAGAAATATACCTCATCATAATAAAGCTATATATATCAAGCCCACGGTTAACATTATACTCAATGATGAATAATCAGGAGCAAGATAAGGGCACCCACTCCCACCACTACCAATATTATTGAAACTTATAGCCAAAGCAATTAGGCAAGAAAAAAAAATAAATTGTCTCTGTTTGCAGATGATGTAATCTTACACATTTGGCCAGAAAAACATTAGAACTAATAAGCAAATTCAGTAAAGTTGCAGAAAACAAAATCAGCACATAAAAATCAGTGTGTTTCTATATAATAACAACAAAGTATCAGAAAAAGAAATAAAGAAAAAAATGCTATTTACAATAAAGTCAAAACCAATAAAGTACTTATGAATAAATTTAATTAAGGAGAGATAAAAGATTTGTACACTGTACATAAACTGTAAGGAATTGATGAAACAAACTAAAGAAGACATAAATAAATAGAAAAGTATCCCGTGTTCATGGATTTTTTTAAATTAATATTATTAAAATGTCTATACTACCCAAAATAATCTACTGATTCAATGCCATTCCAATCCAAATTCTTAGGGCATTACTCAAAGAAATAGGAAAAACAATCCTAAAATTTGAATGGAACCACAAACGACCCCAAAAAGCCAAAGCACTCTTGAGAAAGAACAAAGCTGGAGGCATTACATGTCCTGATTTCTAATCATATTACAAAGCTATAGTAATCAAAACAGTATAGAACTAACATTAAAACAGACACATAGACCAATGAAACAGGATAGAGAGCCCAGAAATAAACCCACACATATAGGGTAAACTAATACTTGACAAGGGTACCAAGAATGCACAATGGGGAAAGAATAATCATTTTCATATACAGTGTTGGAAAAACTGGATATCCACATGCAAAAGAATGAAACTGGACCTCTGTCTTATAGCACTAAAAAACTAACAAACAAACAAAAAAACCCTCAAAATCAAAAACACAAATATAAGATCTGAAACCATAAACTCCTACAGGAAAACACAGAAAAAACTTCCTTGACATTGGCTTCACAATTACTTGTGAAACAAAAGCAAAAACAAATAAATAGGACTACATCAAGCTAAAAAGCTTCTGCATGACAACAGAATCAGCAAAATGAAAAGACACCTGTAGAATGGGATAAATATTGGTAAACCATGTATCTGTTAGGGTGTTCATTTCCAAAATATATAAGGAACTCATACAACTCAATAACAAATAATAATTATTATTTAACTAAAATTAAATTAAATTTCACTTTATTAAATTAATAACCCAAGTAATTTTAATTTATTAAATTAATAGCCTAATTAAAATAGTCAAAAGACCTGAACAGACACTTTTCTAAATTCATAAAAATGTCCAACAGGTTCATAGACAGGTGTTCAACACTGCTAACCATCAGGCAAATGCAAATCAAAACTACAATAAGATATCACCATATACCTGTTTGTAGGACTATTATCAATAAGACAAGAGATAAGTGTTGGTAAGGATGTAGAGAAAAGAGAAAACTTGTGTACCCTTGGTAGAATGTAAATTGGCACAGACATTATGGAAAACAGTATGGCGTTGCCTCGAAATATTAAAAAAAGAACTACCATATGACCCACCAATCCCACTTCTGTGTCTATATATCCAAAGGAAATAATATCAATTTCTCAAAGAGATATCTGCACTCTTGTGTTCACTGCAGCGTTATTCATAATAGCCAAGACATGGAAACAACTGCCTGTCAACAAATGAATAAAGAAAATGTGGTGTACATGTAGGGAAATATTATTCGGTCATAAAATTGGAGAACATCTTGCTATTTGTGACAACATGGATGAAACGGGAGGGCATTATGCTAACTGAAATAAGCCAGAAAAATGAAGACAAATACTGTATTATCTCACATATGGAATCTAAAAAAGTCACACTCACCGAAACAGAAAGTTGAATGATGGTTGCCAGGGGCTGGAGGTTAGGGGAAATAATAGTATGTTGGTCAAAGGATACAAACTTTCAAATACAATATGAATAAGCTCTGAGGATCTAATGTACAGCATGGTGGTTATATTTAATAATACTGTATTGTGTATTTGCAATTTGCTAAGAATAGACCTTATGTTCTCACCACAAAAACAAAAGTGGTAACTCTCTGAGGTGAGGGATATGTTAACTAATGTAATTGTGATCATCTTTCCTTTACAATAAATACTTATATCAAATAATCATGTTGTACATCTTAAATAGACACAATTTTATTTGTCAATTATATGTCAATACAAGTGGTGGGGGAAAAACAAAAAAAAAATTGCATGAGCTAATGACCCAAGTCCTCATGTCATTCACCACTGTTGCACCAGCTATGGCTATATGGGGACCACTTATTTCAGTTGATAGAGGAGGGGAAAAGCCAAGCTTTGTTCAAAACAGATGGGCCAGTTTGATGTAGGAATATAAACCAGAAAAAAGTCTTTAGTGTTCTCAGTCCCACTCATGAGTAACCCTAAAAGACAGCAGTGAGGGGACATCCTCCCAATGGACTTTAGGTGATACACCCGGCCACCCACTTTGTGTGGAAAGTGGCTCAAGGTAAAATATATCTAAACTCATGGGCAATTGTAAATAGGTTGGCTGGTTGCTTAGTGGCCTGGAAGGAGAAAGACTGAAAGATGAGGAATAAGGAGGTCTGGGGAAGAGGAATACGGAAGTGGACATGGAGTGCAAAGAGCTTCATGAAGATCTTTGTATACCGTGTTAACGCCCACCATGGAAGAGGCACTTTCTATCAAATGGACAGACTGATTTGGCCAGGTGATGTCAGACAGCCTTTCTCATTAATCACCCCAGTGCTGGCACAGCAGGCATATGAACAGAGTAATCATGGTGGCAGGCATGGAAGCTGTGCAAGGCAGCTTTCAAAATAGCTGATCTAGTTTCTGCCGCTGCTGAATGTCCAGACTACCAGGAACACAGATTACTGCCAAGCCCCTGACAAAGAACAATTCTTCAAACAGTCCAATAGGCCACATGGTGGCACAGCAATTACATTAAACCTCTTTCTCCATGGAAGGGTCAGCAATTCATCTTGAAGGAAATCAACACATACGTAGGATACAGGTTTGCCCTTCCTGCCCATAGATCCTCAGCCAGCACCATTATCTAAGGACTTGCTTCATGCACAATTCACTAACACAGGAGCCCACAGAACATCGTGTTGTACCCAGAAACTCACTTTAGAACAAAAGAGGTGCAACAAGGAGCACAGGACCATGGTGTCCACTGGTCCTGTCACTTTCTGTCCCATCCAGAAGCTGCTGACTTTATAGGGTAAATGAACACCCTTTTGAAGGTATTGCTCAGGTACCACATTCAAGATAATGCTTAAGGTGGAGTGCTTAAGCATCCTGCATTCTCCAGGATGCAGCGTCCACTCTTAAAAATAAGTGACTATTATATGGTACTGTGTATAGATTACATGGTTCAGGGTGGAAATAGGGCTAGTCCCTCTTACCATCTCACTTAATAACCTACCCGAGAAATTCATCTCTTCCATCCCCACAACTCTGAGCTCTGCAGCTCTAGAGAGTCTGGTTCCAAGAACAGAAACACTTACACCAGGGACACTACAAAAATCCCATTAAACTTTAAGGTATTGCTGTTGGCACTTTATGTTTCTTGTGCCAAAATGTCAACAGGCAAAAAAAAGGCATCACCATTTTGCCAGTGGTAATTGATCAGCAGGTTGAGCTATTGTTACACAAGGGTGACAGAAAAGACCATTTGGCTCCCAGAAGGACCTCTTGGGCATCTCTTGTTAATGCCCTAGCCAATTGTAATGGTAAGTGGATAAAAGTAGCAGTCATGGCTTGAGAAAGGCATGATGACTACAGACTCAGATCCTTCATGTATGAAGGTTTGGGTCACCTACCAGGTAAGCCACCTGGAGCAGAGCTTTCAGCCAAGGGGGAGGAAACTGTACACTGGGTAGTAAAGAAGAGATTTGATGAGTGTCAGTTCTGTCCCCGAGAATAGCTACATTGTTGAGAGCTACAGTTTGTCCCATTAAGCTCCCTCTTTTACATTTCCCTAGGAAAAGAAACAAACCAGAGTTCTAGAGGAGCTCTTCCCAGATAGGGTGATTTTTAAAAATAAGAAATATGTGGTCCAAGAGTTGAACAGGGTAACTGAAATAGACACTTTGATGCACCACAAGCTTCCCCCCTTCAGTTCTGAGGACTCATTCCCCCAGCTGCCAGATGTGTTATCTGCTGACAGCTAGCTGTTGAGTCTTTCTTTTGGAATTGCCCTTGGCCAAAGGGAGATGCCTCACCCAAGGTCATGACCTCTCCCTGGAGACAACCTGCATCCAATGAGAGGTCAATGCAACAGCACAAAAGCTCAGCCCCCTTGCCTCAGCTTGGGACAACTCACAAGAGACCTCCAAACTCCAGAGCTCCTCAGGATCAGCTGAGGCCATTGTTGCAATGCATCATAGTTCATCTTCTTCCTTTGCCTAGTCCTTTTCCTCACTCTCTCAAGGGAGTTGAGGGCACTCCTTTAAAAAATTCCCACACAGAGACTCTCTGTCTCTGAGTCTATTTCCTTGGAACATGATCTAAGACATAGTATATATCAAAAATCCCTGAAAATATTCATCCACTTTAGCCCTATACGCTCATACCTAAGACAGTATAAGGAAATGAGAGATTAAATCACAGTTTTGAGTTTGCTGTTGTAACATATATTTTTAAAACTATAAAGAACCTAAATGTTCAAAAAGAAAGAAATTGCTAACATAATGGCATAGAATTCTTTACAGCCATTACAATTCATATTTTTGAAGAATACAGTGACATAGGAAAATGTTCACAATATAATTTTAAGTGAAAACAGCAGGATACAGAACTATAAAATTATAAATGGTTTGCAAACATATTACTGAAAGAACTATCACCTTAAAGAGAAATTCAAAAACCCCAGTGGTAAATATATTTTAAAAATCTAAGGAGATCGTCAAATTTTGTTTAAGTGAGTAAAATTTGATCTCATAGCCAGACCTACTTTTAGGTAAAATAAAGATAGTAAATTCTCTAGCACTAGATATTTGAAGAAGAGCTAAATGACACTCAGCTTGCTGTAGAGTGGAATTAAGCATGAATTTAAAATGTTTAAGGTACCATTTTGCCCTCTGGAATTCCATTCTGCAGTGGGTGTCTTAGAGATGTGTAGTTTTGGTCGGCTTGCCTCTGCTTTCCCTTGGCTGGCTTGGCTTTGGTTGATTTTTCTTAGTTAACAACTTAACTCTTGAAGACATCTGACTTCTTTGGCTAACTTTGACAATTCGGTGAGAAAGAATTTGTTTGATCCTCTCCACCTCAAAACCCTTTATCACAAGCATAGAGGAAAAGAATTCAAAAAAAAAGAAACTCATGTAAGATGATACTAGCAAGTATCTCTAGGCAATAGGAAGGAGTAACCCAGACCCACCTTACACTCTTCCAAGACTAAACCAGGAAGAAGTTGAATCCCTGAATAGACCAATAGCAGGCTCTGAAATTGAGGCAATAATTAATAGCCTACCAACCAAAAAAAGTCCAGGACCAGATGGATTCACAGCTGAATTCTACCAGAGGTACAAGGAGGAGTTGGTACCATTCCTTCTGAAACTATTCCAATCAATAGAAAAAGAGGGAATCCTCCCTAACTCATTTTATGAGGCCAACATCATCCTGATACCAAAGCCTGGCAGAGACACAACAAAAAAAGAGAATTTTAGACCAATATCCCTGATGAACATCGATGCAAAAATCCTCAATAAAATACTGGCAAACCAGATTCAGCAACACATCAAAAAGCTTATCCACCATGATCAAGTAGGCTTCATCCCTGGGATGCAAGGCTGGTTCAACATTCGCAAATCAATAAACATAATCCAGCATATAAACAGAACCAAAGACAAGAACCACATCATTATCTCAATAGATGCAGAAAAGGCTTTTGACAAAATTCAACAGCCCTTCATGCTAAAAACGCTCAATAAATTCGGTATTGATGGAACGTACCTCAAAATAATAAGAGCTATTTATGACAAACCCACAGCCAATATCATACTGAATGGGCAAAAACTGGAAAAATTCCCTTTGAAAACTGGCACAAGACAGGGATGCCCTCTCTCACCACTCCTATTCAACATAGTGTTGGAAGTTCTGGCTAGGGCAATCAGGCAAGAGAAAGAAATCAAGGGGATTCAGCTAGGAAAAGAAGAAGTCAAATTGTCCCTGTTTGCAGATGACATGATTGTATATTTAGAAAACCCCATTGTCTCAGCCCAAAATCTCCTTAAGCTGATAAGCAACTTCAGCAAAGTCTCAGGATACAAAATTAATGTGCAAAAATCACAAGCATTCTTATACACCAGTGACAGTCAAACAGAGAGCCAAATCAGGAATGAACTTCCATTCACAATTGCTTCAAAGAGAATAAAATACCTAGGAATCCAACTTACAAGGGATGTAAAGGACCTCTTCAAGGAGAACTACAAACCACTGCTCAGTGAAATAAAAGAGGACACAAACAAATGGAAGAACATACCATGCTCATGGAGAGGAAGAATCAATATCGTGAAAATGGCCATACTGCCCAAGGTAATTTATAGATTCAATGCCATCCCCATCAAGCTACCAATGAGCTTCTTCACAGAATTGGAAAAAACTGCTTTAAAGTTCATATGGAACCAAAAAAGAGCCCGCATCTCCAAGACAATCCTAAGTCAAAAGAACAAAGCTGGAGGCATCACGCTACCTGACTTCAAACTATACTACAAGGCTACAGTAACCAAAACAGCATGGTACTGGTACCAAAACAGAGATATAGACCAATGGAACAGAACAGAGTCCTCAGAAATAATACCACACATCTACAGCCATCTGATCTTTGACAAACCTGAGAGAAACAAGAAATGGGGAAAGGATTCCCTATTTAATAAATGGTGCTGGGAAAATTGGCTAGCCATAAGTAGAAAGCTGAAACTGGATCCTTTCCTTACTCCTTATACGAAAATTAATTCAAGATGGATTAGAGACTTAAATGTTAGACCTAATACCATAAAAATCCTAGAGGAAAACCTAGGTAGTACCATTCAGGACATAGGCATGGGCAAAGACTTCATGTCTAAAACACCAAAAGCAACAGCAGCAAAAGCCAAAATTGACAAATGGGATCTCATTAAACTAAAGAGCTTCTGCACAGCAAAAGAAACTACCATCAGAGTGAACAGGCAACCTACAGAATGGGAGAAAATTTTTGCAATCTACTCATCTGACAAAGGGCTAATATCCAGAACCTACAAAGAACTCAAACAAATTTACAAGAAAAAAACAAACAACCCCATCAAAAAGTGGGCAAAGGATATGAACAGACATTTCTCAAAAGAAGACATTCATACAGCCAACAGACACATGAAAAAATGCTCATCATCACTGGCCATCAGAGAAATGCAAATCAAAACCACAATGAGATACCATCTCACACCAGTTAGAATGGCGATCATTCAAAAGTCAGGAAACAACAGGTGCTGGAGAGGATGTGGAGAAATAGGAACACTTTTACACTATTGGGGGGATTGTAAACTAGTTCAACCATTATGGAAAACAGTATGGCGATTCCTCAAGGATCTAGAACTAGATGTACCATATGACCCAGCCATCCCATTACTGGGGATATACCCAAAGGATTATAAATTATGCTGCTATAAAGACACATGCACATGTATGTTTATTGCAGCACTATTCACAATAGCAAAGACTTGGAATCAACCCAAATGTCCATCAGTGACAGATTGGATTAAGAAAATGTGGCACATATACACCATGGAATACTATGCAGCCATAAAAAAGGATGAGTTTGTGTCCTTTGTAGGGACATGGATGCAGCTGGAAACCATCATTCTTAGCAAACTATCACAAGAACAGAAAACCAAACACCGCATGTTCTCACTTATAGGTGGGAACTGAACAATGAGATCACTTGGACTCGGGAAGGGGAACATCACACACCGGGGCCTATCATGGGGAGGGGGGAGGGGGGAGGGATTGCATTGGGAGTTATACCTGATGTAAATGACGAGTTGATGGGTGCAGCACACCAACATGGCACAAGTATACATATGTAACAAACCTGCACGTTATGCACATGTACCCTACAACTTAAAGTATAATAATAATAAATAAATTTAAAAAAAAAAGAAAAGAAAAAAAAAAAAGAAAGAAAAGAAAAGAAGATTGTGGCCGGGCGCAGTGGCTCACACCTGTTATCCCAGCACTTTGGGAGGCCAAGGCAGGCGGATCACGAGGTCAGGAGATGGAGAACATCCTGAACACAGTGAAATCCCATCTCTACTAAAAATACAAAAAAATTAGCTGGGGGAGGCGGCGGGTGCCTGTAGTCCCAGCTTCTCGGGAGGTTGAGGCAGGAGAATGGTGTGAACCCGGGAGGCGGTGGAGCTTGCAGTGAGCTGAGATCGCCCCACTGCACTTCAGCCTGGGCCACAGAGCAAGACTCTGTCTCAAAAAAAAAAAAAAGAAAAGAAAAAAAACAAGAAAGAAAAGAAAAGAAAAGAAGATTGTATACTGAGACAAACTAATTGTGATGTTGTTATGTCACATCTTTAAATAATCCCAGGTGCACGTTCTCTCACTTTCATCAGAGTCCAACCACACCAAAGCAGGTCAAAGAATCTCACTCCTTTCCACCAACCAAGCCTCTTAACATTTTCTAGACCTGAATACAAACCAAACACTCTCATTTTCCCAATTTATTACTCCCACCCAAGATATTTCAAACACCTGAAATTGATTATTTGAAGGCTTAAAGGAGTGAAATTTAGGATTAAAGACATTCCTTCCCCAACCACTGCTCCACACTCACATGGCAACTTGGCCCATGCTATAGACAGTGGAGATGACATTTAAGCTCCATGCAGAGATGAGCCCTATCTTTGCGTTCTTTGTGGCCTTTCCTTCAATGAAGAGTGTCAGTCCCTGTCTGTTCCTGCCCTGCCCCTTCTAACCACAGATGTCCTAGCCTGGCTATGGATGTGGAGTTCCTCAGAGCAAATGGAGCCCATGATTTTGTGTTCTCAGGAGGTCATCAAGGTGTGCTGATAGCTTTGTTTCCCCTTTTCACCTCGTTTTTCTCTAATATGTGATTAAAATGCAGGGCTATCCCAAGAGGAGTTGGCTAGAGAATTAAAAAACGAACAAACAAACAAAACAAAGAGACCCTAAAATGACTTCATGGTTAAAAGAAAAACCTAACAGTGAAAAAATAAAGGCATTATAATGAACTCTTCTCCATACTGTCTAGAGCACTGGGGAAATCTCTTTGATGTAGAACCACTGATTGAAGAAAAGCTCATGTGAAACCAGAGCACTTGGGTTTATCCAACAAATATTTTTAAAGCACTTGCTATGTATCAGGCACTGTACTAGATGCTGAATATACGTAGACCTAGACACTGCCCTCATGGAAATTATATTCCAGCAACTCAGAATTATCAGAAGATTGACCCACAACACTGGATAGACTGCACAACAATATCAGGCACAGTAGTGACATATGCTTACCCATCCCTTACATGTTCCCAGGAGTACTAAAAAAGGGAAATACCAGCCAGAAACATCCTGTGAAAAGATTACCTGGAACAACTCAAGAAAATCTGCCCAGGTGCATCTGTTTACCTCTCCTCCTCTGCCAAGTGGGAGAACAACATTGAATTGGAGAACACATATGTCAATAACTCCAAAGAGGGGCTAGTATCTCAGCTTTAGCACCAGCTCCCTGGGTGCTACTACAGTTCTGGGCAAAACTGCAAAGCAGCCAAAGTTGGTCTTGCAACCATCCCAACTTTAGCCCATTATCAATCTCCCAGACATCACATGCACATAGCCTACCCTAAATCTGCCCCAAACCCTTCAATCTGCCTAGACATGCCTCTAGACTAGTGTCTGGTTTAAAATGTAAATGAGGTTCAACCTTACCAGGGATGCCTCAACATCCCCTGGCAGACCATCTACCCAGACAGGAAGAGGTGCTGTAATGGAGCAAGCATGGGTTTGGGGCCAGAAAGACCTGGTTTTCTACCCCAGTTTCACTACTTACTATTTTGTGACCACAGGCAATGTTACTTAACCTTGATTAAGCCTCAATGTTCTTGGCCACAAAATGCAGATAATAATGCCTGCCCAAATATATTTCGGGAAAATTAAATACAAACAAGTTCTTCATTGCTTATCCTATCCTTCCTCATCTCGTAAGGGGAACCAATAAAGCTCAGCAAAAACACAATAAAGACATTGATTTTATTTATTTATAGGCATTGGCAGAAACCCCATCATGAATAGGGAGCACCTTCAGTAGTCTGCTGCAATTGATTGCCTTCACTAGGAGATGTGAGGAGCGTCCTGGTGCAATGTGAAGAAATCCAGGGGATCGCTTGGGCAGGACCCAGGCCTCTAGGCAAAATGTGTGGAACAAGCCATGGGTTTTATAATCCTCCTAAGAAAGAGCATGAAGAGCAAAGTGCATTCTTAATTATTTCAAAGAGCTCTGGGTTCTAAATAATCTGTCTTGGAAATAATGAAGAGAAGAAAGACAAAACTTGGCTTTATTTACAGAGGTGACGTTACGGGGATTCACCATCTATTATTACCTGGCAATACCTTAGGGCTGGCCTCCACCACTGCTTTTTATGCAAACTACATGTAAAGTCTCTCATTCAAGGTCCTAACCCACATCTAACCTGGACTCCCACCACTCTCTTTCAGGCATTCTGGGCTAAGTTACAACTCAGCTGTGTCTTCCCTATACTAGCGACAGGCTTCTGCTTCCCTGCTCTTCTCTCCACCTACCAAGCACTCCTTTCATGTCTTCCCATCAACCTTCTCCACATAGCCAAGCTCCTACTCAAATGGACCCTCTCCATCAGGCAGAGGTAACAGAAGCTAGAGCCCAGGCTCAGGGTCCATAGACCAGGCCCCAGGACCTGCTGGGGCCAGTCAGGATGGTGGTCTGGATACCACAGACCTGGGACTCAGTCCATAATGTGGCTGTCAACCAGGGTGCCCTTAAAATTAACTCAGGAGCTTTTAGAAACATATAGATGCTCATATTGCCACCCCAAACCCTCTAAATCAGTTTTCCTTAGGGGGTAAGAGAGGTACCTGGGCATCTGAATTTTTTAAAGACTCCACCCTGGATTCTAATGCATGGCCTTAGCTGAAAACCATGGCTCACAGGTAGGAACTCTTCTATAAAAAGGAAACTAGATACTATGGCATGACTTCAAAGACTCTATAAATAGAGCTGATGGAAAAGAATACAAAAAGTAGTAGTTGGACAACCTGAACATTCACAAATCAAAGGGGCCAGGTAATAAGTAGTTTGGGGTATTCAAAGATCTGAGTAAGAAACCAGTGAAAAGTTTCATTATTTCTCACAACTTACTGGGGAGCAGATGGGTGGAGGGGAGTGGAAACTGAAAATGTCTAGACATTTGTTCAGAAACTAACCAGCACCTGTAAATCTGTAATTAGCAAAGTAAGGATAGTTGTGGCTAAAAATGTAGTTTGTAAATGTATCAAGGACAGTGGAATGTCTCAAGCAATAAGCAAAAAGGCTTTCTTAAGGACAAAAAAATCCAAAATAACATGATATCTTGTTTTGGAAAGGGTAAACACATGAAAAGACAAACATGAAAAACACATGAAAAACACAGCAGATGCTGTGTTTGGGGCTTGAGTTGCAGCATTTCATACAACAGCTCATGAAATTTTAATTGCTAACATTTAAAGGTTCAAATTGGCAGGGAGAGCAAGTCACATGGGTTGAACACTAACAAAAGATTACGAAGGAAAGGTGAGGCTCTGTGGCACATCTCCAGCAAGAAGAGGTGCTTAGCAGGGTGCCCTGAGGTCAGCGCTTGCTCACTCCGGATTGGATTCTGCATTCTAATTAACCATGTGCAAGAGAGAACAAAAGACCCCTGAAAGATGCCAGAAGAAGACTTGCAAAAGGGGATGAGGGCAACCCCCAGAGAGAAGAGCAAAATGACACAGGTGAGCCCACAAGGCTTAATCTATAGGCAAAAACAGCAGATAGCTGAGACTACTTATAAAAAGGCAAACTAGCTCATTGGAGGAAAATCCACTAGAACCTCTTATATTTTAGAAACAAAAAGACACAGACCACAAAAATGTCTCAACTATCAACATAGGTAAGAGTGGCCAGCACCCTGGGGAGGAGGTCAGGCTGTACAGGAAGCAGCCAACCCACCTTCAGATCAGGATCAGCAGAGGCATTGCCAAGACAAAGCACAATCAGAATACTCATTAATAGCTATCGATGGGTTCTCTCTAGAAAAAACAAAGTGAAATGCTATAGGGAAGGTCTATTAACCAAATAATCCACTTGAAGATCTTTTTACCCAACTGCTATCATAATTTAGTTTCTCTTTCTAATTCCAGGTGAAGTTCACACTACTGTCATAATTTGATCAGCATGTGCAAACAGCCCAAACCAGAAACACATCCATACCTCTACAGCAGCCTAATCTAAGAAGAAAAAGGGGAGGTTGGGTTGGTGGCAAAGGGACAAAGGAATTTTCATTCCCTGTATCTGCCCCTGGGCTAATAACAGCCACCATGAGCTGAGAGCCCGGTATGGGTCTAGCCCTGTATGAGACGCATCATTCATATTGCTGGCTTTAACTGCAGTGGCAGAGTTGTGAGGCAGTTGTTAGACTTATGACTTGGAGAAACTGAGCAACTTCCATACACATCTAGCCAATGCAATTGCCTGGATTTGAACTTGTGTCCCTCGGACTTCTCAGTCTATGCTATTTCCCTGCATTGCTCAATCACCCTCTGTTCTCTTTAAGAGGGTTTTCTCCCCAGTTCGCCCAGCTCCCCACCGCCCTCTATTCTGCTTCTCTGCCTCAACAGCCTTGAGAGCATCATTGGACAGCCTTGGCATACAGACCCTTTCACTGGGGACTGGCCAATAAGCAAGCTTTTCTTTTATACAGAAATGCTCATGGCAGTCTCCACCTATCTCACTGTCCCTCTAGCTCCCTGTGGAGTCAGGAAGAGCAAAGATCTCCTTCTTCTGGGAGTGATCCTACTCCCTGGAAATACTTCACATAGAATTCTGTGGTTTCCAACTACTGGTGAGCCAATCTCTGGCCCCCTGGATTAAGAATCAGGTAGAAGGAATTGAAAAGGAGCTCTACGGCCAGCAGACATTTAAAAGGCCATAGAGAAAAACTCAGGACCCCTTGAGAAGGGCAGATGGCAGAGCAGCTAGGAGTGCCCCTGCTGGAGCTAGAGTGTGATGAGGGTGTAAATCCTGGCCCCAGCATGTTCTATGTGCACTTGGGCAACCCGCCTAACCTCGCTCAGCCTTCGTTTTCATATCAGCAAAATAGGTCATAGTGAGCAACAGGGTAAAGCACTTAGTAATGCTCAGTGGATGGTAGAGAAACCAAAACGGAGCACAGGCCAAGATTCCAGGAGTCTCAGGACATACTTTCAAATCTTTAGATGAAGAACTTTCATATACTTAATCTCCCTTGTTCACTTATCCAGGGACCAGTCCTTGCTTCTCTTGTCTTGTGTAGACTAAGGTACCTCTGAAGTTGTTCTTGCAACCATTTCCCCTAAGTAGATGAGAGATAACAAACAAGCCAAACATGCACTGAAGTTGGGTGGCTGCAAGCAATGGACTTCTTTGAGTGGGGACAAAAAGGGAAGGAGCTGTGGGGTGGGGAAGAAGGAGAAATGACCATAAAATTGGATTCCGAAGCATTCAATATGAACATTTCCAGCAATAACAGATGCTTTTTGGCTACCGTAGGTAAGACTTCTATGATTTAGACCTCTGGGCAAACTGAGAAGCTGTTGGATATTGAAAAATGAAATCTAAACACCGAATGCCTGAACCCAAGCAGAAAAACAAGCCCAAACAAGCCTGCCGGCCCCACTAGCCATCACATCTCCCCATGCCTCGAACACCCACTACTTAGGCCAGCTGCCACTGCTGCTGCTGCCAAAACACAAGGTGGGTGGGACCTGAGCAGTGTTCGACCATCAAGGAAAGAACTGGATGAGGGTCCTGCTTACTCAGTGGGCAGGTTCCACGTGAAGGGTTTCCTGCCACACATAGGCTCAAGCATGAGAAGTGGCAAAGGCAGGGAACAATTCAGGGGTTTCCAAGGGAGAGAATACAGTCACAGGTTCTTAGTTGCTGTTTCTGGTTGGGCCAGTAAAGCCCCTTCCTCGTCCCTCTTTTCCATTTATCACTAGAGAGAGAAACTAAAAACCATGGCTTCAGGCCGCTAAAAGCCTAAAACAAAATAAAAAGAACCACAAAATAAGGTGGGTTGGACAAGCCAACTAAATGATAGTATACACTATTTTACTATAGCTACTGCCCCCAAAGGCAGCTGTGGATGCCATTTTTGGATTTCTCACGATTTTTCAATGTGTAGAACATAGCAGATTCTCACACAATATCCGCAGAATGAAAAAGTAAAAGTGTGCATTCAAAGGGGTGGCTGGGTCACTGTAGTCTACCCCAGAGAAGACAGGGAAAATGCATTCTGCTGAGGCACACCGTGATGAGAGGCTTCCCACAAGGTAGAAAGAGAACCAGACTCGGCATCCAGCCTCTAAATGAGTATGTAAAAGAATTTCCCAAGGCTCTTGTTAAAAACACAGATCCTGGTCAGGTGTGGTGGCTCATGCCTGTAATTCCAGCACTTTGGGAGGCTGAGGCGGGCGGATCATCTGAGGTCAGGAGTTTGAGACTACCCTGGCCAACATGATGAAATCCTGTCTCTACCAAAAATACAAAATTAGCCAGGCATGGTGGCGCGTGCCTATAATCCCAGCCACTAGGGAGGCTGAGGCAGGGGAATCACTTGAACCCGGGAGGTGGAGCTTGCAGTGAGCCGAGATGGCGCCATTGCACTCCAGCCTGGGTAACAAGAGTGAAACTCCATCTCAAAAAAACAAAACAAAGCAAAACAAAACAACGCAGATCGTAAGGCCTCCCTCTCCAGGAACTGAAATTCTGGAGTGGGGCCCAGGAATTTGCTTTCCTAACAAGCTCCTGGGATGATTTTGATCCAGGTGGCCTGTGGTTCACGTTTTAAGGAACAACTGTTCTAAGTCCCACTTAATGGTTGCCTTACCTTGAGCTTCAAAGATGATCAACATGCTGGCCATATTTTCCCCCAAGGGGGTCTCTTTAGCCTCTTAAATACTAATGGATACCAGGAGCCTCCAAGACCTACGTGCCATGTTATGTTCCGGAGAAGATGACAGGCAAACCCACACATCAACAAAGGGCTTATTTGTAAGAGAAGTTCCCTCTGGGGCCAGTGGTAAGAAAGGGGGAGTAGCAATATCTGAACCAGTCCATGCCCCACTAAAATTTCTATCACATGAAGTAAGAACCTTCTGCGTAAAAGCATGTGTCCCTTGGAGAGAACATTCCTGGAAAACAGAGGTTTTCACTGCTTAGTTTTCAAAAGGGGACAGGGTCAATCCCCCCATTACTATGAAATATGGGTAAACTGAGAGCATAGTATGCTGCAAAGCATCATAAAAATAATTTTACATTGTTACCGACTTGATTCTAACGGTGGGTTTTTAGGAGGAACAAAATTATAAGAGACATTTTTCTGAGTGCTCCAACAGAAGGAGAGAGAACTGTCTTCAGAGTTGAGAGGCATCCACCGCAAAGCTGACTGATCCCAACAGGGGTGCATTCTTGGAAGCCCAAGTCCAAGACACACAAAACTCTGAGTTCAGGAAACAGCCCCTCTCTGGAGAAGGAACCAGGTGTGTGAGTGAAGAAACTAAACACAGGACTAAGGAGGAACTATTAATAGCAAGCTTAGCTCCCAACCTAAAGCCAATGAAGTGGAATGCAATCTGCACCCTGTATCTAGACCAAGGAACCAGGAAGACAATGCCATGCCCTCACCCGTGCTGGACACAGTCTGTCAGCCTCAGGCTCAGCCCTCTGCAGCAAGCTGATGCCCAGCCTTCTTCCAAACCAAGACTCTCTTCTATTTTGTTCTACGAGTGTTCGTTGAGTGCCTACTGTATACTCTTGGAAGTGTGAAGAAATGATCCTACCTGCCTAGCAGTGTGTATTCCTGTCATTCCAGACCAGTTTCCAATCTCGTTTGAGATCATAAGACACCCGTCAAGTTGCCTGCAGAATGTTAAACAGTAATAAATGAGAAATTCAAATTACAAGATCTAGAAGCACAAGATACGTATAAATGGGTTATAGCTCAAAACTTTCTTTTTAAATTCATGGTTTAGAGCTCAGAATACATTTTCCAAAGGGACAGTGCTGTAAATAGTCATCAGGTGTGTAGTCTAAACCTAACAAATTCATAATATAGCTAAAATTATACACATGTGCCATAAAAACAAGGAAAACATTTCTGCTACATTATTATAATTACACTTAAAATAACTCAAAAATATTTTTGAGCAGTTATCCTTAGTGATGACATCCTTGGGAAATAATGTTTAATTAGAAGTTAATGAAAGATTTCTGGAGAAAGTATGAGGAAACTGGACTCACAGGGACTTTAGATTTTTATCTCACATTCTTTAAAAATTTTTTCTCTTTGTAAACATATTACATGCTTTTGTGGAAATTTTGGCAAATCCATTAAAATTTTAAATACAGATATAAAAAATAAAATTTAATATGAAATAAAAAATTAAAAGTTAATATGTATTTCTGTCCAAGATTTTTTAATTCTAAATATATGTGCATGCATTTTTTACTTGAAAAATAATTTACAAATATTTTTGTAATCTACTTTTTCACTTTTCCATTATCAAATTATTTTATCACGGTCTTCTCAATATTAAATATTAGCTTTCTTCTTAATCCTTGCCAAATTGCTCAACTAAAAATTATATCTCATTTTAATGTTTATTTATTTGATTACTATTGAAATTCGTCTTTACTCTTCTCCAATTTAATGACTACTTGTGTTTTATCTATATGTAATCATAATTAATTATCTTTTGTATCTTTTACCTACTTTTCTGCTGGGCTGCTTATAGTTTTCTTGAGTTGAAAAGATTGTGACTATATAATAATATCTCCTTGATTATTTACACATTGTAAATATTTTCATGGTTGGTCATTTAATTTTTATCTGGTTCATGGTGTTAACACATAGAAATTTTAAGCTTTATACAGTCAAATCTATCCAGTTTTTCCCTTTTAGTTTATCCCTATGTTTTTAAATACTGAAATTATTTCCCCAGATGATCCAAGTTTATTTGTGCTTACATGATGAAAAGATCAAATCTATACAGATAGAAATACATTGACAGGCCTTGCCTCTACCCCTACCGTCTGCACCTCATTTGTCCTCATCCCCTGTAGGGAACCAATTTGATCTGTGTCCCACTGATCCTTCTAATGCATCTTTTTGCAAACTTTAAAACAATTATGTAGTTGATCTTTCTGGAATTGGTACATGGTATTGCATTTTGAAAAAGTTGTTTTTTCCATTAAATTTTCTAATTGTTTACAGTTGATATCAAAGAAAACTGTTGATTTCTGAACCTTTATTTTGCCTGCGTTCATCTCATTGATCTAGTAATTTTTTAGTTGATTGTCTCGGGTTTTTAGATGGACAATGATATCATTTTTATGATTCATGTTGATAATTTTGTCTTCTACTTCCAAATAATATGTTATTATTAGAGTTCTTGTTTTATTTCATCTAAATAAGCCACCATTTTACTTTGTGATGGCTTTATAATTAGCACTATTTATAATTTTTAATCATAATTGTTATCTATCTTTTCTAGTTCTTAAAGGGCATGGCCATGCCATGTCTGCAGTTGCTGTTATTATTCATGTTAGTTAGGATGGGCTAAACTACGTTGCCTTTAGTAAAACAACCCTAAAATTTCAAAAGCTTGGGACAATGAAAACTTATTTATCACTTAAGCTACAAGTTAATCATGGGCCCTGGAAAGGTAATGTCAGGTCAGGTCACCTAGATTCAGGCCCATTCCCCCAGAGCTTATACAATCAAAGGCTGTCATTTACTGTGACTGAAGCTAGAGGAAGGAAAGCTGGAAAACTTTGCCCTGGCTTTTACAGGTTTCTGTCCAGAAGTGACACTCATCATCTCCAATCACATTTTACTGGCCAAATCAAGTCACTTAGCCATGTTCCAAAAAGGCACAGAAATTCATTCCTATCATTTGCCTAAAAGAACAACTTGGAAATATGGGTGGACAGAGCTAATGAGTTACCATATCACTAAAGCATACACATTCATTATGCACAAACTAGTTGCACAGATTCATTAGATGATTGTTAAATGAACTCTCATCCAATAATACTCACCTTTTATAAAGATTAGAGTCAACTCAAAGATTAAATTTTTTAAATGCATGAGTTGTTAAGAGCTTTTACTTAATTCTTCTCTTCCCCTTGGAAAGCATAAATTAACTAAATTTTACCATGATTATTAGTGGCTGAATTCCAGATTTAGATTTATAATCATGTACAGCATAGCTAATAATTTAATTGTAAGTGTAAACAAGTCCTAAGAGGCCAATGATTCATCGTCAAATCTTACCCATTTCACAAAATTTGGGTAATCTATGGTCTAGAAAAGACACTGCTCTTTATAACATTGAATAATAACAAAATGGCCATATATTCAATAAATAGTAAGTAATTACTAAATAATTCAGCCTGGTAAATCATTTTCAATGATGTCAGCAGTCAAAGGTATCATTCAATCTTTCCTCATGTGAGATGTATTGCATTTCTTATATGTGATGGTTAATTTTAGGTGTTAACCTGACCAGATTAATGGATAATCAGGTGCCTGGTAAAATCGTATTTCTGCCTATGTCCGCGAGGGTGTTTCTGAGAGATTAGTATTTGAATCAGAAGACTGAGTGAGGAAGATCACCCTCACCAAGATGGGTGAGCATCATCCAATCCATCCAGGGCCAAAGTAGAACAAAAAGGCAGAGGAAGGGTGAATTTGCTGTCCTGGATCTGGGACATCCACCTTCTTCTGCCCGCAGATGTCAGAACTGTGGGCTCTGGGGCTTTTGGACTCAGGGACTTACACCAGTGTCCCTCACCCCACAGATTCTCAAGCTGTTAACCTTGGACTGAGAATTACACCACCATCTCCCCTGGTTTTCAGGCCTTTAGACTCGGACTGAATTATACCTTTAGCTTCCCTGGTTCTCCAGCTTCCAGCTGGAATATCATGGAACGTCCCAGCCTCCAGAATACTGTGAGTCAAAGCTCCTGTACACCCCTCAGAGAGAAACAGAAATTCTATTGGTTCTGCTTCTCTGGAGATCCCTGTTTAATACATTACACAAGGCAACTCTTTACTGTGAAGAAAACAGAGTCGTTCGATCCTCACCAGCCCAAACAGAACAGGCTCTTCCACCACGGTCTCCATCAGGCCCTTGTTGGCAGGCCTGGGGCATGAAATCACATAAAGTGGACTCTGGATGGAGAAGGTCAGGAACCAGTGCACTGATCTGCAGTGTGCAATAAGCTCACTCATGTGCCCCTATAGCTCCATTTTCTACCTCTCTGTAATGAGAACATGAGGAATTGCTTTTAATACGCAGATTAGCATTTGGGCCATTCATAGAAACACACAACAATCCTGTCAACAGTATTATAGTTGGTGTGCTATAGTTGTACCTCCTCTAAACCTACGAATAAGCAATAGACATCTTAGCCAGGGGCTTGGTCTGTGTGCTTTTTCTAAATGTATCAAAATAAAGAAGTTGTTTCTTCTTTTCTCTGCTCCATACTCAACATACAACACCAAGCTTCATTCATGCATTGTTTGAGCTAGGCCATAGTATGGCCACGTCCTAGAACTTACTTTCTGGCTTCCGATATCCATAGTAAATAGCCAAAATATGTACTCAATACATCAATTTTTTAAACCAGTCAATTTAAGATAAGAAATATCCCAAACGGGTTTTTGGCATTTTTAGATAAAAATCAATTGATTGAGGCTAGGCACGGTGGCTCACACCTGTAATCCCAGCACTATGGGAGACCGACAGGGGTGGATCACAAGGTCAGGAGATCGAGACCATCCTGGCTAACGTGGTGAAGCCTCGTGTCTACTAGAAAATACAAAAAAATTAGCCGGGCATGGTGGCGGGCGCCTGTAGTACCAGCTACTCGGGAGGCTGAGGCAGGGGAATGGTGTGAACCCGGCAAGCAGAGCTTGCAGTGAGCCGAGATCGTGCCACCGCACTCCAGCCTGGGCAACAGAGCAAGACTCCATCTCAAAAAATAAAATAAAATGAATTGATTGAAAGTCTTGCTCTTTAACATTGAATTATTTTACATTACAGAGCTCTGAGTAAACACTAAATAAATTCATAATTGGTTTGATTGACATCATTTATCCAAAGTCCATAAACCAAAGTTATCCATCCTCATTGATGAATAGCATTTGAAAACTATCATCAATTTAGTTGCTTAGAAGTGCCAAGATGCCACCTTAGACGAGGAAGGCCTCTGGCAAAAGACATTCATGTGCTGCTTAATGACTTTGGCCAACCATGGACTCATAAGATTATAATACTGTATTTTATTGTATCTTTTCTAAGATTAGGTATATTTAGCTACACAAATACTTACCATTGTGTTACAGTTTCCTACAATATTCAGTACAGTAACATGCTATACTGGTTTGTAGCTGAGGAACAACAGGCTATCCCATATAGCCTAGGCATGTAATAGCCTATACCATCTAGGTTCGTGTAAGTTCACTCTGTGATGTTCACACAAAGATGAAATCGCCTACGGACGCATTTCTCAGAACGTATCTGGACTGTAGGAGAACAACAATCTGATTATCAGATCTTCAAAACATGGGCAGCCTGACAAGATTCAGAGTTTAACTGATAAGCATGTAATTTGCAATTTCCTAACCCTGGAAGTTGTCGAGATAACATTAGAATAGTCCCTTATAGAACTAATAGACTCTTCCAAGAAGTAGATACTGCTTTGCGAATTCAGTCCCATCATGAGACTTCTGAGTTGGGATCTTGGAATCTTGTTAGCCTCAGAATCCTAAATTTATAATAAAGATGCATAGATGCAAAGTGAGTAGCGTTTGGAAGATGCCCTTAATTCTGAGTTCTCCAGTTTATCTTAATCTTTTTATATAAACTCCTCTAATCCTCAACCTGGCTTCTGCCTGTGCAAAAGTCAATATATGAGTTAGTTACTACTCCCCGGTGAAAGACGATAACATTTTAGGAGTGATACTTTATGTATATTTAGCATTCGTCATCCCTAAACTTCAGTTATAGAAATTCTCTCATGAATCCCCAAAACATGTCAGTGAACTATGAGTCTGTAAACATACAATCATGGCACTTAATATCTTATTAGCTACACAGAAAAATAAGGTATTTTATATCACTTGCTCCTTAAGAGATTTAACTCCTGACATTAAAATCTCCAGCGAAAAATTCTCCTTGGAATTGAGGATATATAGTAGTAGTGGTAAAAAAAAAAAAAAAAAAAAAAATTAATATCTGTTGAGAACTCACCATAGCCCTGGCATTCTGCTAAATATTGGATATCCTTTTCTCATTTAAACCTCACTGCTATCCTATGAAGTAGAAATTATTATTACCCCCATCTTACCAGAAGCAAATTGAGTCAAGAGAGTAGCTGTTTTACCCAAAATCATCACCAGGAATGTTGCCACACAATGGCCTCACTGCCCAAGATACACAGAAGTCTGTACTATGGCACCAGCTTTTGAGAAAAGAAAGGGCTTTATTGCAAGTCAACTGGCAAGGAGACAGGAGCCAACACTCAAATCTGTCTTCCTGAACTAGGGTTTGAGAGCAGGTTTTCCAGGCAAACAGCAACAATGCAAGGGACAGGAAAATGAAACAAGGCATGATCTGATTGGATCATGCAAAGAAGTGACGCCAGGTCTTTGGCTAAGTCCACACTGCAGCAAAACAGGGTACCCCTTGCTTCTTAATTGGGCCCTTGTTCCTTGGTCCGAGCCCTTGGGTTCCGCACATGGTTGACTTTTTTATTCCAGCTGGCTCCAGGGTCCTGAATCAGGCACCCTTAGTTCACGTAGGCATGCTCAGGTAATGTGACTGGCAACCTGGGGGTCCCTTGCACTGAAGAACAGCTAATCATTTTGTTACTGACAATGTTGAATTGGTTCTGCCATTATGGAATGACAAATTAGGAACTGCAGTGATCTGCATGAGGTGTTGGTATTTGGGGCTAGGTCATAACAGTGGAAATAGAAATGAGTGGATCTGGGGTCACTTTGCAGGCAACAGCAGCTGCTGATAGACTGAGTGTAGCGGGTGGAGAAGCAGCAGTAATCAGGGTGGCTACTAGGATTCTGCTTGAGTAGCTGCCCTGATGGCATTTATGTATATGAGAAAAGCAGGTTGATGTGTGTTCCCAAGAGGAGAATAAAACATTGTGGTCATGATCTACAAATTAAACATATAATTATACACACAGACACATGTATCTATACATATTTAAAACATGATCCTAGAGGAGGCTGTTTTTTCTCTTGCTGTTTTTCATATTGTCCTATCATGGGAGACCCACAATTAGGACTTTGAAGTCAGCTGTTTGCTTGGGGTTTTGCTAATGCTTCGGTGTATCAAAGTAAGGCACACACTGCTGAGAAATCTGGCATAGCAACATCGTTAAATGCCACCCTACCCCCCATGGTTTATATAAGCCTTAGCTACAGCACTGTCTAGAAATGGCTGTTCTTTGTCTTTTCTTTGGAACACATTTCTCACTTGAAATGCAACTACCCTTTGCCAGCCCAGGATTTTCCTAACACTAACCGGGTGCCCATCTTCAAGGACAATTCCAAAGGCGTGCCCCTGCCTTTGGAACAATGAAGAGGGTTTCCTTCATTGTTTTTCTTGTCTTGTCTGCAGCCAGAAATTTCTGGTTTGTGCCGTTTTAATTTTATATACTTTTACTTTATTACATTTGAATTTTAGAAAATAATGAGTATTTAAGAGAATGAGTATTTGAATTTAAACAACTAGGAGTAGGATTACTGCATGTAGAGCCTGGGATTGCCATTTGAAATCATTAAACAGCCTGAAACCAACCTTTCCGGCATGCCTGCGGAGATGTCTTCCCGGGTTCTGATACATCACACATTGTGTGACTCCCAAGCAAACTCTTGGCCACTCAAAGAAAAACCACCGAATCAAAGGAGATGGTATATGAGTCATTTCATCAATTACTTATTTCACATAGATTTAAAACTATGTCTCAAATTTGATTTGATCTTAAATTAAGATTTAAAACTGAGCTCAATTTGACTGCATGTTTGAACAGTGAAAGATACTGTGTGAAGAAAAAAAGGAGCAAATCTAATCACAGGCACAAATACCCTTCTAGAACCACACTTTAGATAACAGTGACCCATAGAACAACAGTTCCTTGGGATACTAACAGGTATTCTCTCTTTTTTTTTTGCAAATTTTATTTCCTTTTAAAAAATTGTTATGGGCACATAGTAGGTGTATATATTTATGGAGTGCATGAGATGTTTTGAAACAGGTATGCAATGTGAAATAAGCACACCATGGCAACAGGGTTATCCATCCCCTCAAGCATTTACCCTTTCAGGTGCAAACAATTCAATTACACTCTTTGTGCTATTTAAAAATGTACAGTTAAGTTATTGACTATTTTCACCCTATTCATTCTATTTTGTGTACCCATTAAACATTTCTACCCACTCCCAGCCCCCAACTTAACAGTGTATTCCAAAAGGGGAAAAAATGATCTATGGTCACATGGGTAGTGCTAGGTTAAGTAAATCTGAACAGGCTCCTTCACTATAGACTTCTCTAGATCTTTTTGTTGTTGATGTTGTTTTTAGTTGTTTGTTTTTTGTTTTGTTTTTGTTCTTGTTGTTTTTGTTTTGAGATGGAGTCTAGCTCTGTTACCCAGGCTGGAGTGCAGTGGTAAAATCTCGGCTCACTGCAACCTCCACCTCCCAGGTACAAGTGATTCTCCTGCCTCAGCCTCCCAAGTAGCTGGGATTATAGGCACCTGCCACCATGCCTGGCTAATTTTTGTATTTTTAGTAGAGATGGGGTTTCACCATGTTGGCCAGGCTGTTCTCGAACTCCTCAGGTGATTTACCTGCTTTGGCCTTCCAAAGTGCTGGGATAACAGGCATGAGCTACCACACCCAGCCGACTTCTCTAGATCTTTAATGTGATGCTAATAGGCTCTGTATCTCCAAGAAAGGAGAGAGGGCATTTAACTGTTTCCCAAATTTATTTAATCACAGAAACCTACTTTTGAGAATGTTTTGTTGCACATATTTTGAGAATCTCAATTCCAAAGGAAAGAAATAAGGAAAAAATAAGGGCTTAATTGAAAGGACAACCTCATTTAAAAGTTGACATAGAGGCCATTATTTGGGTCACAGAAAACTAAGGCCTGAGATTTGTCATGGAGTTCATGTCCCCATTTGGTCACTAAGATAGAGACTTGTCATTGTAACGGCTGCTCAGCACCTGTGAACACCTGCTGTGAACTGACCCAAACCAGTGTGGCCACATATGAGGCGAAGCATGCCTGTCATCGCACTACCAAAGAAGGAAACCAAGTCTTAAACCAATTTTTTGCTCCATATACAGACATTTACTTTACAATCGCTCATTAACATTTCACACAACATGTTCAGTAAGCTCAAAGAAGTCCCATTTTCTGTCCTTTTAGGGGCTCTCAGCACCACCTTGACTGAAACATTTCCTCAAGGCAGACATGGCAACATGCCCGAGGCAGGATTCTGGAAGGTTCCTAGGCCATGCCGGACAATTTGGAATTCTCCAACTAAGTGGGTGGACATAGGGCCAGTTAGCGATCAAGTCTCAGGCACTATCCCTAAGAAAAAGGCTGCCGTCTTTGCTGGAACCTTATACCCTCTTCATTAAAAACAGGGAAGGGCTCTAATCTTTTAGCCAATCGAGGTAGCTGTATTAGTTTGTGAGGGACCGCAGGCTGGATAACTTAAACAATAGAAATTTATTTTCCCAGAGTGCTGGAGGCTGGAATGCCAAGATCCAGGTGTTGGCAGGCTTGGTTTCTCCTGAGGCCTCTCCCCTTGTTTTGCAGATGGTCATCTTCTCTTCTCACTGTGTCCTCACATGGCCTTTTCTCCGTACATGCACATTCCTGGTGTCCCTGAGTGTCCAAATCCCCTCGTCTTATAAGGACTTCAGTCAGATTGGATTAGGGCCACAAGAATGGCCTCATTTTAAGGTAATCACCTCTTCAAAGATCCTATCTTTAAAGATAGTCACATTCTGAGGTACCGGGGCTTAGGGCTTAAACATATGAATTGGTAGAGGGACACAATTCAGCCCGTAACAGTATCCTAAATATTGATTTTTTATCAAAATGATATCCCGTATCTAATGTTCATTTTCCTAATTAATGTCACTAGTTTCCACAGTGAAGACTCCTTTCAGATATTCACTATGCTAACTAGCAAAGTTTCATACACTTCTCTTTTTTTTTCAATATAATTTCAACTTTTCTTTTAGATGTGGGGGTTCATGTGCAGGTTTGTTACATGGGTATATTGTGTGACACTGAGGTTTGGGGTATGAATGAATCCATCACTGAGATATGGGAGCATAGTACCCAATAGGTAGTTTTTCGGCCCCTTACTCCCCTCCTTCTCTTCCCCCTCTAGTAGTACTCAGTGCCTATTGTTGCCATCTCTATGCCCATGTATACCAAATGTTTAGCTCCCATTTATAAGTGAGAATATGTGGTATTTGGCTTTCTGTTCCTGCATTAATTCACTTAGAATATCAGCCTCCAGCTGCATTCATGTTGCTGCAAAGGACATGGTTTTGTTCTTTTTTATGGCTGCATAGTATTCCATGGTATATGTGTACCACATGTTCTTTATCCAGTCCACCACTGATGGGCACCTAGATTGGTTCTATGTCTTCGCTATTGTCTCACTCACTTCCTTACATCACTAGCTCCATAATCAGTCAGGTGCAAGGGCATCTGATTGACTGAGCCTAATAGCAAGGGAGGCTGGTGAAGTATGTTTTTGGCTTTTACCCTGGGAGGAAAGGACTCATATAATTGGGCTCTATTTTGCAGTATCTGTATTTCTTTGCATATTTCAGCATAGACAGTGTGATAGTATCTGTATGCCAGCTTCAACACTAAGGGCAGCCAAATGTCTTAATAGAGAATGTACACTAGAGGGTTGCTTATGTAGCAACACTCAGAAGATTTCAATAAATGCTCCGTTTATACCTATAAACTGAGTAGTGTCCTCATAGAAGCAGCCTTGGGTGGGATTTGGCCATATGTCATTATTTCAACTGGTTCTCTGTCTGCTGGAGATTCTGTGTTACCTCACAGATAATTATTGTAATAAATCCCTTTTCTGCTTAGCCAGAATTCATTTCTTTGCAGCCAAGACACCTGATACAGTTACCAATCCTTAGATTTTCAGAAAGCATATACAAGATATGTGATGGTATAGTGATCTCCTCTCTCATAAAACCAGGGAATCACAGGTTGACCAGTTGACCTGCCTAATTTAGACATCTCTATACCTACAGCAGGAGAATGACAGTCATATCATGTTGGAACTAGAAGGGATGTTAGCAATCATCTAATACAGATGAAGAAATAGTCCTAGAGAGAAAAGATTGCTCCAGGCCACATCCATTTTTATCCCTACCCCGAAAAGGATGTTTTAAAATAACCCCTGGAACAATTCTCAGCCTGGGGACTATTTTTATTTAGGTTTAATAACTAAACCTATTAATCTCAGCCTGGAAGGGGAATATAATAGGTGGTCCTAGTTGTTGGGGTTGTAATTCAGGAGAGAACAATTTTCCATTTCTGTTTAAACCCATAACCCAAGATGGCAGAAACGATGTCAGGAAAAAGCAGCGCAGCCAGGTCTTCATCACAGACACACTGGAGCCCAGGTGGGCTCACAGAGCGCCCTATCCCCCAGCCTCGGCAATGAGTCACGACAGGCTCAGTTCCGCATGTTTTTCTCTGTTGCAGACTACAGTTCAGCTAGGCTTTAGGTCGGCATCTTTTTTTTTTTTTTTTTTTTTTGAGACGGAGTCTCGCTCTGTCGCCCAGGCTGGAGTGCAGTGGCCGGATCTCAGCTCACTGCAAGCTCCGCCTCCCGGGTTCACGCCATTCTCCTGCCTCAGCCTCCCGAGTAGCTGGGACTACAGGCGCCTGCCACCTAGCCCGGCTAGTTTTTTGTATTTTTTAGTAGAGACGGGGTTTCACTGTGTTCGCCAGGATGGTCTCGATCTCCTGACCTCGTGATCCGCCCGTCTCGGCCTCCCAAAGTGCTGGGATTACAGGCTTGAGCCACCGCGCCCGGCCTAGGTCAGCATCTTTTTAGGTTCCTGCGGCGGACTCTCTGGTTGGGGTATGGAAAGGGCAACCAGATCTCCCAGCCTAACCATACCAGGCTAGACAGGAGAGAGGCACTGCTGTTTGGTTGTGGGTGACATCCGGGGTAATTCACTGTTCTGTGTTTGCCACCCAGTCATATCTATGGTTGTAAGTTTGTTGTTGTTATTGTTGTTTTCCTGTGAGTTTTGTGTGTGTTCAAACCTAAACTGTTCCAAGAAAATGCATGTTGTTCTCATCCCTCGACCAAGCATGGTTTCTCGATTAGATGCATTTTCACAGAGAATTAGTCTTAAAACCCCTGTGAGCTTAAAAATAGATTAAGAACTATTTCTTAAGCTCCCTTTCTTTGGAATTTAAAGTGTTTTTTGAGTGGAGTATTTTGGGGTGGTGGAGGAGAGGAAGTTTAGCATAATTAAGCAGATCAAGAAAAAAAGAAAATCATTTAACTGTTTCTTATATGATCCTCAGGCTTTGAGGTTTACTCATGTAAATAAAGCTCATCATGCATATTAATTCATTCATTCCTATACTCCTTCATTCACAAAAGACTGTGTATCTATCAGGTTCAAGGCACTGTGCTACAAGAAATATACAGGAAGAAGCCTGGAGCATTTAAGAGCAGGATGTTGACAAACACACACATTGAAGGTACCATGATTTGAGCTTCTGACATTTGGACTAATTAAAGCTGAGGAAATTGGCATCTATTTGGCAAAACAGCCAACAAAGAAGACACCAGGCAGAACAACCCACAGAAAATTTCATCGGCCAGGAAATCACAATTCATTCTCCCCTTCCAAACAGAAAGTTAATTACTGGCTTTGGTGGATTGCATTCCTGGCTCTGCAGTATTATCTTAACACAGAAGGCAAGAGAAGGCAAGAAGGGGCTGAAAGAGCCATCCTTCCAAAATATACTTGAGAGAATTAAAACACAGATGTTCTTCTCCAGGGCCCTTGTGACTGGTCAGATCCTCTTGCCCAGATCCTAAGAGGGCTTAGCGGAAACAAAAATGGTGGTTGTGAATGTGAACATTATTAATTGGTCTTTCTTCTGTATCCAAAAGTCTAAGCCTTTCTGAATGGAGTCTTTCAAGACTCAGCTCAGACACTACCTTTTCAAGGAAACCTTTTGTGACCTCTCTGCCCCCAACCCCACACACACAACCACTGCAGCTAGACCATAGATCTTCCTTAGCATTCTCACACATCTGCATTACCTCTCATGGCTCAGCCTCGTTATCAGCATCCCTCATGAGCCTGGTGGACACTTGGGGTATCTTTGGCACATTATAGGCCCTTCATAAATGATTTCTGAAGGACTGTAATACATAGTTTATACAATTTTCAGCATATGAATTTAAGAAAAAACATAAAAGAAAAATACCCACAGTGTACATTTAAATAATAATAATACATAAAGGAAAGTTCACATATTTAAACAGAAAAAGACTGACTTATACTAGAAGAGAAATAATGACCTATCCCACATGCTATATGTAACACCATACCTTTTCCAAATTGCTAAAAGAGAGATAGTTTGCCTAAAGTTAACTCCCAACTCTACCCACTAAAGGTGGGGGGTCCATTTATTTTTAACAGTGAGGCGCATTTCAGAATAGAATGTTCTCACACACATACACACACACACACTGAAGGCACACAATTTGAGCTACTGAAACCTTGAAATCGTTAAAGCTTTAGTTGTTGGAATGCATACTCCTAACTTTGCAAGATTATTATACTTAGAGAACATCTGAGATTGCAGTCAAACAAAACTTAGGTTCATGTGAAAAATTAATTAGTGTACATAATTATTCTGCCACATAATAACAAGGCATCAGATGTAAGCAATTCATGTACGTTATTTTAATAATTAGCACAACTAAGTTACTTTCCTTTTCCACCTCTGGCTTAATTTATTCTCTAATATGTGTACAAGTGTCTGGTCTACTGTGTTCCCCACACCATGGATTATTAATGCCAACCACACACACACACATAAGCACAGACAGCAAAAGATTAAAATTCTGTGCACCCTGTTTCGCCTGCCTCTTCACACCCCTGCCTCTGCTATGGCCCCGGGCGGTGCTCCCCAGTACTCCCAGGCTCTCTGCCTCTTCATTCTCTCTCTTTTCCCCTACCTCCAGGGGAGGATTCACATTGGATGGGACTGAAACATATACCATTTAGGGTTTCTTATTTTCAAAAAATAATATTAAATTATTAATTCTACTGGGCGCGGTGGCTCACACCTGTAATCCCAGCACTTTGGGAGGCCAAGGCAGGTGGATCATAAGGTCAGGAGTTCAAGATCAGCCTGGCCAACATAGTGAAACCCTATCTCTACTAAAAATACAAAAAAATAGCCAAGTATGGTGGCACATGCCTGTAATCCCAGCTACTCAGGAGGCTGGGGCAGGAGAATTTCTTGAACCCGGGAGGCAGAGGTTTCAGTAAGCTGAGATTACACCACTGCACTCCAGCCTGGGTGACAAGGGACTCCATCTCAAAAAAAAAAAATTAAAAATTAGGTAGAAATAAATATTTATTTAAAATGAGAAGTCTCATCAAACTAAAAAACAAAGTAACAAATATCACAAAATCTAAGGGAAAAACAAATCTCGAAATAAACGTATTAGATAGTTCTTTCTGTAGCACTGGTCCACGGACTGACTGCCTTCTGACTATGCCATGTATATTTCAACCTTTGTCTCTCCTCCATGACCCACATGCATCCAGGGGCACCCACTGCAGGTTGACATGACCATCATGATACGACCTCTAGCACTGCATCTTCAGGTCAGGACAGCACGTGGGCAACAGGAAGATGAATGGAAGCCATTCCAACGCAAGGAGGGCTAGCCATTACCTCACACAGTGACTGCGAACCACACAGATATATCTTCACACCCTGCTCCCTTAGCTAGATCCAAAAATCGCCTGTAGTCACTCTAACTCTCTAACAGAGAAGTGTGACTGAGGCAAGTTAACAGGGAAAAGTCAGAGGACGTAAGCAGTTGTAGCTAACACGTCTTACTTGTGCAAACGTTGCCAAACATGACCACACGAACGCATCACTAGGGCTTCTCTGGGGCCTGGCAAGGAACCCAGGCATGTAAGGGACCCTGACACCTAAGCCTCATCAGCTTCTTGGTAATCCCACCTCTGCCTTCCTCCCACACATCTTCCCATGGATTCCGGTCCCCAGGCTTCTGCGTCCAGCAAGGCAATGAGGCTCAAGGCACTGAGCACCATGCCTTAGGGCAGGATGGACAAACTGGCAAAGGCACCAGGAAGAGTAAATCACACAGATGCCCTCTGCCTTCAAGTCTTGGGACAAAGAGGGATGGGAGGGAGGGGTTACAGTTCTGAGCAAAGCCGGTGGCCACCAGCTCATTGAATAACCATGAGCTAAGTGCTTCACATGGATTACTCCTTCATCCTCACTACCACCCTAAGGAAAAGGAAAGAGGGAAGGAGAAAAGAAAGAAAAAGAGGAAGGAGAAAGGTGAGAGAAAGGGTGATGATGAGAAGGAGGAGGAGGAAGGAGAATATGGAGAAGAAGAATGTGAAAAAGAAGAAGGAAGAGAGGAAGAAGAGGGGCAGGAGGAGGAGAATAAGAATGGGAAGGAAGAGACACAGAGGAAGAAGAGAAAGAAGAGAAAGCAATCAAGTGAAAGAGAAAAAGGGAAAGGGAAGGAAAAGAGCTAAGAAGAAAAGGTAAGCTGACAGAGAGAGATAAAAGAAAAAAGAGAAAGTTTACTCCGTGAACTCCTCTTCCCTAGGAAGCAGGAGGGTTTATCTTTGGTGTTATAATAAAATTAAAAGCATTTTTTCAGACTATACACTCATCCTCTTAAATTAGAAAGAGTGACAATTTCTTTTGGCTCAGTTCTGCAAAATGCAAGTTGTAATGATCTCACTCTTAAAAAAAGGAAAAAGGGAAAAAGCAACCGCCCAAGAGATGGCTATCACTTCAAGCGAATGCCCCGTGGGCCAGCCATTTGGTTGCTGTCCATGTTTTCCAGTGGCATGTGAGCCTTTCACCCAGACTGCAGTCCGATGCCAAGCTCCATGTCATGTTCAATCTTCAAAATCTTTTGTACAATTCTAACACTTTCCAGGAAGAGTTGATTTTCTTTATGTTTGCTTATCTTTTAACTGACTGACACTCATAATTTTCTTCCAAGGAAAAAGGAATAGCAGAAAACTTGAAAATATCACTTAATCTGTACTGCACATGTTAAGACTGTTTAGAAAAGTTGAAAAATTTTAATTCACAAATGGGTGGCTTGAAGCACCAGTTGAACCTCAGAAAAATTAAATTCTTTAGGAGGAATGCCTTTAATTAGAATCAGAGGCAGACTCTTTGTCATGGAAGTCCTGGAAACTCCATTATTTCACAGATTTGCAGACTCATAGACTTGCTTATTTATTGTCAGAAACTTCTGGAGGTCTCTCAATGAATCTCCAAGTTACTGGGTGAGACCACACCTAGCCCAGGATTCCAGATGAGCTGCCTAGTCCATATTACTGGTGAAGACACCCAGGGAACATTTCACAACCCATCTCAGCAGCATTCCAATGTGTTATAATCCTTGCTTTTAGGAAGTCCTTCATTATTTCCAAAGATACTGCTACTGCTCTACAGCCTTTGCGAAAACAAGATCAAAACCTTTACAATTTAAAAAAAAAGAAAAGAAAAGAAAAGAATTAAGGAACATTCTCTCTCTCTCTCTCTCTCTCTCTTTGAGATGGAGTCCCACTCTGTAGCCCGGACTGGAGTGATCTCAGCTCTCTGCAGCCTCCGCCTTCCAGGTTCAAGTGATTCTTATACCCAGCCTCCTGAGTAGCTGGGATTACAGGCACCCACCATCATGCCTGGCTAGTTTTTGTATTTTTAGTAGAGACAGGGTTTCACGATGTTGGCCAGCCTAGTCTCAAACTCCTGACTTCAAGTGATCCTCCTGCCTTGGCCTCCCAAAGTGCTGGGATTACAGGTGTGAGCCACTGTGCCCAGCCCACATTCTCTTCTTCTGCAAACTAACATGTCTATATCTTTTTCAGTCCTTTAATGATGTGTGTGGACCCTGTACATAACAACATGCTCTCTGGGCCCCTCCGCTGTGGGTCGAACAACTAAACACCTCACTCTGGTTGGTGCCGGCCAGATGAAGTATCATTCCACAGTGTCCAGAAACCTGGGAGGCCAGATTGCTTCCAGTTCTATAAAACCTGTTTGAGAATTAAAAGAGATGCTCCATCATGTCCTAGGCTGGGTAAATGTGAAGGAACAGTGTAATTCTATGGCAACTGACAACCCCAACGGTAAGCCGAACACAGCACTGCCCCCAGGAGCAACAGCAAGTGTTTGAGGAGGCTCAAAAGAGAGTCGGGGAACTAGGGGGGTTAGGGCTGCATGTGATGGGGAGAAGAGGGTGTGGGATAACATGGGTTGGCCTTGGTTGATAGGTGATGTTCAGTTTCTGCTGCCTCTGTCTCTCCTTCCGCCTCCTTACCTCACTCTTGAGCCCCCCACCTTTCTCTGTCTCACTCACTGAAACACGTACCCTGCTCTTAATTGGGAAACTAGTAAACATTTCTGCTGATTTTTAATCCTGAAACATCATTGAGACCTTATGGAATGAGTCTCAAGGAGCAGAACCATATGAAGGGAAGGACGGTGGGCTGGCATTCGGCACACCTGTGCTGTCTTCTGGACTCCCAGCACCAACAGTCTCCAGGACCTGTTTCAAGTTGCTTCACCTCTTTGAACCGACTTCATCTATTAACTGAGTGGTTGAACCAGACGGCTCTTTTTAGCTTAAAAATTCTGTGATTTCATTTCTGGAGGAATTTCAAGCACTGGTAGACAGAGAAGAAACTGAGAGGCAAGAGGTATGGTTTAGACTCATCAAATTAAATCAAAGGTGACTTTCCAGTCCCCCCCCAACCCCAATCTGTAAGGCTGCCTTTGGGCGTGTGGCCTTCCTGAAAGATGGCAAACACTTGAAAAAGTTGCCACACTGAAACCCAAACCAGAGCATATATAGGATGCCCGATAAGGTGGCATTTTTTACTAAGATGATAAAGGATAAACACTGGCAGAGTCAGAGAGGCTGCTCCCAAATACAGACCTCCCCACCAGCAACACTGCATTAGCCTGCATCTATCGTCCAAAGTATGAAAAAGACTTTTGCCAAAGATGGCTTGTGGGGGTTTATCATTATTACATGCTAAGAGCCTGTTCTCCATGTCCTCACTTTCCTACCTTGCTATTCTTCCCCATTTCCAACTTTTGGCCCAGTGTGAGACCTTACCATCCCCTTTTCCCATTTTCTTTCCTCCATACCCTCGGCTTCCTAGCAGGTGAATGTCCCTGCCCCTTCACTAGAATCCATCCATCCTGGTTATTATTTTCTTTGTGAACCTGCTAGACTACATCTGAAAGTTACCCAAAAGAGGGATACAAAGACACAACAAAATCAGAAATAATGCTCACCCTCACCAGCCTGCAGTGAAGAGTGTGTGGAACTAGGGTGGCTGCAGGCAAAGAGACAGGGAGAACGGCTGCCTCATGCCAAGGGCAGGACAGTAAACAGTGCAAATTTTCTGGAAAGCATCTTAGTAATATAGGTGAAGAGTCTTTACAAAGTGTTTATCCTATGACCTATCCTTATTTCTTTTATTCTAAAGAAATAAGAAGAAGTTTAAGCAAAGTATGAGTGAAAAGGCAATCCAAACAGAGGAAAAGGGGCTGTTACGATGTCTATGGTTCTCAGAAATAGAAAACAACAACTTGGCTTAAATAATAAGCACATAACCAGAGAAATCTAGAAGTAGGATGCCCTTAAGGGTTGAGAGATTCAGCAGCTCAAAAATGTGACCTGACATACGAGTTCTTTCCATGCTTTTGCTCTTCCTTCTCCAGCTGGTTTCACACTAAACTTGGCTCACCAGTGGCCAGTAGCACCAAACAGCACTTATCGGCATTCTTGTTGGTATCCAAAAGAGATGGAGAAAGCCTGATTTCACATGGCTCTTCCTTAAAAGCAACAAAGGACTTTTCCCAGAAGCCTTCCACAAACCTCTGATTGGCCAGAACTGGATCATGTGCCAATTCCTAAATCAGTCACTGGCAGGGAAGTGGGGAGAAGGGGAGGAGGTGTTTACCCTTAACCAATATGCCTACTCCTGCCCACTGAGATCAATTCCATAAAAGTATTTCTTCAGTTCTTTGAAGACGGATACAATGTTTGTGAGTCACTCACCACCTTTACCCCAAGAGCTAAAGGATAACTGAGTAAAATGGTAGAGCTGGTTAGGGAAATGGTGAGTAGTCCCATCCTTCTGTAACATAATTGACTTGTACCTAAAGAGATTTGGAAATTTAAACATAAGAACTCTCTCTTCCAAAGCCCAAGGCTTTGGGCACTTCAAATCTAGTCCTTGCCCAGGCGCGGTGGCTCACACCTGTAATCTCAGCAATTTGGGAAGCCAAGAAGGGTGGATCACCTGAGGTCATGAGTTTGAGACCAGCCTGGCCAACATGGCAAAACCCCATCTCTACTGAAAAAATACAAAAACTAGATGGGGGTGGTGGCACACACCTGTAATCCCAGCTACTCAGGAGGCTGAGGCAGGAAAATCGCTTGAACCCAGGAGGCAGAGGTTGCAGTGAGCTGAGATTGCACCACTGCACTCCAGCCTGGGAGACAGAGCAAGACTCCATCACAAAGAAAAAAAATATATATATGGTCTTTATAAGTAAAAAGATAAAAGCTGATTTTTAAAAACTAAATAATAAAGAGTGTGAGGTGATAAGTTATATGATAGAGATAATATATGCTTTAAAACTTTACAGAAAGAAGAAACCACATAGCATAAAGCAGGTGGAAAACACCTCATGGAGAAGGGAGAGCTTGAATTGGTGTTTGACTGAAGGACAAGAAAAAGCTGTTGTAACTTCCCTCTGGCTCTGACCTCTGACGCAGTTACAGTAAAGCAACTTAGAACCATGATCTAGGGAACATATTCAGAGAGAAATGAATTTATGATGCCTTCAATTTGAAGATGCTATGATTTTAGACTATTCTGGAATACAATGATTTTTGGTTGCTTCGCACTTGTAAGAAATGTTCCACTACTGAAAACTGGCAATGCTTAAAAAATTCCTACACAAAAATCACAGCCCACCTTGCTGTTCTTTGCTAAATAAACGAAATATTTTTTTCTCAATTATGTTGCTCTCCTTAATTACATGCAATTTTAAAACTAGCTGTAACTGACAGTCCTTTCCTCATATTTACTGGCAATGTATTTAGGTCAATCCCACCTCCAATTAGAGAAACCTAGAAAAAGGAATCCTACGGTGAAATGCCATATGCCTTACAATTTTCAGTAATCCTCAAGGATGACAACTTAGCAAAAAAGAGAACTGGACCAGCTCCCTGAAAGGTCCATCACTTCAGCCCATGTTAATTGATTGCCTTAAAATCACAGTGCGTCCAGGTTGTAGAGACACACTCAAAACGGACTATTGCCCTCACATTAAAGGGGATAGGTTTTCTTTTCCCTTCTCCCATCCCTGCTTCTCTCAAAGCTGCACAGAGGTATATGAGGTTTCTGGAGAATATTTGCAGCATATGTTGGCTGGCAAGAATTTGGGTGAATTCCTGTTAAGGTGCACAGACACCCCCTCTTCTATGACCTTTCCTTTCCACCCAGAACAACTGGAGTATTATGAAAAGACGAAGGGCTTTGTGTTTGAGATAAGCAGCTCCTATACCTGTCAGCTTTCTCTAATAAGAGAGCTCTTTCCTGCCACCATATAGGTCTTATTGGTAAAGCATGATGAAGTTTGGAAACTGTTTTCCTTGTTTTGTTGAAAGAAGCCAAGTTCCAAGAAATCTCCAGAGGCATTCCTCCAATCCCCTCAGCCATGGCAGCATGAATCCTGAAGGGGCAGTGAGTGCTGGCTTCTACTCTCTCAGCACAGCTAAGCCTAGGGGAGATAATCTTTTCATACAAGATGCATCCTGCTTTTGTGGGCCTCTTGCAGCCCTCAAGCCCTCATCTGATCTGTACACAATGATCAAGATCAAGTGGGCCAGAGGAACCCAAAGCCATCGGCTGCCCATCCCTCCAAGAACTGTCTCTGTCCAATATCATGGAGCAAGTGGAAAGAAGAAGAAGAAAAACCCAATCACTTTTCAAAGAGCAAGGTGAATGCTGTAGGAGAAGGAAGGGGAGAGAGAGGGATGGGTGCCAACTCCAGAATCTTTAGATCTGCTTGGATGAATCATTACCTATGATTTGCGGGACAAGAATCCAATTTTACTCATCAACCAACAGAAACTTTTCTTACGGCCTCCCAACATCTAAAATCCAACAAACAAACATGTGCCTTAGCAACATACCGGTCATCTTTTAAAGGCTCTTGATATGCATGTTGAGTAATTAGAAAACACTCTTTCCGTAATACACACACACACACACACACACACACACACACACCATCTTGTCATACAACATTCCCACGCAAGAAAAGCGAAATTGCTCTTTGATGAATGTAAACCCTTGGCTGTTTGCAGCAGTCGGGAGTCCTGCCAGGTTTAACTGCTAAGATGGGAGGTGAACCCCAGGGGTTTCCCCTGGCTGTGCTGAGATCCTTATTTGGTCAAGCTTCTACCTATGCCCTGGCCTCAGAGCCAGCCCGATAGCGCTGGACTACGGCACAGGGAGCGAGGCTGCTGACGTCCCATCCTGAAGACATGAATGGAATTCCAGGCAGCTGGAGTCATGCTGGCTTGGGACAGTGGCTTGGAGACCAGACTTCAATGACAGAAGCACTAGGCAGCGGCACTCATGGCAATGCGTGCACCCACAGAAATGTAACCCACACCTCGGTTTCAGGAGCCGAAAAATGAAAAGAACGTTTAGGGAGGAAAGAGGGAAATACAATAATAGGCAGAGAGTAATTTATTACTCTATGGGTCTGTTCTGTAAATAGTTGAAGACTCTGGAGCCAGATGGTTCTGCAAATTCTCCAAACAGGAGTCACGTTAAGAGGCACGAGTGGGCACAAAAACTGTTTTTCAAGACACAATTTCAATTTGGCTTGAGGAAACTGGATACGAGTAAGGTTCCTTAAAATTCGAGTAGAAAGCAGCTGTCCTCCCCGGGCCCCTTGATGAGAATACGCACACCGCCCCCAAGCGGCCGGCCGAGGGAGCGCCGCGGCAGCGGGAGAGGCGCCTCTGTGGGCCCCCGGCAGCCGCGGCTGGAAAGCGCCCGAAGGCAGCGAAGGCGAGCGCAGCGCAACAACCCGCCTGCCCCGCGGACGCCGCGCTCACCTCCCGCGGGGGCGGGCGTGGGGCCAACTCAGGACAGGCGCTAGGGGGACGCGTGTCCTCACCCCACCGGGACGGTGGAAGAAGGTCAGCGAGGGCCCGAGGGGCAGCTATTTTAACGAATGGCTCTCTTGGGGTCCCCTGCGCCCCGTCGGCCCATTTTTCTTTTTACAAATCGGGCCCAGTCTCTAGTGTTCACCTTTCAGCCATCACCCAGGCATTCCGGGAGACCAGCTCACCCGAAAGCCCCTGCCCCACCCCGCGGGCCCTCCTGGGTGGTCGCCCCAGCCCCGTCCCTGCCCGGGATGCTCGCTGATCACCCCGAGCCCGCGTGGCGCAAGAGCGCGAGCGCCCAGCCCGTGCGCGCCAAGGCTGCGTGGGCGGGCACCGACTTTTCTGAGAAGTTCCAGTGCTCCCAAGCCCCGACCCCCGCCCCCTTCACTTTCTAGCTGGAAAGTTGCGCGCCAGGCAGCGGGGGGCGGAGAGAGGAGCCCAGACTGGCCCCCCTCCCGCTTCCTGCCCGGCCGCCGCCCATTGGCCGGAGGAATCCCCAGGAATGCGAGCGCCCCTTTAAAAGCGCGCTGCTCCTCCGCCTTGCCAGCCACTGCGCCCGAACTGGCCTGCGAGTTCAGGGCTCCTGCCTCTCTCCCGGCGCAACCTCCACTTCGGACGCACAGGCGATCCCCGCGCCCCTCCAGCCCTCGCCGCCCTCTCCACCGCTCCCGGCCGCCGCGCTCCGGTCCACACAGGTAAGTCGCCCCCGGCGGCCGCCGAGGACCAAAGCTGCCGGGGACATCCACCTGGAGCGCTGAGGCTTCAGTCCCTCTGGTGGACCCCGGAACTCCCACTCTCCCCGCTCTCCTGCCCCAGCCCGCCCCTCTCGGCCGCTGGAGGACTCTTCGGGACAAGGCTCCAGAGCCATCCTCTCCAGCCTTGGGGTTCACAAACCAACTAATCAGGACACCCCAAGATTTCTTTACTCTCTGAAGTCCTCCTTAAGCCTTTGTATCAGCACTCCAGGGAAGAGTCTGTACTTCCCCGTGCCCTCCCTGCAACTCCAAACTACATTCCTGATCTTGTTCACCTTCGACTTCCCAAAAGCCCCCAAATTGTTGGTCTTGCGCCCCCCACACTTTAAAACCAGCATCTCTTTCCTCCACGTCTGTCTGTCTGTCTCTCCCTCTCTCTCTGTCTCACTCTGCCTCTCTCTCATGCTCTCTGGAAAGTAATCCTGTTGTCCTTCATTTCAGCAAACGCGGGGTCAAAGAGGGATGGTCCCGGCCCTGTCCCCATGCCCAGCCCCCGTTTCTGCCCACCCTCCCTGCCTAACTGATCTCTGACCTTGGGCTCTTGTGCTTCCTGCTGTAGGATCTCTGCTGGGCACCAACAGCTCCACCATGGGGCTGGCCTGGGGACTAGGCGTCCTGTTCCTGTTGCATGTGTGTGGCACCAACCGCATTCCAGGTGAGTCTGTATGGCACATTTAGGGGAAGGAGGGACAAAGAAGAGGGGCTGGCTACCCAGGTGTGCCCCTTCACATGCTGTCCTCTCCCAGCTCCTTTGCTCTGGAGCCCGACTGGACATCAGGACGCAGCTTCACTCTGATCCTGGTGTTTATTCAGCTCTTTCAGTGGCTGCCAGGAGTTTTCACCCCAGCCCTTTGTCTCCACCCCTAAGGACTCAGCCCCCTACCGCTGGTCCCAGCCTCGAAAGCTCACTGTGTTCTCTCCTGCCTAACAGAGTCTGGGGGAGACAACAGCGTGTTTGACATCTTTGAACTCACCGGGGCTGCCCGCAAGGGGTCTGGGCGCCGACTGGTGAAGGGTCCTGACCCTTCCAGCCCAGCTTTCCGCATTGAGGATGCCAACCTGATCCCCCCTGTGCCTGATGACAAGTTCCAAGACCTGGTGGATGCTGTGCGGGCAGAGAAGGGTTTCCTCCTTCTGGCCTCCCTGAGGCAGATGAAGAAGACCCGGGGCACGCTGCTGGCCCTGGAGCGGAAAGACCACTCTGGCCAGGTCTTCAGCGTGGTGTCCAACGGCAAGGCAGGCACCCTGGACCTCAGCCTGACCGTCCAAGGAAAGCAGCACGTGGTGTCTGTGGAAGAAGCTCTCCTGGCAACCGGCCAGTGGAAGAGCATCACCCTGTTTGTGCAGGAAGACAGGGCCCAGCTGTACATCGACTGTGAAAAGATGGAGAATGCCGAGTTGGACGTCCCCATCCAAAGCGTCTTCACCAGAGACCTGGCCAGCATCGCCAGACTCCGCATCGCAAAGGGGGGCGTCAATGACAATTTCCAGGTGAGGCTTCTTCTCTGAGCCCTGCTCCGTGGGATCATCTGCTAGGCAGGTGACCTGCCAGGAGGGCTACAGGAAATCCTGTCTGTAAACTAAAGCAGCAGTTCTCAGATTTTAGGCAGCACGAGCATCACCTGGAGGGCTTGTGAAAGCTCATGCTGCCGCACCCCAGCCCCAGAGTTTGGGATTCTGTAAAACGGCAACTCTAACAAGTAGCAGGTGATGCTGATGCTGGTAGTCTGGGAAGCACACTTTGAAAACTACTCAAGGAAACAAGAAATGGTTTTCCTTTAGCAATCAGCCTGTTCAAGCCTTAGATACTCCCTAGGCTCTTAAGAAAATAGCTTATTTCAAATGCATTCCCCCAATTTTAATCTTGTTTGAAATGGATCCTTTCTATGGGCAGAATCAGTACCACTTTGCTATTGGATTCCTCATGGGGATGCAGCTGGTCTCACATAAAAGGTTAAAATAGCAGTTAGTTGTTGCTGTCACAGCTTCATCTGCGCCTTAACTTCTAGATCTTTGCAACGGTGGCTTTGAACTCCCACATTTAACTCTTTGACACTGGAAAGTGTCATTATATCCTCTGGGCTTAGGATCAGATTCCATTTCCTGTGTACCCAAGTAGGCTGATAACTGAATTCTTTGTAAAATACTCAAGACTTGGCAGAAGTCACAATTAAGATTTTGAAGTTGTTTGGCAATTTATGTTACTGTGTTATTTTGACACAGTGATCTTCAGACAGCTCTTTGAAGCTTTTAGAACATCTATTGTATGCTTTTCCTAGCATAGAGACAGTCCCCCCCAACCCCATCCCCACCCCCACCCCCCTCAGCTTTCTACAAGTAATGTGTATCCTCTGCCCACAGGGGGTGCTGCAGAATGTGAGGTTTGTCTTTGGAACCACACCAGAAGACATCCTCAGGAACAAAGGCTGCTCCAGCTGTGAGTACCCCTCTATTTTTAGGGCACATAGGGAAATCGGGGGGAAATTCCACCAAAAACAAGCTGAGGAATTTAGCGATAGTGGTTGTACATAAATTACTCCCAGTAAAATCATTAAGAGGCATACAAAAGTGACCTCAAGGGGTATCATACACACACACATGTATACACACATGTGCGCATACACGCCACCCCTCTACGTGCATCCTTCACACCAAATGAAATGTCTTCTACCACTAACAGCTCAAGAGGCTGGTTGGTAAGAGTCTCTCTTTGAAGTTTTCATTTTGTTTCCTGCCAGCTACCAGTGTCCTCCTCACCCTTGACAACAACGTGGTGAATGGTTCCAGCCCTGCCATCCGCACTAACTACATTGGCCACAAGACAAAGGACCTGCAAGCCATCTGCGGCATCTCCTGCGATGAGCTGTCCAGCATGGTCCTGGAACTCAGGGGCCTGCGCACCATTGTGACCACGCTGCAGGACAGCATCCGCAAAGTGGTCAGTGGCCTCTGCACCCAGCCCATTAGCATGAACCCTGGCAGGTTTATCACAGATGGCCCCAAATGACTGAAAATGGGGGTGGACACTAATGATATTCTCTCCCATTTAGACTGAAGAGAACAAAGAGTTGGCCAATGAGCTGAGGCGGCCTCCCCTGTGCTATCACAACGGAGTTCAGTACAGAAATAACGAGGAATGGACTGTGGATAGCTGCACCGAGTGTCGCTGTCAGGTGAGCAGTCTTCACCAACCAGCATAAGAATCGACAGCTTTTGTTTGAACCTGCATCTTTGGGGAAATACCCACATCGCCACAGAGATTCTTTTTATGTTCCATGGCCTGATATCAAAGTGTTTTTTTCTTTTTCTTTAAGATGCAATTATGGCATCTAGAAATTCTTCTTTAAACTCTCAGATGTTTTATCAAAGTATTAATTACACCCCAGGCTAAGTATCTAAGAGAATGAATCTACTAAGATATCTGAATAATTTACCTACCTTAGTTCAAAGACTAAGTGTTGAATGTCAGGTAAATAAAACCTGGTTGGAACATTCATTTTTTTTCCCCCAACCCCGATTTATATTCAGTTTTGGCATAGGTTCTCTTGGTAGAGTAGCAATTGTTTTTCAAATCACTTAGCCTGACACTGTTAGGATGTTACTGTCTACTTGGCTCAGATGGCACTGCCAGGTGTGTGTGATTCACTCTAGCATTCCCCCATGCCAGTGGCCAGTGAGTTTGGAGGTTCACCTGGCTTATCTATTAATAGCAAAGTATTTGAATTTGCTTAAATACAAATCACAGATGACTGGCTTTGGGAACCAACTTCATTAAATTCCCGTTCTTTTCCAATATAGAGACAGGTCACAGATGTATAGATGAGAAAAAAAAAAAAATGCTTGTAGATCTTCCTTCCTCCGCCCAAACACATAATATAAAAATGTAAAAGTCCTGGCTGAATTTCCTGAGTTTGATTTCAGACATAGATTTGGCCCATGATGTTGGTGGGTTCCTCTGCTATACATTCTTCGTACTGTAACTTCCACCCTTGACTAAGTAGCAATTAAAAAGAACTTTCCAAGCAATGGAGTGACACATCAACTAGCACTACAATAGTGGTGGTTGCAAATATGACAGACAGATCTTCTATGAAAATCATTCCACTAGAGCATTGACAGCCCCGACGATGTTTTGGCTTGTAAAGGAAATGTTACAGGATGTAGACTTCTGAACGCAACATGCTCAGCAGCCTGTTCCCCTCTCACTCTCTTGCCCTGCAGAACTCAGTTACCATCTGCAAAAAGGTGTCCTGTCCCATCATGCCCTGCTCCAATGCCACAGTTCCCGATGGAGAATGCTGTCCTCGCTGTTGGCGTAAGTTCCTCAAATGGCGTAACTATTCTTCAGTGACTAGATCAGTTCTACATACATCCTAGAGAGCCGAGCACAACACTGGAGCCCCACCCCCACCTCCGTCATGCTTTCATTCAGTTTCTGGCTGCAGCAGCTGGTTAACTGACAGCTTATCTGCTGTACACAGCCAAAAACTCCATTATCAGTACATCATAATTACCCCATCTGGATTGCAGTAATGGCAGTGAAGATCTTGGTATAGTTCATTCATTCCGATTTTTTGCTTTGAGGAAAAGAGATGAAGACGTGGCAGCAACCGCTCTAAGTTGACTGCTTTTAGAATTTGACCTTAGTGGCACAGAGTTAAGAAAAATCTGCTCACCAGAGATACTGACAGGCTTATTGTGTGAGCTGGCCTGATGGGGCCTGGAAGTTTTGCCCCTTTTATCTGTAGGGATAAGAGGGCCTGAGAGAGTAACAGCAGTTTGGGCTCCAGAGCACCAAAAGAAATAAGGCACGATATTGTTCCATGGCACCTTATCCCTGGCTTTTGTTACCAGTAAAATCAATGACTTTGCTGAGACAATATTTAATGTAGCGGGTACAAGTTATAAAAGTGACTCATCACAACTGAGATGAGGAAGAAAACAGAAAAACAGCACGTGCCCTTCACACACACACGAACACACACACACACACACCCTTGTCACAGCTCAGAAAAACCAGTTCCATCCAGGGATCATATTCGCGATACTGGCACTGTAATGATCGTTTTTACATCTATTTTCTGTTCCGCATTCACTTGAGATGTGCGTTAGAAGGAACGAAGCTAGCTGGAGGTAGCAAAGTTCTGAACTTGAATCAGGGATTGCTAAGAAAACTTACAACTAATGTCCAAAGAAAATAAGTCCTTTGTCTTCTGTCGGATACAGCTAGATGTGATTGTAGCCGTGGTGCCTGGGCAGATGGTAAACAAACATGCTGTCCTCTTACGACTGTATGTGCAGAGAAGGCCCCAAATGCTGGGGTGAGAGGAACAACAAACTGACTCACTCATGGCCGAGTTGGAGCCAGAGCCAACAACAGCTCGGCTGCCTTCAAACTCATCTGTCAAACACATGGTGTATGGCTCCCCTGACAGAAACGGCTCCTATAAGCTTCCTCAGACTCACGCATTCCTGGAAGGCTGAGATGGGAAATGCCTACCCAGACATCTTAAGTCAGTAGAGGAAAACTCATTTGCATTGCTGAGAGGAGAAAGGAAAAGCAATGACTAGAGAGCATACACTGTGGGAAGGCTCAGCTGTACTGAGCCAGGCAAAGCATCCGATTACCCCACTGCTGTACACATCATGACCTGGGGTAAACCCCTGGGCCACTGGCCTAAGAAGTATGTTGCTTTTCATCCTGTGTAACTGCAACTTTGTGCTGGCTCATATCATGTTCTAGAGAGTTCATGTACAGCCCAGTGACCGTAGTGAATAATACTGGATTGTATGCTTAAAATTTGCTAAGAGAGTAGATCTTAAGTCATCACCAAAAAAAAAGTAACTGTAAGATGATGGAGGTGTGTTAACTAGCTTGACAGTGGTAATCACAATATATGTGTGTATCAAAACAACATATTGTATACCTTAAATGTCTATTGTCTTTGTCAGTGATACCTCAGTAAAGCCAAAAAGAAAGAAATGTATTGCTTTTCACCCTCTGGCAAGTGGAGGGCCCTGAACAGAGCCCTCTGAAGAACAGCTTGTCCTAACCATCATGTACCTGATGAACCTCTGTTTCCCCTGCAGCCAGCGACTCTGCGGATGATGGCTGGTCTCCATGGTCTGAGTGGACCTCCTGTTCTACAAGCTGTGGCAACGGAATTCAGCAGCGCGGCCGCTCCTGCGATAGCCTCAACAACCGATGTGAGGGCTCCTCGGTCCAGACACGCACCTGCCACATTCAGGAGTGCGACAAGAGATGTGAGCATCTTGGCCACTTAGGGACATGGAGAACTGACCTGTCCTTGTTGTCATCACCGAGGGCAGCTCCACAGCATGGACATTAAGAACACGGGTTCTAGGATCTCTGGATCCCGATCCCACTGCTTCGCTGTGCACCCTTGAGCACAGTTTACCCTCTCTGGGGCTGTTTCCTCATTTGCAACTTGGAGATAATAATAGTTCTTGATAAGTTTATCTTGAGCATTTTCTGTAGCTACTGCATGTAAAGCAGTTAACATTGAGTTTGGTTCATGGTAAGCACCCTGTAAATGTTAGGATATTAACAGCAACCCATAAAAACAGCTCACTTATCCGTTCTCTGGTAGAAAACGTTCCATGTTGACATTTGGGCCTGTGGCCAGGAGCCAATTTCTACCGTACACTGGGTTTAGTTGCCATTGACCATTTCCTGGAAATAACGTGTGTGCTCCTGATGAGGGATTCTGTTTGGTTATCTCTAAGCCAAAACCATTTGTGACCATCAACTTTGTACTTTAGTTAAACAGGATGGTGGCTGGAGCCACTGGTCCCCGTGGTCATCTTGTTCTGTGACTTGTGGTGACGGTGTGATCACAAGGATCCGGCTCTGCAACTCTCCCAGCCCCCAGATGAACGGGAAACCCTGTGAAGGCGAAGCACGGGAGACCAAAGCCTGCACGAAAGACGCTTGCCCCAGTAAGTGTGAGCTCAGCTGCAAGGTTGAGCATGGGCAGCAGCTCCGCCCAGCTGGTTGCCTGGCATCTGCAGCCTGCAGTTCAGTGGGTCATAGAGCAGGAAGGTTACCTACTAGAGAAACAAACAGAAGCAAAGTCCTGCATGCTCAGCAACTTCTTTTAATGAAAAACAAACTCACCCTCTTCCCCAGCATTCTTTCCGTGTGTCAGAGGAGCAGAGGTTTCTTGAACGGGCTTAGGAGAGTCTATGACAAGGGAAGGATTTGAAAGTTGATCTTAATTGTTGCCGTGGTTCATTTTCTTCCAGTCAATGGAGGCTGGGGTCCTTGGTCACCATGGGACATCTGTTCCGTCACCTGTGGAGGAGGGGTACAGAAACGTAGCCGACTCTGCAACAACCCCACACCCCAGTTTGGAGGCAAGGACTGCATTGGTGATGTGACAGAAAACCAGATCTGCAACAAGCAGGACTGTCCAATTGGTGAGCCACGCAGCCAGGATGAAAGGACCTAGGAACTTTGCTATTTTACCAAATGCTGCAGTCAGCATTCGAGGAGATTCCAGCTTGGTTAGTCCTGAGTGATCTGATTGCTCTAAGATGCAGGTGGACAACATAATCCCAACAAGTTATCAGTTCCCCATACCCTGTAATACCTGACACCGTGTTAAGTGCTCAGCATGGCAGTACGGCAGCTTAGACTAACCATTTACTGTGCCTGTCTCTCTCTCCTTGTCTCAGATGGATGCCTGTCCAATCCCTGCTTTGCCGGTGTGAAGTGTACTAGCTACCCTGATGGCAGCTGGAAATGTGGTGCTTGTCCCCCTGGTTACAGTGGAAATGGCATCCAGTGCACAGATGTTGATGAGGTGAGGAACTGATGCACTCCGAGTTTCCGGATCTAGGAAAGCAGCTAACCTGTGCAGTCGCTTCCTTATGGCAGTGACTTCCGAACACGAAGCACGCTCTTATTTCCTCCATAGTGCAAAGAAGTGCCTGATGCCTGCTTCAACCACAACGGAGAGCACAGGTGTAAGAATACGGACCCCGGCTACAACTGCCTGCCCTGCCCCCCACGCTTCACCGGCTCACAGCCCTTTGGCCAGGGCGTCGAATATGCCACAGCCAACAAACAGGTACAGTCAACTAGATGAGTAAACCAGAGGAGAGGAGAGCTGTCCTTGACCAAAACAACTAGGAGAGGGAGGAATGTAATTTCATACCATTCACGAAAAAAAAAAGGGGGCGAGGAGATGAATGTATGGTCTAGTTTTAGAAATGTGACTAGAAAATCCATGGTAAATCCTGCAGGGGAAAAATAGTCTACCATATTTAAAAATGCTGCTCTGAAATAAGTTGTGAGCAGATGGACTTGTAAACGCCTAGGTGCTGAGCAAATTCAAGAAAAAGAAACATAAAGCAAAGTTTGCCTACAGCCTCAGGGAGAATAGGGAGGAACAGAGGTAACCCACACTCTTCCAAATGGAGCCTCTGTCTACTCAGAGATGACAGGGATCTGGACTGTTGTTTCCATGAAATCTGGGGATTCTCGAAAGCTCTGGGTAACAGCAGGATGGTGTGCCCTCAGGTGTGCAAGCCCCGTAACCCCTGCACGGATGGAACCCACGACTGCAACAAGAACGCCAAGTGCAACTACCTGGGCCACTACAGCGACCCCATGTACCGCTGCGAGTGCAAGCCCGGCTACGCTGGCAATGGCATCATCTGCGGGGAGGACACAGACCTGGATGGCTGGCCCAATGAGAACCTGGTGTGCGTGGCCAATGCGACTTACCACTGCAAAAAGGTACAGCCAGGTCCCTTGTGTGCATCCAGAAAGAGGGCCCATCACCTTATCAAAACACAGACTAAGGAATTTTAAATACTTAAAGTTTGGACATGAAACTAAAAGATTAAATCTCCCAAAGGTAGAGGGGCACTAATTCCTATTAAAATTAATACCACTTGGTGCCAAAAACATGAACAGGCTCTTTTGGGCAGCTGTGTTCCACAGTCAACTCTTCTGTCCAAAACAAAGTTCAGTACTCTATCCAAACACCAGCAAAACATGACTTGTGTTCACAACATCTATAAAGCCTAGAGCATTTACACAAATTCTATATGTATATCCCCCAAGAAAAGTTTTACTTTCTTGTCTTCCCATAAAAAAACATATGCTGTTACTGAGCCGAATTCTGTTCTTTTTCTATTTGGAATTCAGGTACACTCCTCGTGCATGAGCTGGGCATGAGGAAGGCAACTAAAGCAGTGATATATGTCTTTTCTTTCCTAGGATAATTGCCCCAACCTCCCCAACTCAGGCCAGGAAGACTATGACAAGGATGGAATTGGTGATGCCTGTGATGATGACGATGACAATGATAAAATTCCAGATGACAGGGTAAAAACAGTTTTCCATCCCGTTTTCATCTTTTTAATTCAGCAACAGCCTGAAACACTTCAGGATTCCAGGAAATTACATGGCTATAGCAAAAAATATACCAAATCAATACACAGGATAATTAGAAATTATTCATTGTGTTCCAGTAGTTTAAGGATGTAGATGTTGCCAAGAAAATTTTTAAATGAGGGTTTTGTTTTTCATCAGAACTGTTTTTCTCTGCACTTGAGAAATTATAATGCATAAACAAATGTCACTTTGTTCCCTAGATTCATTTCAAATGTCACATCGAAATGACAGTAAAATTGACTTTGGGCACACTACGAACTGAGATGATAGGATTATATTCTACATCTCACTAACTTCTAACCCACGGGGATCCATTTTTTGACTATGTCCTTTTAACTTTTGTAGTGATGATTTTACACTGAGTACTCAAATAGCCTATCCACAAAGTAGAAAGTAATTATTGCCGATTTTCGCAGCTTTAGACATATTATGCACATGGTTTGAGGCTTGAGCTGTTTTCAGGGACAACACTGTTAAGTGCTCCATTTCTTCTCTTTGCAGGACAACTGTCCATTCCATTACAACCCAGCTCAGTATGACTATGACAGAGATGATGTGGGAGACCGCTGTGACAACTGTCCCTACAACCACAACCCAGATCAGGCAGACACAGACAGCAATGGGGAAGGAGACGCCTGTGCTGCAGACATTGACGGGGACGGTAAGGTGCTGCCTGATCAGCGGGCCCATGGGAGACAGGGACATGGCACCGCTTTCCAAACTTACTTCTGTCTAGTCCTGGCTATTAGTATGCGCTTTGGTGGACACATCCAAGGCTGGAGAGCCCAGCTCTTATTTGTCCCTTGTTCTCTTCAGGTATCCTCAATGAACGGGACAACTGCCAGTACGTCTACAATGTGGACCAGAGAGACACTGACATGGATGGGGTTGGAGATCAGTGTGACAACTGCCCCTTGGAACACAATCCAGACCAGGTAGGTGGACTCCTTTCAGAGTCTTTCAGTAAGCTGTTGGAATAGTCCTTTCATGGCCTTTGAAAAATGAGCTTAACGAAGTTCAAACATTGTCATGACCGTGGCTCCCTGGGTTCTCATAGCCAAGTGGAATATGTTCATGTAAATAATTTGCCTGATGTGAGCTCCTTGCACAGAGTCTCACAGATCTTTAGCATGAAGATCTCGTAACTTCAGCCTTACCTTCTGTAAGAAGGGCTACTGGACTTGCTCTGCATGGTCTACCATTGTTAAGATAAATTATACAAAGCAGAGATTTGTGACTGACAACTGTACAATAATATTAATCATATACTAAGAGATGGAAAAATAAATGTGCACAAGCAAAATAACCATGTTCATGGCTAATGATGTAGTCTAGCTCTAAGAAAATCATCAAACTAAGGATATGTCCAAAACTTGGAGAAACCCCATTTCTTTGTCATTCTTCTAAAGTTTCTGGCATTACGAACGTTCTTTACTTATGCTAAGGAGAGCTACACATCAACATTACACAGAACAGGCTCTCTGTCTGAAAGTATTTCTTTCTTGTGTAACTGCCCATCATTTTCTAAGGATAAAATTTAAGGCTTTTTTCCCCCTAAAATGAATTGTTCTGGAAGCTTAGAAACCAGCTTTTTTTAAATGGTAAATTTTTATAAGATTAAAGAAATGAAGAAATCCAGCTTCTCCTTCCTAAGATTTGTTCCTGTGAAGTCTTGTCAAGCATAAAACGATAGGATGAATGGCTCTGGGGCCATCAAAAGCTTGAATGATCTGGGTTAGCTTTGCTGATCAGATGGCATTGATAATCATTTATTTTGAGTTTGAAACTTACCATAAATTAAGTTTCAATATCATGTCACCTCACTGGATGAGTTTTTGATTCCTCAGATAAAAATAAATTTTACAACAAAATTCAAGCATGATGTAAAAATCTTATAAGCAAAGACCATAAATACTGGCAAGAAGAATTCCAGTGTATATATAAACAGGCCCTAAGCATCCCATGCATATTGAATAAAATACTCTGAGAAAAACTGTTTTGGAAAAATTTAGAGTTTGACTTTACCAGAGCCTACAGGTGACACTCCTTATAGATACTAGGTGTATAAAATCAAATGCTTAAAAGAAAAAGCCAAAGTAATTTATCCCTGTCATTAGCGCTACCCAGACAGTATACAACGCAGAGACCATCTTTTGCCGTCTTTTCAGGACTTAGAGAAATTGACATGTCAACAGTTTTACAACTGAAACCTAAGGAAATTCTCTGTTAAAGTATCCAGAGAATTTCATTTAACATTAAACAGTTAACAGTTAACATTTCATTTCATCTTTAAAAATTAAATAACCCTATTTGATTTTATTTAGAAAGTTTTATATTTAAAACATTTTTAAATTATCCCTTCTCAGATTTTTGTAAAAAAAAAAAAAAGAACAAACGAAAAAAACATTTAAAATGTAATTGCTGCTATTGCTATCTTTCTGCAGGAGTATATAAATAGACATGAAACCCCACTGGCTATATCAAACAATGAAGAATTTTCCCTGTGGTGGGGGCATAAGTTATCTTTAACATGAATGGTTTCTAATGCAATTTACCCTCCATTTACATCCCTCTTTCAGCTGGACTCTGACTCAGACCGCATTGGAGATACCTGTGACAACAATCAGGATATTGATGAAGATGGCCACCAGAACAATCTGGACAACTGTCCCTATGTGCCTAATGCCAACCAGGCTGACCATGACAAAGATGGCAAGGGAGATGCCTGTGACCACGATGATGACAACGATGGCATTCCTGATGACAGGGACAACTGCAGACTCGTGCCCAATCCCGACCAGAAGGACTCTGACGGTGAGTCAGGGGAGCCACTTTCTAAGAGAGGGACTGCCGGCACAGCTGTGTAGATTGAGGAAATGAAAACAAGGCTCAAAGCATTTGAGAGGATGGAGGGACCAAATGCCAACTTAGACAAGATAGTGACATTTCTGACACCAGTAACAATAATAGCACTTCAGAATTTTGCTGAACTCTTGCTTTTTTGACCTCAGGTGATGGTCGAGGTGATGCTTGCAAAGATGATTTTGACCATGACAATGTGCCAGACATTGATGACATCTGTCCTGAGAATGTTGACATCAGTGAGACCGATTTCCGCCGATTCCAGATGATTCCTCTGGATCCCAAAGGGACATCCCAAAATGACCCTAACTGGGTTGTACGCCATCAGGGCAAAGAACTCGTCCAGACTGTCAACTGTGACCCTGGACTCGCTGTAGGTGAGTAGTGAGTTCTTAGATCAAGAGGCTGATGCATACATGGGAAAAACAAATAGAAAACCTGGCAGTTGTACCTATCCCTGTGGGTGCTGAGGATGTCTGGGAACATGATGGAGAACCTTCTGAAGGCTGCAGGTTTTAACCTGGCTCTGGGCTCATCTTCCAGGTTATGACGAGTTTAATGCTGTGGACTTCAGTGGCACCTTCTTCATCAACACCGAAAGGGACGATGACTATGCTGGATTTGTCTTTGGCTACCAGTCCAGCAGCCGCTTCTATGTTGTGATGTGGAAGCAAGTCACCCAGTCCTACTGGGACACCAACCCCACGAGGGCTCAGGGATACTCAGGCCTTTCTGTGAAAGTTGTGAACTCCACCACGGGGCCTGGCGAGCACCTGCGGAATGCCCTATGGCACACAGGAAACACCCCTGGCCAGGTAAGAAGCAAAGCCCTACAGCAGAGAGAGAGCTGATGGGTGCCTGACTAGCGATGGGGACACTGTGCTTTGACCAAGACTCCGACCAGGGAGTCTTAGAAAGTTCCCAGCATCACCAGCTGCAGCATTGAGCTCTGCTTTGTGAAAACATAACAGTGTTGAAAAGGGAGCTTGACCAAGAATTGCCCCGCAGATCCTAAGGTGCCTTCAGCCTTTTCAAACAAAAACCTCCTTCCCTCCTCTCTGTCTGCTTTATGTGTGCGCTCAGTGGCACACAACAAATGTGAAAGGGCTTGGAACAATTCCCCATTGCAGCCCTCTAACTTAGATCAGCTCGGTACCTTTCAAGCGTTATTTCTGATGGAATGAAACAGAAATCTTTACCTGAAGGAGCTGTGTTTCAACCTTTCCTTTTCCTTTTCCTTCAGGTGCGCACCTTGTGGCATGACCCTCGTCACATAGGCTGGAAAGATTTCACCGCCTACAGATGGCGTCTCAGCCACAGGCCAAAGACGGGTTTCATTAGGTATGATCGTACTGATTCAATTTCACTTAAAGTCACACTAATGGACAAAAAGACAAAAAGTATTAAATAGCATTGTCACTAAACAAGACTTTTTTCCCCTGCAGAGTGGTGATGTATGAAGGGAAGAAAATCATGGCTGACTCAGGACCCATCTATGATAAAACCTATGCTGGTGGTAGACTAGGGTTGTTTGTCTTCTCTCAAGAAATGGTGTTCTTCTCTGACCTGAAATACGAATGCAGAGGTAAGAGCAACATCACCATGAATGTACACCGGACATCTCCATTGCAGACTAACACCAAGGATGACAGTTATGGGGGAGTCCAATGTAAAGACTGCTTTGGAGACAGGGTTATTTCTATTTTGCTTGTGAGGACACAAGGACAAAAATGGAATAATGCCTAGGCACTGTGGCTTATGAGTTCCTGAGTCCTTAGTTACAATATTAGTTTGCTTAGCAGTTTCTGTGCTGCTCATACACAGTGCAAAGGTAGGCTGCAGAAAGGCTCCTATACAATTTGGACTTCATTAATAATACTGTTCTTTACAATTATGTATTTATATATCTTACTGCTTGGTGTTTTATTCATGCCATCAGAGCACAAGTTAGAATTCCCAACTTTTCCCTGTATATAAAGAAGGAAGAGGAATGTTGCTTTCATATTGGCATGTTAAATTAATGTTTACTATTAAACTTAGCTTTTTTTTTCCTTCATTCTTTTTTACTCAGTGATTACTTAAGCTTGCTGAGTCCAACACTGGCTCTACCACAAAATAAGCACTTAATATATATTTACTGGGCCAAGGCCAGATACTGAAAAGATCAATCAGAGTAGAGAAAGATGGCTGATTTTACACACACACACAAAATCTAAATTATTAATGTAATTTTTGAGTCTGAATTTTTAAAATAAGACTCCCTAAACTTTTAACATTGAAAGCCTTGGAAAGCATAATATACGTTCTGGAAGGTTCATGCCATGTTGGTCACCTAGCATCAATGTCAGCTCACAAAATTAAATGCTAATATGCTTGAACAATCTTAAATTAGGCTTTTGTCATTAGAAAAGTAGAGCTATTCCTATGTGGTTTAACTTATTAACTGATACTAAGATGTCTGTGCTTTTATGAATTAGTTTTCATTTGTATATTTATTTATATTTGTTTATTTTAACAGATCCCTAATCATCAAATTGTTGACTGAAAGACTGATGATAAACCAATGCTGGTATTGCACCTTCTGGAACTATGGGCTTGAGAAAACCCCCAGGATCACTTCTCCTTGCCTTCCTTTTTTTCTCTGCTTGCATCAGTGTGGACTCCTAGAACATGCGACCTGCCTCAAGAAAATGCAGTTTTCGAAAACAGACTCCGCATGCAGCCTCTAATGAATAAGACATCTTCCAAGCATATAAACAATTGCTTTGGTTTCCTTTTGAAAAAGCATCTACTTGCTTCCGTTGGGAAGGTGCCCATTCCACTCTGCCTTTGTCACAGAGCAGGGTGCTATTGTGAGGCCATCTCTGAGCAGTGGACTCAAAAGCATTTTCAGGCATGTCAGAGAAGGGAGGACTCACTAGACTTAGCAAACAAAACCACCCTGACATCCTCCTTCAGGAACACGGGGAGCAGAGGCCAAAGCACTAAGGGGAGGGCGCATACCTGAGACGATTGTATGAAGAAAATATGGAGGAACTGTTACATGTTCGGTACTAAGTCATTTTCAGGGGACTGAAAGACTATTGCTGGATTTCATGATGCTGACTGGTGTTAGCTGATTAACCCATGTAAATAGACACTTAAATAGAAGCAGGAAAGGGAGAGAAAGACTGGCTTCTGGACTTCCTCCCTGATCCCCACCCCTTACTTGTCACCTGCAGTGGCCAGAATTAGGGAATCCGAATCAAACCAGTGTAAGGCAGTGCTGGCTGCATTGCCTGGTCACATTGAAATTGGTGGTTTCATTCTGGATGTAGCTTATGCAGATGTAGCAGGAAAATAGGAAAACCTACCATCTCAGTGAGCACCAGCTGCCTCCCAAAGGAGGGGCAGCCACGCTTGTATTTTAATGGTTACAAAGGCACAACATTATTGTCAACCTAACTAAAACATTCCTTTTCTCTTTTTTCCTGAATTATCATGGAGTTTTCTAATTCTCTCTTTTGGAGTGTAGATTTTTTTTAAAATGCTTTACGATGTAAAATATTTATTTTTTACTTATTCTGGAAGATCTGGCTGAAGGATTATTCATGGAACAGGAAGAAGCGTAAAGACTATCCATGTCATCTTTGTTGAGAGTCTTCGTGACTGTAAGATTGTAAATACAGATTATTTATTAACTCTGTTCTGCCTGGAATTTAGGCTTCACATGGAAAGTGTTTGAGAGCAAGTAGTTGACATTTATCAGCAAATCTCTTGCAAGAAAAGCACAAGGAAAATCAGCCTAATGAGCTGCTCTGCCCCTTGTGCCTAGAGTGGATGTTCTGGGATTCTTTTTTCTTTGTTTTATCTTTTCAAGTGGAATTAGTTGGTTATCCATTTGCAAATGTTTTAAATTGCAAAGAAAGCCATGAGGTTTTCAATACTGTTTTGCCCCATCCCTTGTGCCTATTTCCAGGGAGAAGGAAAGCATATACACTTTTTTCTTTGATTTTTCCAAAAGAGAAAAAAAGGACAAAGGTGAAACTTACATACAGATATTACCTCATTTGTTGTGTGACTGAGTAAAGAATTTTTGGATCAAGCAGAAAGAGTTTAAGTGTCTAACAAACTTAAAGCTACTGTAGTACCTAAAAAGTCAATGTTGTACATAGTATAAAAACTCTGCAGAGAAGTATTCCCAATAAGGAAATAGCATTGAAATGTTAAATACAATTTCTGAAAGTTATGTGTTTTTTTTTCTATCATCTTGTATACCATTGCTTTATTTTTATAAATTATTGTCTCATTGCCATTGGAATAGAGATCTCAGATTGTGTAGATATGCTATTTAAATAATTTATCAGGAAATACTGCCTGTAGAGTTAGTATTCCTATTTTTATATAATGTTTGCACACTGAATTGAAGAATTGTTGGTTTTTTCTTTTTTTTTTTTTTTTTTTTTTTTTTTTTGCTTTGACCTCCCCCTATTTTTACTATTTGCCAATACCTTTTTCTAGGAATGTGCTTTTTTTGTACACATTTTTATCCATTTTACATTCTAAAGCAGTGTAAGTTGTATATTACTGTTTCTTATGTACAAGGAACAACAATAAATCATATGGAAATTTATATTTATACTTACTGTATCCATGCTTATTTGTTCTCTACTGGCTTTATGTCATGAGGTATATGGGTAAATACCATTCATAAATCAATATAGCATATACAAAAAAATTACAGTAAATCATAGCAACATTCACAGTTCGTATGTGCTTTAGAAAGACTGAGTTGCTCAGGCCTAGGCTTAGAATTTGCTGGGTTTGTGGAATAAAAGAACAAAATGATACATTAGTCTGCCATATCAGAAACATATAAAAGAGAAATTATCCCTAAGTCAAGGGCCCCATAAGAATAAAATTTCATACTAATGTCATTAGATGTCACTGAATCCTTTTCAAAGTGCAGTATGAAAACAAAGGGAAAAACACTGAAGCACACGCAACTCTTGCAGTGACATTTTCTGACCCAGGAATGATGCACTGGGTAGGCAACACGATTGTATGTTGCGGAGACACTTCGGAAGTAAATGTGAACAAGGGAGGAGCTGTCCTTGCAAAGTTGAGCCAAGCATTACAGATACCACCTTTTGAAAAAGGAATAATAAGTTTAATCAGAAAAGATGACTAAAAAATGTAAAATTTGGAAGGACTGCATAAATGCGTGTGTGTCTAAATACAAATTACCGTGTGAAGAAAAGGCCCAACTGTACCAATAAGCAGACCTTGACTGTTGGATGGGCCCATCATGAATGTGGAGTACTGACTAATTTCTTGTTTTAATGAAAACAGATCAAAGACGACATTTTATGAGTAGGTTAAAGGTCTGGCTTTGAGGTGTGTTAAACACTAGAAAGGACTGGCTGGGTGAGAGAAAATCTTCCTTGTTGATTTTTCACTCTCCTATCAATACTCATCTTTCTGAGTAGCAATGATCACATATAAATGGAAATTGCCAAATCATTTTATAGTACCAAGGTGAAGAAGCAAGAACTAGAAAGTATTGATAATCGCTGTGGAGTTAGGAAAACTGATCTAAAGGAAATAATTCTTTGAAATGGCAAAGAATTAAATAGCATCATTCATTCTCAGACGAGTTCAAAGTGTGAAGTGCTGGGAGATCATTCTAATTCATTCTTGGACAGTGAAGCAAAACTGATTGAAAATACCAAAATAAGACAGAAAAAGCAACTGGAAAGAGGAGCTTTTCTTCCAGGCATGTTCCAGCTTCCCCCTAGGGCTGACCTTCAAATAATCAGGTTGTACTGAAATAAAGGACTTGTTAAAAATTAAAATTATGTCATTGAGATGATAGCTTTTTTCCTCCTCCAACAGTTTATTGTCATGTGTTGTGGGAGAGCTAACTTGAAGAGCAATAAACTCTAGGTCTTATAGGAACGTACAATAAAGGTGGTGCCAGTAGTTTTTTTTCCAGAGTCACATGTAGAAAAGCCTCCAATTTTAAGCTCCTAAATTCATTCCTTAAATTAATTAGCTCTCTCTGTCTTCTATAATTTTCTTCTTTTTATTTTTGACACAAAGTCTCGCTCTGTCACCCAGGCTGGAGTGCAGTGGCACAATCTCAGCTCACTGCAACCTCTGCCTCCCAGGTTCAAGCAATTCTCCTGCCTCAGCCTCCCAAGCAGCTAGGACGATGGGTACGCACCACCACACCCAGCTAATTTTGTATTTTTAGTAGAGATGGGGTTTCACCTTGTTCTGGTCAAACACTAAGCCCTAAAGGGAAATCCAAAATATAAACACTTATTTTTAATAAGAACACTTTCTATCTAAATCAGGGTGACTTAAAAAAAAAAAAAATCCAGAAGCTTCGTGTTGAATTATATTACAGATTTAGTTACCAGTCCTTGTTAGAGTTACTTCCGTTGACATGCTATGGAATGGTCTCACTTCTTTTATGGCAGAATTCATTACTTAAAACACTCTATTTTCTTCTCCCTTACCTATATAACAGAAAGGCTCACTATGTCCCAAATATCATTGGCAAAGCAAACTATAAAGTCATAAGCCCTTTGCAGTGCAAGTCCAGAAATAATTTTACTCTGTGTTTCTTTCTCTCTCCCCCTTCCTTCCCTTTCTTCCTTCCTCCTCTCCACTCCCCTCCCTCCCTCCTCTCTCTGGTGCGCGCTCTCTCTCTCTCTCTTTCTGGTGCGCTCTCTCTCTCTCTCATACATACAAACATCAAATACTAGAAAAGCATAGATTTAGAAAGCTGAACTCTGAAAGGCTGACAGACAGCACTGGCCCCTCTCTGTCCCACAACAAATTCTCACCCATATCACTTTTGCCCTCTGATTCTTCCCACCCAAACCCTAAAACACAGAGTGCACCTCATTTCATTCCTTTGAGAATCTAAAATCATGACTTTTAACTTACGCTTCCATCCCACAGCAAAACTCTTGGCATCAAGATAAGTTGTAGGTAGCACACTGACATCAGCGTGAACAATTGCTATTTTAAATGAACAAATAGTAAACTGAAATAGAGTGTCTGGAAAAAGAAACTGCCTATCAATACCTCTGAAAATAGCAGCTATAGAATTCCTCATTTTAAAAAGTCAAGGAACTTCCATATAAGCAATCATTAATGTTATTCACTATCAGTGGATGCACATGTGCCAGCAAAAATAATGTTATGTATACATTACTCCACATTTTATTAAAGGCAGCACAATAGCCTGCTCATTTTTTTCATTCAGAAATAAACTGGACTTCCAATTCTAATGCCAACTCATCTTACGGAATGTCAACAGAACACTTTCTCGTGAGTCTAAGTTACTGACTTGTAACTAAACTATCTTTCTTAAAATAGTACTGCAGACTGTCTTTTAAGTAGCTCATTTTTATTTGATGCAATCTAAAAGGCCCAAACTCTGAAAGAAAATAAGAAACTATTGTTGACTATTATTAACAAAGTAATATATCAAATAATTCAGTCAAACTCCTACTTAAGAAACGTGTCATCACCAATAAGATAGTAAAGGCTCTTCTAACATTGCTTCGTTGCAGCAATTCATTTCATCTTGTGGCAGGTTGTACCAATTTCACAGGCATGACACAGGTGGGAAGAAGGAAAAGCAGGGCCACAGCAAAAATTCCCAGTGACCACCATGATCTGTCTGAATCCCAGTAGAGGTGAAACATACACAATTGAATACAGGACAATCACAGCACTTCAACAAGTTTTACCCTGACAAGTATACATTAAAATGTCGGTTTTTATAATGAATCCTCACATTGTAAGATTGCAACAAATTTATAAACAATGGTCCCAGAAATTTTAATGAGCAAAAACCCTTGAACAATTACACCCCAAGTCTCGAAAGTGTCAAGGAAATATAATCCACAAAGAGCGACTCTAAATGTCAAAATCAGTAAAGAATAGTCTCTACAATGCATTCATTGAATTCAAATAATGCAATCAAAAATGTAATTTAACTTAATTACCAACTTTCTTAAAAGCACACCCAGCAAGTCCTTGATTAGGGTTCTTTACATTCTTCTGCTGCATCTTTAGTCTCCTGCTCATCTGCACATAAAAACAATAACCACAGTTATTAGAGATTCACAAATGTATGCATAATTAAGAAAAATAAGCCTGTAAAATATTAAATCCTTTTACACATGAGGCAATATCACACTCTCATTTAATAGTTATTGAATAGTCACCACAAGCTGCAGAGAGTTTACAAGAAAAATAGATCAGGGCGCCTACTCTCATTGAGCTTACAGCTCAGGGAGAACACTATAGGTTTTGGAGCTAAAATGACTATGGATGTGGAGACACACACGGAAGTTAATATTTTGCTTTCTACTAAGTTTCTGGGAAGTAGAGTGAGACCAAAAGTAAACGTTATATGCAGAATAGATAAGAACTGATCGCCTTTCATTTCTTAAAGTGAGAGAAAAAGAATTGTGACATTAACAGAAACGGAATGGAAATATTTTTCTACCCTTGGTGAGAAGGTTATCAGAAAATGCAGAATTGACAATAGAACTAAATTTTTAAAAGACAAAGAGAAACAGGAGAAACTAGAACCTTCATGCATGACTGGTAGGAATGGAAAATGGTGCAGCAGCTTTAGAAACAGTCTGGCAGTTCCTGAGAAGGTTACCAGAGACCTGGCAATTCCATTTCTAGGTATATGCCCAAGAGAAATGAAAGCATACATCCACACAAAAACTTGTACACAAGTGTTCATATCAACATTGTATGTAATAGCCAAAAAGTGGAAACAACCCAAATGTCCATCAAATGATGAATGGATAAGAAAATGTGATATATCCATACAATTGAGACTTATTCAACAATGGAAAAGAGTAGAGTATGGATACATGCTACAACATGGATGAATCTTGAAGACATTATGCTAAGTGTAAGAAGCCTGTCACAAAAGGCCATATACCGTATGATTCCATTCATATGAAATGTTCAGACTAGGCAAATTCACAGAAAGACTGGTGATTGCCTAGGGCTGGGGTTGGGGAAAAATGGGAAGTGATTACTAATACCTACAATGTTGCATTGTGGGGGGTGAAAAAAATATAAAATTGATAGTGGTGATGGAGGCACAACTCTGTAAATATACTACAAACCATTGAATTGTACACTTTTAATTGGATGAATTGTAGGAAGCTGGTGAACAGTGGCTCCCAAAAACTCACATCCTCATCCCTGTAACTTGTGAAAGGGGTCTTTCTAGATGCAATTAAATTAAGCATCTTGAGATAAGAAGATCATCCTAGATTCTTTGGGTGGGCCCTACATTCAATAAGAAGTGTTGTTATACAAAAAAGACAGAGGGAGATTAACACACACAGATGGAGGGAGGCAACGTGAAGAGGGAGGCAGAGACTGGAGTGACGTGGCCATGAAGCCAGGAATGCCCATAGCCAGGAGAAGCTGGAAGAAGCATGGAAGCGTTCTAGCGTTCTCTCCTAGGGCCTCCAGGTGGTGTGCGGCCTTGGTGATACCTTGATTTCAAAATTCCGGCCTCCAAAACTGTGACAGAATAAATTTCTGTTGTGGTAATTTGTTGTGACAACCATAGGAAACTAATACAAATATATAAATTATATCTCAATAAAGCTGTTATTAAAAGAAGACTCAACCTTGTAATTAAGGGCAGATGACTTGCAGTTTCAGAGCAAAGTGATAAATGTAGTGACACTGTCAACACGAGGAGAAGAAATATTAAACCGGAGGTAGAGGGAGGTGGGATGAATGAAAAGTGGATCACAATATCCCATAATAGTTTCACACCTTCGTAAGTGCTATTCTCACTATGCAGTGTTCTCCTTTTTGCACACCCAGCGTATAACCACTCATCCTTGGAGGCTCAGCTTAAATGCCACTCCCATCCCTCTGTAGTGTTGTCTATGTACTTTGTCCTGAAGCTCTTACTATGCTTGTCCCACCCTACTGTAATTATCTGTTTTAAGTGTCTGTCTTTAGGCACTTAAACTTCTTCATCAATAGACCTAGAACAATGGTCCTCAATTGGGGGAAATTCTGCCCCCAAAGAACTTTTTTTGCAATTTCTGGGGAGATTTTTGTTTGTCATAACTGCAGAGGTCACTACTGACATCAAGTGAGTAAAAGCCAGGGATTCCATTAAACACCCTACAATGCACCAGACAGCCCTTCAAATGTCCAGCTAAAAGTGCTAACAGTGCTGAGGCTGAAAAACTCTTGGAACTTAGAAAAGCATCTAATACACAGTAGAAACTCATGAAGTGTTTGTGGGGTAGATCGATGAATGAATGGATGGTAGATGGATGAAGAATGAATATCATGGGGCCCTGGGGTTTTAAAGCATGGCTGCCCATCAGAATCACCCAGACCCTGTTCTCAGAAACTGACTTAAATGACCGATGCCAGAACCCACCTCTAGAAATTGATTTAACTCATCTGGGATGGAACCGAGGTGCTAATCTGTTTTAAATCTCACCAGGTGGTTCTAACATGCAGCCAGAGGTAAGAGGCAGCACCAGCTAAGGAACAGACTCAGTATAGCTTAAATGACAGACCGGCTCCAGGCAGATGCAAGTAGAGAGACTGGACAATCAAAAGTATGCAAAGCACAGATAGTTCCACACTGGCTATATGTGTCTCCAAATAAAATATCAACGAGGAAAGAGTAGAGAACTCAAAGGAGGGCCCCAGGGCAAGCTTGCTCTAAGAGGAAGGTACTTTCTGTACATTATTTTCACCACCACCATCTATTTTTGATCATCCTAAAGTAGAAGTAAGTAGTAAACCATTTAGTCCAGAGCTTCTCACTCTTTAACATGCACACAAATCACCTGCTGGGGTATCTTAAAATTCAGACTCTGATTCAGTAGGTCTGCAGTGGGCCTGGGACTCTACTCTTCTTTTTGTTGTTGTTGCCCAGGCTGGAGTGCAATGGCGTGATCTCAGTTCACCACAACCTCCACCTCCCAAGTTCAAGCGATTCTCCTGCCTCAGCCTCCCGAGTAGCTGGGATTACAGGCATGCATCACCATACTCAGCTAATTTTGTATTTTTAATAGAGATGGGGTTTCTTCATGTTGGTCAGGCTGGTCTCGAACTCCCGACCTCTGGTGATCTGCCCGTTTGGGCCTCCCAAAGTGCTGGGATAACAGGCGTGAGCCACAGTGCCTGGCTGAGACTCTACATTTCTAACAAGCTTCCAGCTGATGCTGACACCACTAGTCCATAGATCTAGCTTACAGTCACAATAGCGGATCTTCAGTAACTTTTTACTTTACCCAATTTGAATGGAGCGACAGAATCAGAAGTTTCCAATAATTGATAAAGTGATAAGGACATTACAATTAAATATCAAAACTCTCAAGCATGCCTTTGTTCATTTCATACTGCTAAACAAAATGATAAAGAAAATGATCAATAGCAAATATTTATATGAAATGTCTACCTTAAGAAGAATTAAAGAAAATTAGTTGAAAGTAAATTGAAAATGTAAATTAATCAAATATAAACTTACTATACAGTAAGGTTTTATATTTAAAAATGTATTAACACTAGAAATTTCTAATACGGCATCTCTGATATCTTGGCCAAATAAACTCTGGAAGAGGGTTGGTTTGACCATACAAAAGGAGGTTAAGTTACTAAGGGCATTGAAGAAGCAATGTGTAGTCTTGGAAAAGTAATTTAACAAATAATAACTATTAGGTCTGAAGGCACACCCTGTTTGAGACAATTGGAAAACTATTAAGGCAATGATGAGTTAAGGACTTCCCTAAGAGCTATCCAAAATATTTTTAATGGAAAAAAATCAGCTAATAGGGTCACTGTTTCTAGAATCTCACTGCTCTCCTGCAAACCAGTAAGACTACATTATAATGAAGAAAATTTTCTGAAACGATCTAGTTCCCTTGAAACCGTTCAGGTGGTATGACTAAGGACATACGCCAACACATACCCCCTTCAAACCACTGCAACACCCTTACCAAAAGTCAATCCGCTGGCAACCAGGCCTCATCTAGCAAGTTACAATCAATAGGCAAAATTGCAACCTCAAATATATTCAGATTATATAGTCGTCATTATTAGTAAAACTTTTTTTTTAATCTGAGGATCCCAATAAGATAACATAATGAGCTATCTTTCATCTAAACTGGAATCTATAGTTCTCAAGTGTTCACAGTACAATCCTATCACTAGCATTAATTTAGCAGCCTGGACATTCCAACCCAGGAACTCTGATTTCAGCAAGTCTGGATAGGTCCTTGGACACAGCTAGAAAACAAACAAGCAGAAAACTCCCCAGATGATCTTGATACTCACTGTGGTTAGGAATAATGCTCTGTGGTTTGTAACAGTGCTTCTCAAACTTTATTGCCAGGAAGTATCATCAGGGATCTTATTAAAATGAAAATTCTCATGCCTCAGGTTGCGGGTGGGCCCTTAGGGGCCCTGCATTTCTAACAAGCTCCCAGTGGTGGTCGGACTGCACTACAAGCAGAGGAGACTTACAACACGGAATGGAAACTCAATGTCTCCAAAGGACCAAGCCCATGAAGTAGAGAGGGCTGGGCGGGGGCTGTGTCCTCTTGGAGAACACACATGCCTTCTAAGGGGAGCATCTGCTACTCAGCTCCCGTGGGTGGTGGTAGAACTTGCTGATTTGTCAGAAATGTCAGAGATCCAGGCTTTTATGGAAAAATCTCATGACAATGTTAAATGCCATGTAAGCCAACCAAGTCCAGTCACAGAGCTAATGATTTTATGTGAATATTCTCATTTGATCCTCATTACAACCCTCCAGGGTATTAAGCCATCTTATATTATAGATAAGGAAATCAAGGTGTAGAGCAGAGAGAGAGAAATTAAGTAACTTGCCTGAGATCTCCATCTAGCAGCAGAGCAAGGATTCAAACCCAGGTCTTCCCTACCCAGAACCACTGTTTCTAACCACTAGGCTGCATCCCAATGGTGGGTGGTAGGCCACCCTCCCTCTGCTAATCTAGGTTCTAGCCTGGGATTCTGCTACTTACTTGGACTCCCTTAGTTTGGTCCTTTGAGTAACTAATCTGCTCTTTGGTTTTATGTTCACAGTTTCAATTTAGAGTGACCAACCATTCCAGTTTGCTAGAGACTGAGGATTTCCTGGGACATGGAACATTCAATGGTAAAAGCATGACACTTCTGAGCAATCCAAGACAGCTGGTCACTCCAGTTTTCATTCAGAGGTATTATTTAAAAAAAGAAAACAAAACTTATATGACTCTTATTGCATTTACTATAGACTTTTAAACTGACACATAATTGTACATATCTATACGGTACGCAGTGATATTTTAATACATACAAAGTCTAGGGGTCAAATCAGGTAAATGGCATACCCATCACCTCATTTATCATTTCTTTGTGTTAAGAACATTCAAAATCCTCTCTTCTAGCTGATACCTGAAAATACATATTATTGTTGACTACAGTCACCACATAGTGCTATAGAATATTAGAACTTATTATTTCTCCTATATAGCTGTAATTTTGTATCCTTTAATCAGTAACTCCCTATCCCTTCCTCCCTGCTAACTTCTAGAATTTTTCAAGAATACTGTTCACTCAACAGGTCCTATGAGAAATTCTACTTTGTTTTTCTTAAATAATTAGTGCAGTTCTGTCCCTGTTTTTTACTGCACAACTGATTTTGTGTCGCTTTTTGCCCTATTTTACTATGTTTGTTATTTGCTAATACCATGTTCATCTTTATTTTATGAATTTCTGTTAATAATTAGCTCAAATGCTCAGTAGGAAGGGAGAATACTATACAAGCACCGATGGCTTTTGCTTTGATTACCTAGAAAGCAACTCAGTACAAGATAATTTGATTAAATACCGCACTAACCCACAGACCTGGTGCTTTTTGCTTCGGAAGTGCCAGTACATTCAGGATTGTCTCTGAGGTTAAGTGTGACCTGAGAACACTTACTCCCCACTCTCCTCATGCTCCCGTAAGGAGGAACTTGCAGTGGAAGCATCCTGGCCTCACTTCACACTCTCTACAATGTCTGCGGGAAGCTAAGTTTGGGGGATGAAATGGCATGCTCAGCTCAGCTCCTGCCTCCTCAGGAGTCAGCACCCAACTCCCACCTGACCCTGCTCCCCAGGGCTCCATGCTTTGCTCCTCCATCCCATTGGTTTCACATGGACACGTTTCTACAGATGATGCCTGAGGTTTTCCATCTCTGATCTCTGCCAGTGACTGGTTGGGTACGTTTATTTTAAAGGCATAGCATTAGAAGCCTATCTGGCTGCCCACCCAGATCATGACAATCCTCTACATTTCATCAGCAATAAAGCAAACCTCCTTGATCGCCATTTGTCAGAATCTCTCTCTCTCAATTGGTTCTGACCCGGGTGAGGAAGAGAAGAGTACTATTTATTGATCCCCTAAAACCCCAGTAACTGGTGAGTACAATGCCGAATTTACTGAACCTTGTATTCAAAAATTCAAATAATAATGGTTACCATGAAGCTTAAAGCACAAATATTGATAATGTGTTTCACACTGAAAACTTTTAATACAACGGATAAGCAAATCCTTATTTTTCAATACCACCATTTAAACTGGTCTTCAAGGTCACTGAGATTGGTTCTTATTTTGAAGCCTTATCTGACTCTGCCTTTTAGAAGCAGAATTGAAATAGCTGAAACAGATCTCAGCACATCAAGGAAAAGACAACTACATATCAGTAATACTTGCTATTGAAAGACAAAACAATAAATGGCTTTACTTATTTTCTTCCTCTCTGCTTCCAGAAATCTAATCAGAATCACGCTGTTGTGTATCTATTTGCCGAGGAGGTAGAACAGAAATGTAACAGCCGAACACGCAGCAACTCCTCATTAGTTACCTCTTCAAAGGGCTTTTTGTCAAGAAAACTGACACAGCATTCAGCTTTGACGCACACTTTTGTAGAAAGCACATAATGTACAATTTAGTATTTTAGAAAAAAATTGATCAGCAAGTTATTTTAATAATTGTAAATAATGAGGTCAGTAAAACTCCAACTTCAGATATTCTAACATGCTCAAAGTAATAATGTAGGATCTATTCCTTAGAGCTTATTATGTAATAAATAGAAAGTAAAATATGGTTCACATATTCACGCCTATGACATCTTAATCCTCCATACTCATAGGGTTAATTGTTATAACTGCATATTAAGATTATCTGGTATAATCAGAGCCATGTTCTATGTCTCTATAGCTTCTTTCCATTAAGTCACATTAAGTTCCAATTCATTCTATCTTGTCATGCTCTACCCAGTGACAGATAGGCATCAGTGTGACTCATGTTCACATAAAAATAAAGTCATATTTTAGCAAATTACTGTTCTAAACCCCCCTACGTATGGACTCCATGGGAATGAGATGCCATACACAAGAAACCATTGCATTCCATTTAGTAAGTTTGATTACAGAAGTCAGAGGAGATTCAGATACTTTCTCTCTAATAAAAACCCTTTATCTGAAAAGAAGGACAATATACTGCAATTTCAGAGTAGAACAAAGTTTTCATAGTTCATTTATTAAACGAAGATCTTTGGTGTGGAGAAAGCAAGCCACACCCATCTAACTGAATTGCATTTGTAAGTGAACTCTGCTGCTAGATAAAAACATTACAGCTGGAAGTTCCAGTCAGCAAGATGGCACAATGGGAGCTGCTCAGCTCCCATACCCCCAACAAAAATCCAACCAACAACTAACTATTTACAGACAAGAATATCTTCATTAATACTAGCAAACTCCTTGAACTTGAAAGGCTGGGACACCCCCTTGGACCACATAACTGCAAAAAAGCCTCATTCAAGGGGTAAGTGGAATAGAGGAATGGTTTCACTTTAACCACATCACCACTCCCCCAAACCCTGCCACACCTCAAGCCAGCACAGCACCACACACAGAGGACTCCCCTGGGCCCACAGTTTCTACAGTGGGAAAAGAGAGTTAGAGGCAAACATTCAGCTTCCCCAACACTCTGGGACCCTGAGCAGGAAGCCCACTCATTATTATCTCCCAGGAAACACGGGGAGTGCAGGCAGGGCTAGACCACCTAGGATCAGCCAGAAACAAAGAACAAAAGTGAGACTCACAGAAGCAAGCACATGGATCTTGGCAGTGGCTCTGCATTCTAGCCAATGGAGGCACTCCACCAGAGAAACTAGCCAACAGCATTAGCATTGTCCTGCAGGAAGTACAGTCAACTGATCTGCCAGGCTTCATTCCCTAGCCAGCTTCCCCACCTAGCTCTGGTGCTCCTTAAGCCTTCCCCAGGCCAGGCAGCAAGGGCAGGTCAGTGATTACCTAAGGAGGGTAGCAACTGGCCCCACCCAACCCCAGCAGCCAACTAGCCTAACCCTACCAAGCCTTCATGTTCTGCTTAAGGCTTCCCAGGCTGGGAGGCAAGCGCAAGCCAATGAATGAATATCTGTGGAGGAAATTACCTGGCCCCACCCAACCCCAGCAGCTGCATGGTGACCCCACAAAGACTCAGTGCTTTGCTTAAGCAGTGAGTGCTTAAGTGCCATGCATTTCTCTAGATCATAGCCTGGCCCATCCCGAATGGCTGAGCAGAACCACAGAAACCTCGCCCAGTCTCTGAGCCCAGCACACAGCCCTGCCCAGCTATAGATTAAAAACAGCAGTACTTCCCAGCCAGGGAAAACAACATGCAACCCTGTGCAATCAGAGGCTATCACAGAGCCCAGTCAGTAGCTCCACCTAACTGTGGAGTCCAGCTAGTGATCTGTCTTATCAGACCACAGAGCACAGCCAGAAGTTCCACTCGACCTCAAAGCACAGGCAGCAGGCTGGCCCAACAGCAACCCAACAGCAAGGTCTACCTGTCTGGGGTTGCTACCAGCTAGCCCACCCATAATCAAATGCTAAACTAACTAGTGAAGCTCTACCACTGTGAAAGAAAACCTTCAAGGCCAAAAGAGGTGGCCATTTCCTCAAATGTGTAGACATCAAGGTTTAGAAAGAATCAGGGAAATGTGACACAACAAAAAGAAACTAATAAAGCTCCAATAATGGACCCTGAAGAAAATGGAGATCTATGAAAAAAGAATGAAGAAAGCCTACATAAATTATGGGACACCATCAAGAGAACTAACTTCCTTCTAATATAATTCTAAGAAAGATATGATAAAGAAAAAGGCCCAGAAAATATATTTAAGAAAATATGGCTGAAAATTTCCAAAATTTGTAGAAATATGACAACATTCAGGTGTAGAAAGCTCAGAGATTTCCAATTAAATTCAAGCCAAAGATAAGTGCACCAACACAAATCATAATCAAACTACTGAAAAACAAAGATGGCTGGGCGCGGTGGTTCACTCCTGTAATCCCAGCACTTTGGGAGGCTGAGGCAAGCAGATCACGAGGTCAGGAGTTCAAGACCAGCCTGGCCAATATGCTGAAACCCCCTCTCTACTAAAAATACAAAAATTTGCTGTCATGGTGGCACACACCTATAGTCTCAGCTACTCAGGAGGCTGAGGCAGGAGAATCGCTTGAACCCAGGAGGCTGCAGTGAACCGAGATCATGCCACTGCACTCCAGTCTGGGTGACAAAACAAGACTCTGCCTCAAAATAAAATTAAATTAAATTAAAATAACAAAACAAAGACAAAAAATCCTGAAAGTGGTAAGAGATCAGAAATGTATCACATTCAAGGGAGTCCCAAAACAGCAATCAGTAGATTTCTCAGCAGAATCCCTGCAAGCCATAAAAGAGTGAAATAATATAGTCAAAGTGCAGAAGGAAAACAAAACTGGCAACCAAGAATATGTCACTCAGCAAAGCTATTCCTCAGCAATAAGGGATAAATAAAAACTTTCCCAAACAAAAACTAAGGAAGTTTATCACCACTAGGCCTGCCTTACAGGAAATGCTAAAGGGAGCTAAGCTGAAATAAAAGGCTCCCAATTGATACATAAAACTTATAAAAGCAAAAAGCACTAAATGGTATAAGTAAGACATAGTCATATTCAGAATAATACTGTAAGGATGGTGTGTAAAGGAATTTTCTCTGTATTATGAGAGTTAAAAAACAAAACTATTAAAAACAAATGCAGCTATAATAAATTGTTAAAGGAATCCAAATTACAAAAAGATGTAAAATTTGACATCTAAATCATAAAAGATGTTGGGGGGAGGAAGTTAAAGTATTGAGATTTTATATGCAATAAAAGTTAAGTTGTTATCACCTTAAAACAGCCTGTTATAATAATATTTTTTGCGTTTTTTTATTATTATTATTTTTTAAAGAGATGGAGTCTTGCTATATTGCCCAGACAGGACTCAAACTCCTGGGCCAAAGTGATTCTCCCACTTCACGTTTCCAAGTAGATGGGGCTACAGGTACGTACAACCATGCCCAGCCAGTACAAGATGTTTTATGTAAACCTGATGGTAAACACAAATAAAAACCTATAATAGTTGCACAAAAAAACAAAAGGAAAAGATTCAAAGCATACCACCACAGAAAATTATCAAACCACAAAGGAAAGTAGCAAGAGAGGAAGAAAAAACATATCTACAAAACAAACAGAAACAAATTACAAAATGGCAGTAGCAAGTCCTCACCTATCAGCAATTACCTTGAATGTAAATGGATTAAAGTTGCCAGTCAAAACACATAGGGTAGCTGAATGAGTTTTAAAAAAATAAAATAAAAGGCCAACTATATGCTATCTATGAGAGACTCACTTTACTAGTAAGGAAATACATAGACAAAGTGAAGGGATAGAAAAGTTATTCCATGCAAATGGAAACCAAAAGAGAGCAAGGGTAGCTATACTTATATCAGACAAAATAGACTTTAAGTCAAAAGCTACACAAAGAGACAAAGAAGGTCACTATATAATGATAAAGGGGTCATTTCATTAAGAGGACATAATTGTAAACATACACACATCCAACATTGGAACACCTAAATATAAAAAGCAACTGTTACATGATCTGAGAGATAGACTGCAATAGTATATGAGTAGAGGACCTCAATACCCCACTTTCAATGATGAACAGATCATCTAGATAGAAAATCAACAAGAAAACATTGAGCTTGAATTACACTTTAAATCAAATGAACCTCACAGTCATATACAAAACTTCACATCCTACAGCAAGAAAATACACATTCCTCTCAAGCACACATGGGACATTCTCCAGGATTGGCCACAAAACAAGTCTTAACAAATTTAAGAGGATTTTAATCATATCAAATATTTTTTCTGATCACAATGGCATAAAACTAGAAATCAATAACAAGAAATCTTGGAAAATTCACAAATATGTGGAAATTAAACAACGTGCTCCTAAACAAACAATAGGTCAGAGGGGAAAAAAAGGATATCAAACTATATTTTGAGACAAACAAAAATGGAAACACAACATATCAAAACTAATGGGATGCTGACAAAAGCAGTTCTAAGTGGGAAATACATAACAATAAATGCCTATTATCAAAAAAGAAAAAATCTCAAATAAACAATCTAATGTTAAACCTCAAAAAACTAGAAAAAGAACCAACTAAGTCCAAAGTTAGCAGAAGAAAGAAAATAACAAATATTAGAGCCAAAACAAATGAAATAGAGACTAGAAACAATAGAAAAAAAAAATCAACAAAACTAAGAGTTCGCTTTTTGAAAAGATAAACAAAATTGACAAACCCTTAGCTAGACTAACTAGGAAAAGAAAGAAAGAAAACTCAAATAAATAAAATCCTCTGAACTCATCATATCATCATGTAATGGGAAGATAATGATTATGACCATACTTTTGTCTCATGATAGTTTTAGCTTATACAAAAAGTATTAATACAAATGACCAAAAATAAAGAAATGCTTAAATTATGATACATCAGTAGGATACATTTGCAGCCATTATAATGAATGATTTAGAAGAATATTTAGTAACAAAATGTTCAAAATATAAAAGAAAAAAATAGAAGAATATACTGTAAGAAGAATATGAAGACAATTTAAAATATACAACTAGAAAAAAGATGAATGTTAATATTAGCAATGAATAGGTCTGGACAATGATTTTATCTTCTACACTTTTCTGTATGTTTCAAATATCCCCCAACAAATTTACATTTGTTGTGCTATTAGAAAGCAATAACAACTACTTTTTAAAGTCTTAAAGCTAAAAACTTCTGCTTATTTAAAACAAAACAAAAATGAAATGAAAGAGGAGACATTACAACTGATAGCAAATAAATACAAAGGGTAATTAGAAACTACTATGTAAAATTATATGCCAACATATAATAACCTAGATATTATATTGGATAACCTAGAAGTGAACAGATTCCTAGACACATACATCCTATCAAGACTGAATCATAAAGAAGTAGAAAATCTGAACAGACCACTAATGAGCAAGGAGGTTGACTCAGTAATAAAAAGCCTCCTATCAAAAAAAGGCCCAGGGCCAGATGGCTTCACTACTGAATTCTACGAAACATTTAAAGAAGAACTAATACCAGTGCTTCTCAAACTCTTCCAAAAAATTGAAGTGGAAGAAAGACTTCTGAACTCATTTTACAAGGCCAGCATTACCCTAATATCAAAGCCAGACAAGAATACTACAAGAAAAATAAAAAATTACACCCAATATCCCTGATAAACACAGATGTGGAAATCCTTAACAAAATACTAGCAAACCGAATTCAAAAGCAATTAAAAGAATCACTCACATGATCAAGTGGGCTTTATCCCTAGTATGCAAGGATGGTTCAACATATGCAAATTAATAAGTGGGATATACCACATTAATAAAATGAATAAAAACCATATGATAATCTCAATAGATGCAGAAAAAGCATTTGACAAAATTCAACACCATTTCATGATAAAAATTCTCAACAGATTAGGTACAGAGGTAATGTACCTCAACATAATAAAGGCCATGTAAGATAAATCTGTAACTAACATCATACTCAACAGTGAAAAGTGGAAAGCTGCTCCACAAGGATGCCCACTCCGACCACTTTTTTTGCAACATAGTGCTTAATGTCCTGGCCAGAGTTAGGCAAGAAAAACAAACAAAAGGCATCCTAATAGGAAATAAAATCAACATACAAAAATCAAGAGCATTTCTATACATTAAGAACAAACTATCCAAATAGGAAATTAAGAAAACAATCCCATTAACAATTGTCTCTAATAAAAAAGAAATACTTAGGAGTAAATTTAACCAAGGAGTTGAAAGAACTATATATTGACAACTACAGAACACTGATGAAAGTAAAGAAAATGCAAATCAATTACAAGATGTTCCATGTTCCCAGCCTAGCCAACATGGTGAAACACCATTTCTACTAAAGATAGAAAAAAAAAATAGCCAGGCATGGTGACGCACGCCCATAATTTTGGCTGCTCGGGAAGCTGAGGCAGGAGAATTGCTTGAACCTGGGAGGTGGAGGTTGCAGTGAGCCAAGATCATGCCATTGCACTCCAGCCTGGGTGACAGGGTGAGACTCTGTCTCAAAAAAAAAAGATGTACCATATTCATGGATTGAAAGAATTAATAGTTAAAATGTTCACACTATCCAAAGTCATCTATAGATTTAATGCAATACCTATCAAAATTCCAATGTCATTTTCACAGAAAGAAAAAAACAATCCTTAAATCTGCATGGAACCACAATAGACCCTGAATAGCCAAAGCAATCTTGAGCAAAAAGAACAAAGCTGGAGGTATCACACACCCTCCAGCTGAAATATATACTTTGAAATATATATTTATTTATATATTTTTTAAATATATAAATAAATATATATTTCAAAGTATAACACAATTATAATTGCAACAACATGGTACTGGCATAAAAACAGATACTTCAGTCAACAGAACAAGACAGAAAGCCCAGAAATAAACTCATGCATTTATGGTCAATTGATTTTTGACAAAGATGCCAAGAACGCACAATGGGGAAAGGTGTTGGGAAAACTGAATATCCATATGCAGAATAATATAATTTGATCCTTATCTCACTCCATGTATAAAAATCAAATCAAAATGAATTAAAGATAGAAATATAAGACCCAAATATAAGACCCAAAACTATAAAACTACTAGAATAAAACACAGGGGAAATGCTCCATGATATTGGTCCAAGTAGTGATTTTTTTTTTAATATGACCTTGAAGATACAGGCAAAAATAGAAAAATGGGATTATATCAGTGAACAAAGTAAAGAGACAATGTGTGAAGTAGGAGAAAATTTTCAAACTGCACATCTGATAAGGGGTTAATATCCAAACTATATAAGGAACTCAACTCAAAAGCAAAAATAAAAATAAAAAACACAATTTAAAAAATAGGCAAAAGACCTGAACAGACATTTCCCAAAAGAAGACATAAAAATGGCAAACAGGTTCATGAAAAAATACTTAACATCACCAATCATTAAGAAAAAGTAAATTAAAACCAAAATGAGATGCTACCTCACACCTGTTAGAACAGCTATTATCAAAAGATGAAAGAGGCCGAGCGTGGTGGCTTATGCCTGTAATCCCAGTACTTTGTGAGGCCAAGGCAGGTGGATCATTTGAGGTCAGGAGTTCCAGACAAGATTGGCCAACGTGGTGAGACCCTATCTCTACTAAAAATACAAAAATTTGCTGGGCGTGGTGGCACATGCCTGTAATCCCAGCTACTCAGGAGGCTGAGGCAGGAGAATTGCTCAAACCGAGGAGGTGGAGCTTGCAGTGAGCCAAGGTTGTGCCATCACACACTGCACTCCAGTCTGGGTGACAGAGAGAGACTCCGTCTCAAAAAAAAAAAAAAGATGAAAGATAAGTTTTGGCAAAGCTGTGGACAAAAAGGAACCCTGACACTGCTGGCAGAAATGTAATTAGTATAGCCATTATGGAAAACTGTTGGAGGCTCCTCAAAACACTAAAAATAGGACTATCATATGATCTAGTAATTCCACTGCTGGGTATATGTCCAAAGGAACTGAAATCAATATGTCAGAGAGATACCTGCACTTTCATATTCATTGCAGCATTACTCACAATAGCCAAGACATGGAATCAACCTAAGTGTCCATGAATGGATGAATGGATAAAGAAAATGTGGTATATAAACACAATGGAATAATATTTAGCCTTACAAAAAAAAAAGAAAGATTCTTTAATTCCTGACAACATTGATGAGCCTGGAAAACATTATGCTAAGTGGAAACCAAGCACAGAAAGACAAACACTGCATGATCTCACTTATATGCAGAATCTTAAAAAGTCAAACTCATGGAAGTGGAGAGCAGAATGGAAGTTACCAGTGGCTAGAGGATGAAGACAGGGAAAAAGGGAACAGAGAGTTGTTGGCTAAGGGGTACCAAGTTTCACTTAGGAAGAATAAATTTTGAGATGAATTGCACAGTAGGGCAACTACAGTCACTAATCACATATTATATGTTTCAAAATAAGAGTAAATTTCAAGTGTTTTACCACAAAAAATGGTGAGGTGATAGATATGTAAATTAGCTTGATTTACTCATCTCACATTGTTTACATGCATCAAATCATCACACTTTACCCCCAAAATTTATATAATTATGATGCCAATTTAAAAAAAATTTTTTTTAATTACAGTTTGTGAAATTTCATGTAAGAAACAAAAAACCCAAATCTTTATATAGAATATGCGACTTACATAATTCTTAAGCAGCATTACCTACTTTCATTGGTAATGTAAACAATAAATGTGAACCATATTTTCAGTATTTTATTCGAAAACTGGTTATACATTTAAATTCTTTTATGCGGGGGGGCGCCCAAGATGGCCAAATAGGAAGAGCTCCAGCCTCCAGCTCCCAGCGTGAGCGACACAGAAGACGGGTGATTTCTTCTGTACAAGGTTCATCTCACTGGGGCGTGTCGGACAGTCCGTGCTGGTCAGCGGGTGCAGCCCGACCAGCAAGAGCTGAAGCAGGGCGAGGCATCGCCTCACCTGGGAAGCACAAGGGGGAAGGGAATTTCTTTTCCTAGCCAAGGGAAAATGAGACACACAACATCTGGAAAATCGGGTAACTCCCACCCTAATACTGTGCTTTACCAAGGGTCTTAGCAAATGGCACACCAGGAGATTATATCCCACACCCGGCCCGGAGGGTTCCACGCCCACGGAGCCTCCCTCATTGCTAGCACAGCCGTCTGAGATCTAACTGCAAGGTGGCAGCAAGGCTGGGGGAGGGGCGCCCACCATTGCTGAGACTTAAGTACATAAACAAAGCCACCAGGAAGCTCGAATTGGGTGGAGCCCACCGCAGCTCAAGGAGGCCTGCCTGCCTCTGTAGACTCCACCTCTGGGGACAGGGCATAGCTAAACAAAAAGCAGCAGAAACCTCTGCAGATGTAAATGTCCCTGTCTGACAGCTTTGAAGAGAGCAGTGGGTCCCCCAGCATGGATGTTGAGATCTGAGAATGGACAGACTGCCTGCTCAAGTGGGTCCTTGACCCCTGAGTATCCTAACTAGGTGATACCCCCCACTAGGTGCTGACCGACACCTCATAACTCACACAGCTGGGTACACCTCTGAGACAAAGCTTCCAGAGCAAGAATCAGACAGCAACACTTGCTGTTCAGCAATATTCTATCTTCTGCAGCCTCCGCTGCTGATACCCAGGCAAATAGGGTCTGGAGTGGACCTCAGTCAAACTCTGCAGCTGAGGGTCCTGACTGTTAGAAGGAAAACTAACAAACAGAAAGGACACCCACACCAAAACCCAATCAGTACATCACTATCATCAAAGACCAAAGGCAGATAAAACCACAAAGATGAGGAAAAAGCAGTACAGAAAAGCTGGAAATTCAAAAAATCAGAGCGCATCTCCCCCTCCAAAGGAACACAGCTCATCGCCAGCAACGGAACAAAGCTGGATGGACAATGACTTTGATGAGTTAAGAGAAGAAGGCTTCCGTCGATCAACCTTCTCAGAGCTAAAGGAAGAACTATGTACCCAGTGCAAAGAAACTAAAAACCTTGAAAAAAGAATGGATGAATGGATAACTAGAATAATCAATGCAGAGAAGACCATAAAAGAACTGATAAAGACGAAAACCATGACACAAGAACTATGTGACAAATGCATAAGCTTCAGTAACCGACTCGATCAGCTGGAAGAAAGAGTATCAGTGATTGAAGATCAAATGAATGAAATGAAGCAAGAAGAGAAGTGTAGAGAAAAAAGAGTAAAAAGAAATGAACAAAGCCTCCAAGAAATATGGGATTATGTGAAAAGACCAAATCTACGTCTGATTGGTGAGCCTGAAAGTGACGGAGAAAATGGAACTAAGTTGGAAAACACTCTGCAGGATATCATCCAGGAGAACTTCCCCAACCTAGTAAGTCAGGCCAACATTCAAATTCAGGAAATACAGAGAATGCCACAAGGATACTCCTCGAGAAGAGCAACTCCAAGACACATAATTGTCAGATTCACCAAAGTTGAAATGAGGGAAAAAATGTTAAGGGCAGCCAGAGAGAAAGGTTGGGTTACGCACAAAGGGAAGCCCATCAGACTAACAGCAGATCTCTCAGCAGAAACTCTACAAGCCAGAAGAGAGTGGGGACCAATATTCAACATTCTTAAAGAAAAGAATTTTCAATCCAGAATTTCATATCCAGCCAAACTAAGTTTCATAAGTGATGGAGAAATAAAATCCTTTACAGACAAGCAAATGATTAGAGATTTTGTCACCACCAGGCCTGCCCTACAAGAGATCCCGAAAGAAGCACTAAACATGGAAAGAAACAACTGGTACCATCCATTGCAAAAACATGCCAAAACGTAAAGACCATCGATGCTAGGAAGAAACTGCATCAACTAATGAGAAAAATAACCAGCTAATACCATAATGACAGGATCAAGTTCACACATAACAATATTAACCTTAAATGTAAATGGACTAAATGGTCCAATTAAAAGACACAGACTGGCAAATTGGATAAAGAGTCAAGACCCATCAGTTTGCTGTATTCAGGAGACCCATCTCACATGCAGAGACACACATAGGCTCAAAATAAAGGGATGGAGGAAGATCTACCAAGCAAATGGAAAACAAAAAAAAAAGCAGGGGTTGCAATCCTAGTCTCTGATAAAACAGACTTTAAACCATCAAAGATCAAAACAGACAAAGAAGGCCATTACATAATGGTGAAGGGATCAATTCATCAGGAAGAGCTAACTATCCTAAATATATATGCACCCAATACAGGAACACCCAGATTCATAAAGTAAGTCCTTAGAGACTTACGAAGAGACTTAGACTCTCATACAATAATAATGGCAGACTTTAACACCCCACTGTCAACATCAGGCAGATCAACGAGACAGAAAGTTAACAAGGATATCCAGGAATTGAACTCAACTCTGCACCAAGCAGACCTAATAAATATCTACAGAACTCTCTACCCCAAATCAACAGAATATACATTCTTCTCAGCACCACATCGCACTTATTCCAAAATTGACCACATAGTTGGAAGTAAAGCACTCCTCAGCAAATGTAAAAGTACAGAAATTATAACAAACTGTCTCTCAGACCACAGTGCAATCAAACTAGAACTTAGGACTAAGAAACTCAATCAAAACCACTCAACTACATGGAAACTGAATAACCTGCTCCTGAATGACTACTGGGTACATAATGAAATGAAGGCAGAAATAAAGATGTTCTTTAAAACCAATGAGAACAAAGATATGACATACCAGAATCTCTGGGACACATTTAAAGCAGTGTGTAGAGGAAAATTTATAGCACTAAATGCCCACAAGAGAAAGCAGGAAAGATCTAAAATGGACACCCTAACATCACAATTAAAAGAACTAGAGAAGCAAGAGCAAACACATTCAAAAGCTAGCAGAAGGCAAGAAATAACTAAGATCAGAGCAGAACTGAAGGAGAGAGATAAAAAACCCTCCAAAATATCAATGAATCCAGGAGCTGGTTTTTTGAAAAGACCAACAAAATTGACAGACTGCTAGCAAGACTAATAAAGAAGAAAAGAGAGAAGAATCAAATAGACGCAATAAAAAATGATAAAGGGGATATCACCACCGACCCCACAGAAATACAAACTACCATCAGAGAATACTATAAACACCTCTACGCAAATAAACTAGAAAACCTAGAAGAAATGGATAATTTCCTGGACACTTACACTCTCCCAAGACTAAACCAGGAAGAAGTTGAATCCCTGAATAGACCAACAGCAGGCTCTGAAATTGAGGCAATAATAGCCTACCAACCAAAAAAAGTCCAGGACCAGATGGATTCACAGCCAAATTCTACCAGAGGTACAAGGAGGAGCTGACACCATTCCTTCTGACTCTATTCCAATCAATAGAAAAAGAAGGAATCCTCCCTAACTCATTTTATGAGGCCAACATCATCCTGATACCAAAGCCTGGTAGAGACACACACACAAAAATAGAGCATTTTAGACCAATATCCCTGATGAACATCGATTCAAAAATCCTCAATAAAATACTGGCAAACCGAATCCAGCAGCACATCAAAAAGCTTATCCACCATGATCAAGTAGGCTTCATCCCTGGGATGCAAGGCTGGTTCAACATATGCAAATCAATAAACGTAATCCAGCATATAAACAGAACCAAAGACAAAAACCACATGATTATGTCAATAGATGCAGAAAAGGCCTTTGACAAAATTCAACAGCCCTTCATGCTAAAAACTCTCAATAAATTCGGTATTGATGGAACGTATCTCAAAATAATAAGAGCTATTTATGACAAACCCACAGCCAATATCATACTGAATGGGCAAAAATTGGAAGCATTCCCTTTGAAAACTGGCACAAGGCAGGGATGTCTTCTCTCACCATTCCTATTTAACATAGTTTGGAAGTTCTGGCTAGGGCAATCAGGCAAGAGAAAGAAATCAAGGGTATTCAATTAGGAAAAGAAGAAGTCAAATTGTCCCTGTTTGCAGATGACATGATTGTATATTTAGAAAACCCCATCGTCTCTGCCCAAAATCTCCTTAAGCTGATAAGCAACTTCAGCAAAGTCTCAGGATACAAAACCAATGTGCAAAAATCACAAGCATTCTTATACACCAGTAACAGACAGAGAGCCAAATCATGAATGAACTTCCATTCACAATTGCTTCAAAGAGAATAAAATACCTAGGAATCCAACTTACAAGGGATGTAAAGGACCTCTTCAAGGAGAACTACAAACCACTGCTCAGTGAAATAAAAGAGGACACAAACAAATGGAAGAACATATCATGTTCATGGATACGAAGAATCAATATTGTGAAAATGGCCATACTGCCCAAGGTAATTTATAGATTCAATGCCACCCCCATTAAGCTACCAATGACTTTCTTCACAGAATTGGAAAAAACTGCTTTAAAGTTCATATGGAACCAAAAAAGACCCCACATTGCTGAGACAATCCTAAGCCAAAAGAACAAAGCTGGAGGCATCACGCTACCTGACTTTAAACTATACTACAAGGCTACAGTAACCAAAACAGCATGGTACTGGTACCAAAACAGAGATATAGATCAATGGAACAGAATAGAGCCCTCAGAAATAATACTACACATCTACAGCCATCTGATCTTTGACAAACCTGAGAGAAACAAGAAATGGGGAAAGGATTCCCTATTTAATAAACAGTGCTGGGAAAATTGGCTAGCCATAAGTAGAAAGCTGAAACTGGATCCTTTCCTTACCCCTTATATGAAAATTATATGATTTCATAAAACCATTGGGAAATAGGTTTTATGTTTGCATGCTCTTACTGATGCTACCTGTGACTTACAGACATACCTTCTTATCCTACTCTAATTTAAACAATAATACCTTTATATTGAGGTGCTTTTAAGACTTATTTAGCAAAACACAAGTTCGCCAAGCCTCACCTGCTTTTGTTTTCTCTGGAGAATTGAGTTTCAGATGTTGGTCTTCTGATGAAAGGCTCACACTGATACCATACAGTGGATCATCCAAGAAGGAGGGCCTTTTCAGTCTCCCAATGCCAAGAGTCTTTGACATAAAATAGTCTTTTGTGTCACTAATAATATCATTCTTGGAAAACTGAAGGTATTTCATATTCTCTACTTCAGTGACAAGAGCTTCTGACATGCGATGTCCAGTCAAGGCTTTAGTGAGATAGTAGCCTTTAGAAGCTTCACGTTCTGCACTCTCAAGCATATCTGCATCTTCTGCCTCAGTTTTCTGGACTTTTGTTCCTGATTCATTTAGTAATTTAGAGATGATGGACCTGGAAAGCTGGGGGAACATAGGTATTACATCCTCAATGTCTTCATTTTCTCTTTCTGAAGAAAGTTTAATGATGGATTTTTGTTTAACTATGCATTCATCCAGAAGACACTTTAACTGTTCTTCAGAGAGACGCGATGTGGACTGTAACTGATGAAATAAACCAGAAGTTTACATAGTCAATTGACTGAGTAAACACATATATTTTTGGTAGGCATCCAGTTATATAATATAAATGCAAGTAACCCCTTATACAACACATAAAAATAGAAAAATAATTCAGTGTAAAGTATCCAAAACTGCAGGGGAAATGTCATAATCCTGGCAAAATCTTTGGGTGGTGTTTCTCTGACCCCACCCATCCCTCAGCATGAACCCCACCACCACCCAATTCGTTAACTGGGGAAAAAATTGGCATACAAGGCAGACTATCCCTACCCCTGGGGATTCAGCCCTCCCTTGTCTGTCCACAACTCTCAGTGGACAATACTGCTGAAGACAGAAAAGGAAGGGTGAAGGGTGGTGCATCCTGAGATGTGTCGTTGCTTCAAAGCTACAGGTCTAGGCAGAGGCCAGGGGCATTCCAGAGGCAGTGCATTTGGGGAGAATGATTTGATCATACATATTTAACCTCTGCTTGTAAAGGTTACCAGGGCTAAGTGTTTCAACCAAGACTGTAAATATTTAAAAACATTTTTTTCTTCCAGCAATATTCTCAGGAAGTAAATTTTAAAAAACCAGATGAAAGTAGACAGCCATGTTCTATAAGACTTCAGCTGAATAGCATGACATTTGAGTTGCATCAATCTCAAAAAGGAATGAGATTAAAATATAGTGAAACACACTGAAAAAAAAAGTGTCTACTTCCCAAAAAATCTGTCTTCCATGGTTTACATGTGGATTATCTAGGAAAAGACTAATCCTCCTTTACAGGGGGATGAATTATCTGAGAACAAGAAGTTCCCATAAGAAAACTTAATCATGAATTTCAATGACTTTAATTTCTACTTCAGCAAAGTAAAATAACGCTATTGGCCTACTCTGAAAGTACACAGTAAAAAATAACTACATATTCTGCATATGTAAAGTATTGAAATAAAAAGCTATTATTGAAACTAGTATAGTTAATTCTCCACTATTACGTAAAGCTTCTAATGCAACTAATAAGTACTAGTATGTAAAACAATTTTGTGCCATGTTTAAAAAATATTGTTTAAAATTATATTTAACTTACCTATATTAAAACTAGTTTTTATAGCAGCAAGTGTCACTATGAGCATGAGGATAATAAGAAATTGTCTGGGAATATATTCTTAGTAATTGTTTGGAATTCAAAATTCAGGTGACTGATCCTAAGGTTAATATATATGTCAAGAAATAGGATTAGAATTATATATTAGCAAATTCTACTTTTAGTCACTAGACATTTCAGGCATCCAGATATAGTACTTTATCCATCTTTATCCAGAATCAGGAGCATTCTCTTCACTCTACTATATAAACCTAGTCAAGGAGAAAATGAAGGAAGTCCTTCTATGACATTAGATACCTAAAACACACTTTCAAACTTGGCTTATGTGAAATTACTTATAATGTGTAGACAATTCCCTAGGATTTAGAAAGAGCCCACTGAGTGTCATCCTTACCAAACATCCTCATCAAAGCCTTATTATGATGTAATTTTTAGACACGAGAAAAAAATCAGTCCATATTAGAGCAGGAGGAGGTCTCTAGGGAAAAAGGGTAGGAGGGAGGATTGGTAGATTATCCAATATGCTTGACCATTTCCAAAAGTAATATTGATATGATAGATGTTTGGCAGTTCTGATGATATATTTGGCTAAATACACAGAAAATGAAGCAAAAGGAAAATCAAAGCAATTGTGAACTCTGGGGAAAACAAAAAGTTTTACCAAAAAAAAAGGAAAAGCAGTGACATATACACAGAAAATTAGGCAGAAGAAACTAAGATTATTATTAAGGTCTAGGACAAACAAAAAGTTACATGAGAAAGGATGCCATAGGCTAATAATTGCTTCTGATGTGAACAATATTTACACAGTCAATGATAATATAAATACTGATGACTAAAGTAAGCAAAAATTGTGACTTAACTATTTTGGGGAAATGTGAGGAGAAACAAGGGGTGTTTGCACTTTATTAGTTAAATTATTGCCTACCATTATAGCAACCCAATACATAATGTCTAAAACTGATCAATTAAGAAAGTAAGTCATTAATAAATAATATAGAGGTAAAATTCAGAAAAACATAAAAGGTTTAAAAGTAGTTAACTGGAGAAAATATCAAGGGGTAGGGAAGGCTGAGGCAAGGGATTGCCATTTTTATTTAAAACATTTTAACACAACTTTTTCTTTATTACTGTAACAAAAGTTAAAATTAAATATAAAAATAAAAGTAATTTAAATGTATTTTTTTTTTGAGATGGAGTCTTGTTCTGTCACCCAGGCTGGAGTACAGTGGCTCAATCGTGGCTCACTGCAACTTCTGCTTCCTGGGTTCAAGCGAGTCTCGCATCTCAGCCTCCCCAGTAGCTGGGATTACAGGCACCCACCACCACACCTGGCATACATAAATATAAATATGCATATATATATATATTTATTTATTTATTTATTTTTATTTTTAGTGGAGACAGAGTTTTAGCATATTGGTCAGGCTGGTCTTGAACTCCTGACCTCAGGTAATCCATCCACCTTGACCTCCCAAATTGTTAAGATTATAGGTGTAAGCCACCATGTCCAGTCCAAATTTTTTAATAAAAATGCACTTAGAAATGAAATTTAGAATATTTAAATGAAATTCCCAAGTGATAGTATGTTTGGACATCAGAAGCTGACCCATGTTTCATGGAGCCAGAAATTTATATAATCTTGGAGCAAGAGAAGGGCATTTCTTAAAAAAAAAAATACAAAATTACAAATTCAAAATTAGGTAGAAAAGTGAGTTTATTTTATTTTAGTATGTGAAAAAGATCACAACAAATTACTAGGATCTTGGGGAGGGCTGAGTCCATTTCTTACAGTATCTCTTTAGGTCATTGACCAGACATGCTTACAGAAATGTTTGCTGATTGCAAACTGGCTTCCTCCTTCCCACCCCAAAGCTCCTATAAGTGAGAGGCCCTGAGCTGAATCTTTACTGGCTTCATGGTAAATTGCTTCTGGGTACTATGGGATAAAACATTACACATTTCGGCTTGTGTATACACAGAAATAAGCTGGACTACAATTACCCTGATCCTCCTGGGGGAAGCAGCTGGATAGGAAAAAAAACACAGAAGACTAGAACCTGGGCTTCCATCCAAGCTTTGCTGCCTTGAGCATGTCACCTGAGTTCTCAGGGGCCCATCTCCTTTATCTGTAAAATAAGGAACTTTAGAAGATAATCTCTACATTAAATTCTAACTCTAACATTGCTTTTTATGAACAACTACTCTAAAAATAAAAATAAATTTTAAAATAAACTTTTCTACTGACTTTACAGTGTAGCCTGGGTAGAGGTATGAAAACAAAATAATAGCAAGAAGAGAACTTTTATTTATTCAGCTCCTTCACAATATCAATCCTGAACTCATAAAATAACTAAACATTCTCTGGCCTCAAAATATAAGTAAAAGCAAATGAAACACATTATGCCCTCAAATTAATTTAATGACAGTGCTTCTGGGTGGCGATACAGATTGGAAACTTCAGCACGACCCATCTTTCCCATCTTTCGATTCCCAGCAGAGTCTCTTGCCCGCAGTCAAAGCTCAGTAAATGACTATCATGAGAACTGAATGATTAGAGTGCTTAAACCGTTTTTTAAGGTATTATATTAATATAATTTATTTACAAATACTGAACTGAAGTAAACTAGGGCTCCATCACAAACATCCCCAACTACCTTCAATAGTTAAGGAACCATCTAACCCACAGCCTTTTTCCAGATTGCTCTCAAAAATTCTGAGCTAATAAGCACCATGACTGAACCACTCACTGTGCAGGGACTGTCAAGTAACCATCTGTTCAAGTATTCACCTCAAAGTATTCATCTTTCACGCCAGCTCTAATTTCCCAGTATTCCATAAACAAGTTATTATTCATACTATTCCTATCCTTCATAAAACTCAACATAGTGCATCTCAGTCTTCATTTTTCCAGGCCAGAGCCCAACCTCTTCTCACTCTGTATATGAACGCCCCTCTCTTCCCACCTTCATTTTAGTAGCTCTTTAATGAATCTTCTTTCTTGTTTCAGCCAATACACACACATTTCACGGTAAAAGAGTAAATCTATTGGATTTTCATTGGGAAAAGAATAGAATACACATGCGGTGTTAGTTCTGCTGCATCCTGCTGATCTGGTTGGGCCACTAGGTTATGTCTTACAGAATAATAATATGTAGGTAGCATTCACTAAGCAGACTAGACTCTGCTCTAGGCATATTACATGTATTGATTCCCTTAATCTTTGCAACAAACTTATGAGGTAGATACCATTGTTATTTCCACTTTGTAGATGAAGAAACTGAGGCACCAAGAAATTAAGTAACCTCTCCAAGGTCATATAGCTTCTAAATGGTGGACTTGAAATTTGAATCCAGGTAGTCTGGGTCCAGAGCCTAAGTGTCTAGCCACGTGGCTACACTGCCACTCGCTGTAAATGAGTTCTCCCTCTACCACCCTCCAAGTGTCCTTTTCCCAACTGCTGCTCATTTTTCTGTCCATTCTATCAGACATAGAAACATTTTTACTTAACTTGGGACTTTATTACCCAGATTAGCTTTTGTATGTATGTTTTATGCAAATGTATACAGTGTATGTTTTATGCAAACGTACATAGTGCCCTCTCTTTGAGCTCATTTAAAAAAAAAAAACCCCAGCCACAGCTCCATTCCCAGGATGCCCACTGTTTACACATCTCCACCCAGATAAATGCCAGTTTGGTGTAGAAGCTAAATTTGATGAGGAATGCGACTTGTAATTGCTGGAAATGGAACACAGACTGTGGATTATCTCACTCTCATCCCTGCCCCACCTCCTATGCTATATATCTGGAGTTTCTCCAGCCATAAAAATCTCCAGTTAATTGGGCAATGGATTTTGTTGACAAGGCAATCAAGATTATGTCCCTGATGCAGATAATCAGAAAGTCTACCCATTATAAACCAGCAGAAGCAATCTTGTCCTTTGATGTAAGCTTACTTCGGGTGTTTTTTATTTCCCCCAAACAGCATTCCTGAAGACCCACCCTACGAAACCAATACCATTATCACAAGTGAGAAAAGGGTGGAAAGCTAGAATGTTCTAAATGATTAACAAGGAAAATATGGATGCACACAGATTGTAATGACATCGAGTTCTACTTCCAAAGAAGCAACTAAAAAACATTCCACCGTTTGCTTAATGACGAAGATATAAGTTTATAGCTCTCTGTTGCAACCACTGCTGGCAACACCTCAGTAGTAGTTTATTTTAGTCAAGGATTTTTGGCTACAAGGAACAGAAACCCTTATGTCAAAAACAAGAGGTGGTAGGGTTGAGGTTTGCTGTAAGATCAAAGAAGTCATTTCATGGACAACAAGAAGGAGGAAGTAAGAGTATAGACTGGCCTTTCGGAGTCTAGAGCTGAGAAGCCACCAGGAACCAAAGTCATGTGCCCTGTCTGTCTTTCTTGGTCCATGTCATCTCTTAAACTCACTGCCTGCCTGATGCATCCTCCTCTCTACAAACCCGCTTTCTCTGCTTATTAATGGTTTCTGCTTTTTCACAACCTCAGCTTGCCTATGTATTATGAACTGACTCCGTAAGAGTACCACACCCACCAACAACTGACTATGTCCTTTAGCTCTCTATATTCTTTTGCTTAAATTTTCAAGCAAGATAACCTGGTTGGTCACTGGCCAGGTTGATGGACTGCCTGTGTCAGGTTCAAGTGTCCACCATTGGTCCAAATATCTGAACTGAGGGTCACATGGCAGAAGCACAACCATCCAAGCCCAAGGTTTTGGTAGGGCTGTGGGTAAGGTGATTTCCCAAACAAGAAGGTATCAACAGAGCAGGGATTCCAAAATAAATCTATCACATATTTGAACTACAATCACTATGAAGTAAGTAACCATTAGAAAGAACCTGTCACTTAATCTAGTTCTATAGTCAACTAAAGCTTTAATGATCAAAGTGTTTCCAAACTTCACCAATCTCATTAAATCTGGGTACTCACTGAAGAGTTATTTGAGATGTAAATGTAGAACTAGTTGTCAGAAAATATCTACCTGTGCATAGAAAAATAAACGCACTCCAGTTAGGCTACAGAACAGCACTATCACGTCTGAATGCTCCCAATAGGCTCACATCACTTGCTATAGCTCTTTTGGATTAAACACATCTAGAAATCAATGGAGAAAAATAATTTTTTTTTTCATTTTAATGTCTGTATCAATGGTGCTAAGGATTCATAGGAGAAAAGGGCTTATTCTTCCTTCCTCTCCTAGCTCCTTCCCTCCCTATTCCATTCTCCTACCTTCCTTTCTTACACTGGGGCTACCCCAATCATATAAAGGCAAGTCCAGCAGGTAGACTGCTCTTAGGAGGCCATACCAAGGACAATGGGTCCTGGGGGCCAGGGACGATCTGGCATATTTTTCACCAGAATAGTCAGAGGCTGTCTGGCCAGAAGAGAATCTGAACTCTAGTCAAAAAGGAAGCAAATATCATTGCCAGAGAAACTATGTAAACCACCATCAAGAGTGAGGGTTGAGGCAAGGCTGTAAACAGGAAAGTGAGTCAGCCCCCAGGTCAGCAGCCAGGACGCTTAGTGGACAGAATAATACTGAGTGTGAAGTAGGTCAAGGCAAACAGCTCTGAAGCGAGGTCATGAACGCCGTGGTGGTGTGGGAAGCCCTTTTTATGTGGGGCCTGGCATGGCAAAGTCACTGTGCCGAATCAGACCCCACCCATGCCTAGGCTACCCATCTTCCCCAAACAGCTGGGTGAGGCAGGGCTTGCCTTATGGGTTTGCCTGGTTGAGAGGCTGTTGTGGCCCTGGGCAGTCTGTGATGGCTCTTATTGTGTGGCCCAGGTGCCCAGGCTTCAAGGATCCAGGCTTTCTGTTTCTATGTACCAGAATGAGAGAGGTGGGCTGCCAGCGAGACCCCTGTGTGTAAGTTAGGGATGAGCATGGATCGAGGGAGCTAGAAGCTAGAGGTAGGATTCTCAAGTCCTATTATTTGAAAAAGGGCTAGAAACGTGGCTTGCTGGGGACATAAGCAGAAGAGTGTGGAGGTGCTTGGCAGGAGAGCCAGGCTGTGCTTTCTAACAGGGTGACTGTGCTTTCTAACTGTGCTTTCTAACAGGGTGACTGGTGAAAAGGGACTCTCATGTTTTCATTTTGTGGGACAATTATCATTTGAGGATTGCCAACAGTAGCTGTTTTCTAGCAGTAGAGACAGCAAGTCCACTTGGATCAGATGCCCTTTGTTCTGAGCAAGTTGCCGGAATGGCCCTGTTATCACATGTCTATCACTTCCTTTCCCGAAACAAGTCTGGGGCCCAGCTCTATCTACAGCTGGAGGGGGCCTGGCACCCCTGCCCCGAACTCCCAGCTAAAAAAGCCTGGCCAGGAGATGAGGTGCACAGATTTGCATAAAGAGCCTAAAAAGAGGCCCCTGATTGAGTAGTTCTCATGGTCCAAGGGAACTGGAATCTCCTCCACCCCCTACCCCAGGATGTAGATCCAGTCGGTTACTTTACAGCAGCGAGCTGCCACTGCTTTGCAAGACTGTTTATTGGCCATTATTAGTTATGAGTATCATTTGCATGGGTGAAGGCCTTCTGTACTCTCAGTTTGTGATGCCTATTTTTACTGCATAGAGATAAGTTGGGTCAAGGAAGGTTGTGATGGGTCAGCAGTCAAGAAGGCCATTAGCTATTTAAATACCTGAACCTCCAATGGATCCAGATTAACCCTCACCCTCTTGCATGAAATCAGCTGATAGATGAGTCACATTGGAGAAATCTGGTATAAATTAAACCTAAAGAACTTATGTATGCCCACAGGGGTCTCTAGAACTTTAAATACTTTGCTTGGTATCATCTAAACTTCACAACTGTAGAGAAGGTATCCTCAGAACTCTGTCTCTGGGATCTTCAACACGTACTTTCTGTGTTGGGCTGGCCTGAAGATGGAGGTTCTGTGGTCTGTAAAGAATCTTCCCAAACAGGGTTTAAGGTCAGGTCAGAGGAGGGTATCTAACACCCTCCACCTTGTACTGGTGCTGAAACAAGGTGGAGATGTGGCATGGACTGGAAGGTAACACCTGGCCTCACACGGCCTGCGCATAGGTCAGTGATATGGTTTGGCTCTGTGTCCCCACCCAAATCTTATCTCAAATTGTAATCCTCATGTGTTGAGGGAGGGATCTAGTGGGAGGTGATTGGAACACAGGGGCAGTTTCCCCCACGCTGTTCTTGTGAGTGAGCAAGTTCTCACGAGATTTGATGGTTTTAAAAGTGACAGTTTCCCCCGTGTGCTCTCTCTCTTGCCTGCTGCCATGTAAGATGTGCCTTGCTTCCCCTCTGCCTTCCGCCATGATCCTAAGTTTCCTAAGGCCTCCCCGGCCATTTGGAACTGGGAGTCAATTAAACATCTTTTCTTTATAAATTACCCTGTCTCAGGTAATATTTTTACAGCAGTGTGAAAATAGATGAATACAGTCAGACAAGGCTTCAGGTTCTGACTACCAGTACTTCTGCTTTCCAGAGACATGGGCCCTTAATACATGATCAGTGTGAAGATCACCAGCAGCTCCTCTGCCTCTTATTGTGAGAAGCATCTCACTAGTGTAGTACTATCTGGACCCTGCTCCCTCATCCCAATCAGAGAGAACACTCAGCTAGTCCCCACCCATATAAGAGAGACCCCTCAAAAAGATGTTCAACCCCCGGGAACTGGAAAACCGAGTATTTCCTTACATGACCAAGAAGTTTCTCAGCAGCATACACGAGTCAAACAGCCAAGCTTCACTGACATTACACTGCTCAACATGACTGGATTCAGATTACCCATCACCCAGACCTGTGCACTTGCCTGCTGCTGGGCTGAGCACTTGCCTGCTGCCGGGCTGAGCAGATCTAACATGGCCTGTGCTGCTCTCACAGGTGTAGACCTAGATGTCACTTCTGATACCACTGCCATGGCCCCTCAAGTCACCCATGGGCACATCAAGCCCCTCTTGGCTCCTTCCCAGGATTTCTTGTCTATTGCTGATGAGGTGTGAGTTGCTAATAAGGTGTGGGATGATCAGCTGGCCACTTCTAGGCTTGTAAAAACCACAAGCGCAAGATGATTCATGCCCCTTGGGGCAGACTTTGACCAAGGGGAGAGGGTAGGCAGTGAAGGAGTTACTTTCCCCCCGGCAGGACTCCCTGAAATGCAGTCACCCACATGGCATTTCTCTGAATATGTCCCACAAGATCAAACAATCAGCTGCACTTGCTAGCAAGCAGGAGTCAGGTCAGTGATACAGCTCTTATACTTACTCGCTTTCTTTGCTTCACTTCTCTTGTTCCCCACTTCTGCTTCTCTGGTGATGCTTTCGCTAATGAAGCAGCAGCATATACACTTTTGCCTCAGGCCCCGCTGCTCCACACGAAGACATTCGCAATAAGCAACAGCTTCCAAGTCACGGCTGGGCAGGACTCTGAAGGGGGCAACTCGAACCAAACAGAGTGGGCCTGGAAGCACAGGGTCAGCAGCTCCAACCAGCCTCTGCAGACTGTCAACAACGCTCACATGCTGGCGCTGGCTGGGTGCAGGTTCAGGGTGATGGCCAGCACTGTCAACGCCATAGGAAATAGGAGGCAAAGTGATGCTTCAGAATCCTTGGGGCTCATGGCTTAATAGCTGGTTTCTACTGGCGTAGCTGGGACCAGAGCAGCAGAGTGCTGTCTAAGAAGGCAGAGTCAAAGGAGAAAAATCCTTTGGAGGCCTAGAATTTGCCCAGGGCAGCCAGAGGCAGCACCACTAGAGGGAGAATATGAATTGGAGCCAGGGGGAGAAAGCCAAGGTCACGGCTTAGGTTGGAGTGTCGAGATAAACAGAAAGAATGACAAGTATGGGGTATAAAAGAGGTCACGGCATGTTGTTCAGTGCCAAGGCATGTCCACTGCAAAGACGTGGGAGGCCTGCTTTCATTCTGGACGGGCAGAGTGTAAGACCAGGCCAGGGGGCTAAAAGGAGTGAAGCAGGAGAAGACCCTAAAAGCCACCGAGGAATCAAAATGACATGCAAGGTGAGCTATGCACGTGTGACATTCCTTCACATCTTAGACGCATCCCCAGCTTCCTCGTGGCATTTTCTACTCCATTTGGGAAAGACTCTCAAGTTAAGTGTTCCTTAAGCTTACACACTCTCTCTGAAAGCAACAGAAAGCCCCAGAGGGACAGGAAATACCCTTACCAACAGCAGAGAGTAGCAGGGAGAGGCTGACATTTCTCAGTTTAGATGCCAGCGCTCTCACTCCCCAGCTGTTTGGTATTGGGCAAATGACTTAACCTTTCAAAGTCTCAGATTTCTAATCAATAGAGTAGAAATACTAACAACTAGCTGACTCCAAACAACTAGCTGGGAGGAACACTAACAAGTAACAATTTGCAATAGTATTAAATACCTGCGTGAAGCTGCAAGGAGCATGCCTGATGCAGACGAGGCAGGAGTTCGATCAATGCTGGACACCAATAGCAAATCTCAGCTTCCATCTGGAAGCTGGCAGCAGCAGCAGCCAGATGGCCTCTCTCAGCAGCTGTACACTGAAGCCTGTACTTTCCAAGTTCAACTGGCCCCTACTTTTGAAGATCTCTCTCGGATACCAGGAATGGAGTTTTATGGACATTCCCACAACAATTCACAAGGAGTAAGCTGTCATGTGTACTCTTGTAGATTCAAGGGGCCGTGGAGGGGGTGCTACAGAAGCTGTGAGATGCTGGGAGAGGGCACCCAAGAGGGAAAGGTTGGCATGTGATTCTCTATCATTGCCATCGGAAGGTTTATACTTCAAGGCTGACACTAATAAGTCTTCAGCATCAGAAAGTACTGTATGTGGTAACCACAAAGTAACCAGAAAGGGGCTGGCTTCTAGATACTTTTACATTTGGTTAAAATAATCCCTGTCAGGGTGCCATGTGAGTCTTGTAAAGCGCAGGGCTGAAGTTAAGCCAGGTTCATCCCATGCTCCACGCACAGGGGCACGTGCCCCATTAGTCAGTTTTTCTCTTGTTCCTCAGGCTGCCCCTCAGCCCTCTCCACCTGTGCACACCCTCCTCAGGAAGCAAACTCTGTTTCAAATGTTTACTCGTTTCCTATTGCCCTCACATCAAATCCTGAGGTGCGCTTCCGCACTACTTTCCCTGAGGCTAAGCAATCTAGGTCAATGTACAACTCTCTCAAGGAACAAACTCACATTTTACAGGAGCCTTGTTGAATCAGAATGACTTAACCTGAAGGGGTGATTCTAAGAATGGAATCCAAGCCCCATAGCTGGATGGTAGAAAGATATTTGAAAGATACCACTTTGAGCACCCTCAAATCAGGCCACACTGGGCAAAGTTAGGCCTCGTCTGGTTCTACAAATGGTCACTCCTGACAAATTTCATCAGATCTCATTTTCCTCTTGGCTATAAATCTAGTGCCATACAGTTAACTCCACATTGAACTTGTTAACCACAGAGAGCTTTCCCTGGTCACAAACGGGTGACTTGCAGCATTTCCCAGGGTTGAGCAAGTGCTCCTGAAGCTCTGCCCTGTCTAGACACGTATCTGAAATATCTAATTACCCCTGTACATTCTGCAGAGCACACAAAGCCCAACATCATTACATAAACATAAAGCTCCATATTAATATATTTGCTCAGTGAACTGTCCTTTTACATTTGCCAATCTGAACGTGAAATCATGCTGCTGCTGAGAATAAGGGTAATATATTGTGAATAAGAAGTTCCAAGTTGTGCTCTGATCCAAATTATGAAAGTTAAATTATCTAGAGAGCAAACCAAAAAAAAGCTGTGTAGCGAACTGAATCCAAATTCAGAAGAATCTAAATAGCCTGATGCATAGCCTCTCTTAAATGACGCATTTAAATAGCTTCCCTTTCACACGGAGCAAGAGGCTTTAAGAGAGAGATGAATCATCCACCTCCCTCCCTGTCAGCGGGTCCCACATTAGGTGGGTGTCCAGACCAGCCCAGGTCATTAGTCAGCACTGAGGGCGGGGCATGGAGTGAACAGGACTGATAGCCCTGGACTATCTACTATGCACCAGGAGTTTCCACATACAGTATTTATTCCATGTACCTCTTCCAACTACCTAGTGGGGAAAATTGGAAAATCATTCTCCACATTGAACAAATAAGGAAACTAAGCCTCAGAGAAATTGAATAGTCCAGGGCCCAGAACTAATTTAAAAAATGAAGCCAGACTATAAAGTTAGAGCCTCTTCATACTAATTGCGTTCAGACAGATGCTTACAAGAGTTGGTTAAACTCCTTTTTCAAGGGGGAGCACCTGGCAGCAGCATGGTACCATAACACGCCCCCTCCACACTCTATCCGGCATCTGAAAATGTGATACCACAGAGCAGCCTAGTAAGGGGAGCCCCTTTCGACTCATAAATCTGAGACAAATGTATAAATAAGCCCTCACCAGTGGGTGGCAGCTGCCCTCTGTGTCTCCCACACCTGGGGCATCAGGCTGTGCCATCCCAGTACCCTCTGCATCTACTTTCCCTGCTGGATGTAAGTTCCTCGGGCTGGGACCAGGTCCTCCTCATCTCTGTGTTCCCATACCTAGCACAGAGCCTTGGTACAAGATGCACATGTGGCAAAACTTCGTGGACAACACGACGCTTTCTTTGGGTGCTCCTCCACCCTCTGCAGTGACACCGCGCCCCTAAAAACTCAGTGCTCTTAGTCTGTCCCCTTACTGACCAGTGGTCCTACGCCATGGCCCATCCTAGGCCCAACTCTTCTTCTCTCCCCTATGTCTTGTTCCCTTCAGAGCCTGCACTCCCCACATGACTTTGGATGACAATGGTTTAATCAATTAATGAACCTTTGTTTATGATTTGGGCACAGCAGATAGCAATGCTTTAACTCCTGAAGAGCTCCTTAATGTGAGAAACCTCCGATCCCAGCACGGGAAGACAGACAGACAAACTGGTTGAAAGGAAGGGTGCTGAAAGTATTCTCCATTTCACCCTGTACGGGCAATGATTCACCCCACCTATGGGCAGAGGCGAAGTACCTCTTCCCGGACTTCATGTCCACTCACCATGGAAAAAATGCTTCAGATTTGCAAACATTCCCAAGCGCAAGAAAAAGCCTGCATTCTGGGCCTGTTGCTGTGAGAGTCACTACAAGTCTGACGTAGAGGTTTAATTTGGTCTGCTGTGAAAATAGAACTGAATAATAATCACAGTCTTTGATTGTGGTTAGGTTTAATTATAGAAACTTACTCAAGTACATATATATTAATAGAAAGCCTCACAAACATGGCAGAAAACCATTTCTATTCATAAGTATTTACAGGGAAAGCTCTCCTTATTTACTTTATTAGTAAATAAATATTTTGAATCAGCAAACCAAAAGAGAGGCCCCACCTTTCATGTGAACATTTTCTAATCATGTCATGTCAGTATTTTCTCCTTTGATTTCCAATGAGCTGGCACAAGCTCTGGCCTCTGCACTAGATGGTGGCGCTGAGTCACTTATTTAGAATGGAATTATGGATCATATAAAGACTGATAAGTACAACAGATGTTCAATGTGGTGGTTGTTGGAAATGTCGCCTAATTAAATATGCTAAAACATTTTGGCTGAAAAAATTTTTTAAATATTCTAATTTTTATACCTTCCGATTTTCTTTGTTGTTGTTGTTGTTGTTGTTGTTGAGACAGGGTCCAGCTTTGTCACCCAGGCTGGAGTGCAGTGGCTCAGTCTTGGCTCCCTACAACCTCCACCCGCTGGGCTCAAGCTATTCTCCCACCTAGCCTCCCAAGTAGCTGGGACTACAGATACACACCACCATGCCCAGCTAATTTTTTAATTTTTTTGTAGAGATGGGGTTTTGCCATGTTGCCCAAGCTGGTCCTGAGCTCAAGCAATCCTCCCACCTCAGCCTTGCAAAGTGCTGGGATTTTAGGCGTGAGCCACCATGCCTGGCAACTTCTGATTTTGTAATATAGAAATAACTGTCTTGGCCAGGCGTGGTGGCTCACGCCTGTAATTCCAGCACTTTGGGAGGCCAAGGAGGGCGGATCATGAGGTCATGAGATCAAGACCATCCTGGTCAACATGGTGAAACCCTGTGTCTACTAAAAATACAAAAATTAGTTGTGCATGGTGGTGCATGCCTGTAATCCCAGCTACTCAGGAGGCTGAGGTGGGAGAATCACTTGAACCAGAAAGTCAGAGGTTGCAGTGAGCAAAGATCGGCCACTACACTCCAACCTGGTGAGAGAGTGAGACTCTGTCTCAAAATAAATAAATAAATAACTGTCTTTGGAAGTCAGACAAAATAATAAAGTCTTCATTTCCTTTTCATCTAATTTCAAATTAATGTCTTAACTTCAAGTAGGCAGGGCAAAAACACAATTTCTCTCAAATCGGGTAATAAGAATTAATTGAAGGGTAATAGGCCAAAATACAAGGAGCACAAAAACGAAAACACAGACATGTGGATTCAGAATTGTGCTTCCCTTTGCTAGATAAAAATTTCACTCCTATAATTATCATTTTTAATGTCCAAAATCTTCCCCACATAGGCTATACTTTTTTTTTTTTTTTTGAAATGGAATCTCGCTATTGCCAGGCTGGAGTGCAGTGGCGTGATCTCGGCTCACTACAACCTCCACCTCCTGCGTTCAACCATTCTCCTGCCTCAGCCTCCCAGGTAGCTGGGACTATAGGCACGCACCACTGCACCCAGCTAACTTTTGTATTTTTAGTAGAGACAGGGTTTCACCATGGTGGCCAGGATGGTCTTGATCTCCTGATCTCACGATCTGCCTGCCTCAGCCTCCCAAAGTGCTGGGATTATAAGCGTGAGCCACTGCGCTCGGCCTGGCTATACTTTTTAAATGTCCAAACAATTAATTAACTTAATCTAGTTTTTTTAAATTTGTAAAATGCATTACTTAACTGAATTCACCAGTTAATTAAGCCAGGTGACTTCTTCATGACTGACCTGTTAAAATCAATTTTTGCATTTATAAATTACCACGTACCTATTAATACATGGTATAATTACCGTATTATAACTTCTACATTAAAACTTGCAGTATGAACTGTGAAGCCAGTGGAGAGAAAAATCTTTAGACATAGCTAATTGAATAAATATATAAATTTGAAGATTCATTAGGGATTTAAACATTCTGTTTCAAAACTGAAGCCATCACATACTATTAATCTAATTTATTTCAACCTACAGTTCATATTTAAGTGCCATATATTAAAAAGTTGTAATAGATGCTGATTATATCATCTTCATGTAAACTGAAACACCAGACTTTGCTGCCATACATACTGGACAATAGGTGAAAAAACTCCAACAGCAGAGTAAACCAACAACATTCCTAAAAGATCGAAAGATTCTCACAGCCTCCAAATTTGCAGATACGGAAACTTACATATAGGCCCTCAGTTCTTCCACAAGCTCCACCACCCATCTACTAGCACGTGTACCAGGTGCCCCACCATCCCTCATGTCACTAGACAGACTCCCTGTGCTCCTCTTGATGGCTGGCCCCTCTGCCTGAACACAAGAGACCACCTCATCTTGCCTACTCAAGGTCATTGCTGTGGCAATCTCCCCACTCTCTTTTGCATTACCACTTTCCCCCTCTCTACTGGATTTTTCCCATGAGCATACAAAAAGCTGCTATTCTCCAATATTAAGGAAAAGCCCTCTTTTGATCCTGTTCCTCTCTCTATCCACCACTGCATTTCTCTTACTTTCTTTACAACAAAATTTCTTAAAATAGGTCTTACTATCACCAAATCCCTCTCCTTCTATTGTCTCTTAAACTCAACCCCAACAGGGTTTAGTCCACCATTCCGCTAAAACTGCTCTTGTCTATGGCACCAATGCCTTGCATATTTCTACAGCAGCAGTTAATTCTCAGTCTCCATCTTACCAGACCTCTCAGCAGTGTATAGCACAGCTGAACACTCTTCACCTGGCAACACCTGGATAGAGCATATTATACATTTCATAAATCGGCCCTATTTGTCAATGTAACTTTCTACTTTGATTTATCCAGCAATTTCATTTTTTGGCCAAGAACTAACTTTCTCAAACCATATTCCCCTTTCTTCATTGTCATCCGCACACTAGCATGTGACCTGTTTTGAGCTACTTCTCAGAACAAAATAAAGTATCTAAAACACAGCGATCATTACTGTGAAAATGGTGAGGCACAGAGAATGAAGCTTCACTGTCATGCGGATGCCATGTCTCCTTCCCACTAGTACATGTGCATCTTACACCAAGACATCAGTGGTGCCTAATGTATCTTACTCCCAGGATCCTATGGGCATGACGTCACAATATATCAGACTAACATGGTACCCTGTGTGACAACCTTGCAGACAAAATGGTAGCATAGAGCCAAAAAGAAGATAGAAGCCTAAAAGCAAGGCAGTGAAGTTATTCTGCTGCCCCTATGAGGTACAAGCAAACTGTTTATTCTCTGCTTATGTGCCTTTAGTAAAAAAGCATTTGGGGTGGGCGCGGTGGCTCACGCCTGTAATCCTAGCACTTTGGGAAGCTGAGGCAGGCGGATCACAAGGTCAGAAGATCCAGACCATCCTGGCCAACACGATAAGACCCCCTCTCTACTAAAAATACAAAAATTAGTTGGGCATGGTGCTGCATGCCTGTAATCCCAGCTACTCGGGAGGCTAAGGCAGGAGAATTGCTTGAACCAGGGAATCGGAGGTTGCAGTGAGCTGAGATCACGCCACTGTACTCCAGCCTGGCAACAGAGAGAGACTCTGTCTCAAAAAAAAAAAAAAAAAAAAAAAAAGCATTCGCCAGATAGATAAATGCATACCAAAGATTCAGGCATATGTTGAGTTGCTAGAGACTATATCCTGAACAGGACACATGTTCCAGTAATCTCTGTAAGGTCTCCATATTTCCATTTCCCCAGCTACTCTAGTAAGTACACTCAGGTCTCTTTCAAAGGGCCCGATCTAGCAAGTTCTTGACCTTGGTTCCATGTAAGGGATGCTGGGCTTATGAACTGACCTGTCTGGGAATAATCGGATGAGGGGCGATGATTTCCTATTGTAACAGCTTAAATCAAGCCTCCGTTTGCCAGAAGACCCAGAGATTTTTGGTTGTAAAAATCAGGTGGCATAGCCAAGCACCTACCCATAAGTCACAGGAATCCCATTATCAATAGCCATCCCAAAGATGCCTGGTCATCCTGATTAAATACCCATCCTGCTGCCCATTATGGAAGCCACGCTGCCTACCTACCTTGCCTTCTGATAGTAAGGTGCCGCTGCTTAAGCTCTATTACCCCAGGATCCTAATATCCCTAGTAAGACCAGGGAGTCCCAGTTCAACGGTACCATACTTCACAAGCATCAGAGGTCTACAGAGAATAGCCGAATTTTTTTTTCCAATGAGGCCAGTTGTATCTGTTAGGCTCTTGTTGAAGAGCATCTCATCAGAATCCTCTCAAGAAAAACAGTTGGAATACAGATCTCCATACCTATGATATATCCCCTCCAACAATCCTATCTCCCTAAGTGCTTGGACTGCTTGCTCTCATTGTAGCACATGACAGAATTTCTAGCAGCTCATTGGTACCACAGTCCAAGTTTTGGTCAACCAGTCAAGAAAACATAAATAGATCAATGCCATCCATTTATGCTAGTACACTGAATTCAGAACCTCTGTGAAGTGCTCTTAGCCATAAATTCAACCCATCTAAAGTGGTATTTTTCTCTATTTGACCTAAAACTTTCAAAATCCATTATTATACATATTCCCCCAGAATATTTTTCAGTATCAGTTGGGAAAGTCTTGCAACGTTTTAGCACCATAAGCTATCACCTCCTACCTTTGACTTTGTCATTGGTGTTTTGAGTATCTCGGATCTATGTTTAGTTATACATCTGGGAGTAGGGCAGAAGGAGAACTGACCTGCCTTTGTAATGCAACTCCTTCAGAGAGCAGAAAACTCCATCAAGACACGAACAGCCTCATCAGAGAAGGCCACGGGGCTGCTCCAACTGGCAAGGGTGGCTTGATGGACTTTAGGGATTCAGGGTGCCCTGAATTCACCAAATCCTACCATATCCCCTGTTCTAGTTCTCAGAGTCCCACTCTTCCTCTAAATACCCAAACCAAATACCAAAATAAGGGATCTACCTGTGAATTCAAATGACATCTTTAGTTGACAACGTGCATTACTGCATTTGGCTTTTGGTTTTTTAACCCTGAATGACAAAAGAGATTCTTTTAGTGTGCTCATAGAAAGTCCCTATTTTTCAAGCCATCCTTAGGTAAGAAAATTTAGGAATTTGAGCTTATATTCCCTTTCTTTAAGCTGTCTTCCACCGTTACATGCAGCCATCATACCAGCCCAGTTTTTCAAGTCCTCATTCCTATGCAATTGTTGCATGGAAATTCCTACTTGGTTCCCAAAACGTTTTCTTTCAATTAGCAACTCATTCTAGAAGTTCACAGATTATTTATTTGCTAATTTTCCACCAAATGTTATGGGGTGTCAGTCTTATCCCTTATGCAGCTGGATTTTTCACTACCTTCAGCTCCAACTAACCCAGACAACCAATCCCAGCTTCCCCCAATTTTTCTGTGGTTCTATTTCCCAGAACCATTCCTGGTTTCAAACTCCCTATCAATCTGGGTTCTTACTTGCAAATAACAGAAATAACAAAACTAAGACCGGCTGCTTTAAGCAGAAATTGAATTAATTGAAACGATGGTGGATATTCCCACATAATCACTGAGAAGGCTATGGAAGGTACTGGAAAACAATCAGGAACAACAAATAGTAGGCTACCCAATCACAACCAAAATCATGCCATAGAATTTAAGGCTGCTCCTTCCACTGGACCACTCGGTCAGTTAGCTGAGCTAACTACGCCAACATCAGGAGCAGAGACAGGATGCGACTGCTGGAACTGCCACCACTGCCACTTCAGTAAACTGATGTTTCTATCATCACTGCACACACTGAGTGGACCATCACCCATTCTCTGTGGTCCGTCCATTAGTACAAAGTGGGTATGCCTGATAGGCTAGGTCTAGCACATGTCCTGTAGCCAAGGTGGCTGGGATACTGAATAGTGGTACTTCCTAGATTCAATGATGAGAGGCAAGCTCTGAATCCTGCTAAGATTCACAAACTGGGGAACTTCCCAAACAAGGGAAGAGAAATCATATGTAAGGCAACCAGGAAACAAAAAAGACAAATACCCACTGTAGGTATCTTCTTTGTATTTGGGGGAAGCATCATTACAGAAAAAGAAGATGGATTTTTATGTAAGCCAAAGTTGGAAAACTTTCATGCTAAGGGAAAAACAGAATATTGCACAAGTTTCATTTATTTGTAGGTGTTTTGCATCTATGGCAGTTAAGAATATTTTATAGTGAATAAAAAGAAAGCAAGTAAAGAGAAAAGACTCCCTTGAGTTTCACCATACAAATTAGAGAATCTGGAAATAATACTCTTGATCCCTCATTCTTTTTTCTGCCCTCAACAAGGCTGATTCAGAAAAAAGTATTTATAATATCTGTTAATATTTCCCAAGAATATTTTAAAATTCTGGGCTGGGCGCAGTGGCTCAAGTCTGTAATCCCAGCACTTTGGGAGGCTGAGACGGGCGGATCACGAGGTCAGGAGATCGAGACCATCCTGGCTAACCCGGTGAAACACCACCTCTACTAAAAAATACAAAAAACTAGCCAGGCGAGGTCACGGGCACCTGTGGTCCCAGCTACTCGGGAGACTGAGGCAGGAGAATGGCGTAAACCCAGGAGGCGGAGCTTGCAGTGAGCTGAGATCCGGCCACTGCACTCCAGCCTGGGCGACAGAGCAAGCCTCCATCTCAAAAAAATAAATAAATAAATAAATAATAAATAAAATTCTACAAGGACCTACAAGAGAACATTTGCTACCAATTAGAAAGGATTTGAGCATCAAAGAACAGAAAAATTATTATAATAACCTGATTTCACACATCCCATTAAGCATGTTTAGAGTACATTACAGCAAAGCATGTTAAAGCAATCTGCCCTCCAAAGAGTACAACTGAGAGGAGAACCAATGGAACAACACTGGAGAACCAGAAATTTAATTCTAGGAGAATGACAGGAAATATGTGAGTGGCCAAAGGAATTAGTGAGTACTCAGTGACTTCAGACACTTTGCCATTGGTGAGGAGCAGGGAAGTTCTTTCTCCTTGTTTAAAAAAAAAAAAAAAAAGGATCTGGAAGCTGTAGAAACACACAGTGATTTCTCACCTTAAGCAGGTATGCAGTCTTCTCTCTTGCTACAATCTTCAGAGTATTATATAAGCATTTTAATTGATCCATTTGTTAACATTTGGATATATGCATCCATTTCACCATGTGTGTTTCGACAACAAACATCGAGAAGACAAATGATTTAACAAAATGTGCTTAGATGGGCCATAAGGAGGAGTGAAAAAGAAGAAAGGGGAAAAGTAGGTAGTAACAAGGAGGCAAAGAGGTAACCAAAGAGACTACACTATTTTCCTATTTCATGCACATGTGGGTGCGTGTGTGTGTGTGTGTGCGCGCGTGTGTGCGTGGGGCGGGGGTTGCCTAGCAAATTTGCTCCATTTCAATAGAAACTTTAAACTTCAAAATTCCTTTTTTTCTTATTTCTAAGTATAAAAGCTAATATTTAAGATCCAGTGCTTTATATTCAGAAAAATATAAAGGTATACATTTAGATTTGAAATGTAGTCTATGAAATCGGAGGTGTATTATGAAACCAGAAGTAATATTCAAAACAATAAAGGAAAACAAAGAGAAAAAAAGAGCAAATGGCTTTTACAATAAAGGTTAAAAATGTACTGAATTCTCTTGGTTCCCAACTAACACCAAAGACCAAAGTTCACCATTCTGCTTTTTTCTGAGGCTACAGATACAGCAGTCATTGCCAAAGCTAGAAGGCCTGTCGGGGGTCCAGAGGAATTTAAGAGAAATGACTCTGAGCACTGGAGGTGATGAAGTAGAAACAGCATTTCCTTGTTCCTCTGACTACCTTTTTTTCCAAGTGTTTTTAACATGGCTCTTGTAGGTCTGCTTTGCGAGCCCTTGCCAGCAAGTGAAAAGCAATCTAGGAAACCACAAGCTTTGTCTGTCATTGAAACAAACAATTTTAGTTAAAGGCGATAAAAGCAGTAACAACAAAAATGGATTCGAAGTTGGTATACGAAACTCTACAATTATGTTTCTTTAAAAGGCTACAGTCAGGAACTACATACAATATATTTTGTATAGGAACTTTGCAACACAAGTGAATGTGCCAGGGTTTCTCATGAGTCCCGTGACTCTCAGAAACCTTCTGTCTTCCAAATAGTTCTTTTGATTCTACCCTAAAGTATACAGCAGCATATGGAGAGCATTTTTACTGTCTGAAATCACAAATGCAAACAAGAACATACTGTAAAGGGTTGAGTATTCAATAGCACACTCTGAATACCCAAAAATGTACAACAGGGAAGAACGGGGACTATTTTTTCATATAAATTCTTAACAATCTGTAAAAGGAAAAAAATAAAAGCCCACAAATAAGCAGAGTAACTTAATTTATATATTTTATATATATATTTATATTTATAATTTTAGTTATAAAATTTTAGTCATTTCAAATTCATCTCAAAACAACAAATATAGTATTTTATTCCCACTAGACTGTAAGTCTCATTTGTACAAGGGCCAAATTTGTCTTTGCATTATTGTAATCCTAGCACCTAACAGGGTACCCAGCAAAGAGAAGATGCTCAGTAAATATCTGTTGATTAAACAAATAAATACTTAATATGTAAAACAATAATTAAATGAATACTTGTGTTAACCCCATGTACGTACATAACATCCACTAAAACCTGCTTAGGACCCAAATAATGTCAATTCACAAGGAGAGGTTGAAAGATGAGAAAAGAGGAGAGATGAAGGCATAAAATAGGCAAAGAGAGAATTATCACTTAATCTCTGGAAATTCCTCTAAGCAGTTATCCATTGTTCGTGACACCTTGAAAATTCTCATCCTTAACCTATTAGAATTTCTTCAGCTGGTATAGCCACAGCAGCCTCCGGAGAGATCATTTTTTCTGGGCATAATTAATGGTCTCCTCCTTGCTCCATTATCCTAATAACATTCAGTGAGGTCTCATCTGCCTGCATTACGTTTGGGCCCTGTGGTAATGTCACAGAATCTGAAAGCCTTACATACGAACCATCTAATTCAACCTCCTTACTTCACTGATGAGGAATTTCCCAGAGGTTTTGAGTGCCTTGCCCCAGTTGGCAGCAGACAGAAAACTTTCTCTGTTCTGCAGAGTTCTGGAGTACGTGATAAAAGAAAAACTTCAGCCGAATTAAATTTAAAGGAGTTTAATTGAGCAATGAATAATTCACGAATCGGGCAGCCCCCACAATCACAGCAGATTCACAAAGACTCCAGTGCAGCCACCACGTGGTAGAAGATTTATAGACCAAAAAAAAAAAAAAAAAAAAGGAAATGACATACAGAAATTGGAAGGAAGGTACAGAACAGTCGGTTGGTTACACATCAGTGTATATGCCTTATGTGAACATAGTTTGAACATTGAGCAGTGTATGACAGGTTGAAGTCTGGCCGCTGGGATTGGCCAAGATTTAGCTGTTGTTACAGGTGCATACTACTAAGTTAGGTTTTCATCTTGTCTGCCTATTAAGCTAGGTTACAGTTCAACACAAGCACTGAAATATAGAAGTACAGAGTCCTTCTCAGGCCATATTTAGTTTGCTTTAACATACATCAAAGAATACTAAATTATACATCCCAAAAGGCTCATGGATAGAAATGATTTGTTACTGAATATAAAGATCTATTAGACACCTGGAAATCTTTGGAGACAAAGATGTTTCAAATAGCCATAGAAGGGAATTCGTAAGGAAGGTAACACATTACAAATGCAAAATTTTTCTATGCCTAATTCAAACTGGAAAAAAAAGTTGTTTTAAATCCTATCATTCTCCAGAGAGAGGAAAGCAAGAATTGTTCTCTACAGCATCTGAGCTGTGGTACCAGTGTATTACCCACCATAGAGCACAAAAGCAAAGTTCAGGCCCTCATTTTAGAAGCAACATGGGTGGCTGGTGACTGTTAATTTCACCAATGGGTAAACACACACGACTTCCCTGGATGCCTGTCATTTGCCTCTCATCACATAGTAACCAGCTGTATAAGTAAGTAAAAAAATCCTCGAAACTGTTTATTGACTATAATTGACAGGGTTTATGGTATTTGAAAGCAAATAAGCACTATGACAAATACAATAAAATATGATGCATAAAAATGATGTAAAACCGACTTGGTGTTCTATCTGACTTTCCAATGAAAGTCGTTTTCCTGGTTTACCTGATGAAATGTTTCAGAGGTTCATTGAATGAACTGAGTCATAGTTTCAAGTCTCCGGTTGCCACTTTACCACTTACACGATTTAAGGCCAAAATCTGCTCTCCTTCCTATGTCATAACAAGACTGCACAAGACTATAATGCAAGCCTCACCACCCACATCCTAAAGCTTTGCACCAACCAGCA